>NC_133900.1:39792978-40102939 GCF_964199755.1 Larus michahellis | reverse complement strand
CACTGTGGAAATGGTACCACTCATGGCTTTGCACACCCAAAGTTAAAACTGCGGGGATGTCTCCGCCTGGCAGCTGGTTTCAAGGCAGACTGTCTCACTGCACTGAACCTCCGAGCCTGGAGCTAGTGAAGTTTCCGCCTGCTCTTGTGTCAGAATTAGAGGCTGATTATGCTCCACGGTTGACTTATCTTCATACGCAGCTAGCATTTTAATGCGTGGATCAGTACTGCTTGTCCTCCATGACAAGTACCTAAGTAGTTTTTAGGTCAGCTCCCCAGCTGGTCACATTATGGCTTTGTTTTTTATATTGCCATTAGTAATGAGACAGTCTGAAATTACCATCTTGTCAAGGATGTCCTCTGGTCTTTTGTCATTTTATATTGTAAACCATCTTCCCTGTGTAAAAGAAACATTTTGATAGTCTGTTCTCAGATACCAGAACTGCAGAAGTCTCTTTTCCCCTCAGATTTTTAGGCTTTGTAGGATTGTACAACATTCTTCATTGACCCATGCCATTTGTAGCCTTGAGGGAGTCCCTCTTCTGACGTCACCTTCACAGGTCACTCTCATTTATACATGAACAACCTCTGACAAGTGAAGCAAGAGAAGGCGTAGCCAGAAAGCTGCTAACAGAGATCTCATGCCAAAGCTGGTCACCAGGATCATGAAGATTTTTAGTTCTTATACTGAGAGTGGCAGAACTTAAATATTCTTAGCGTGTTCTGAAAGTCGATAACAATTCTTGGGACAATACCTGCTGCAAAAATTATATAGTCTTAGCTGTATTTAGCTAAAAATGGATTACCATACTAGGGAAGATAAGGCAAATTGGATTTGAAGTAATTAATCAATTAATGTCAAATTAGGCTTTCCTGAACTATTCAACTGGAATTGTGAATCCAAGTTCAGAACAAATTGCCTTCCTTTCAGTGCTAACAGAGTTTAACAAAGACAAACTGAGACCCTTTTTTTTTTTTTTTTTCTTTTCTTGCCTTCAGCACACTTGTACCCTAGGTGTTAAAAGAAAAGGCACATTTTCTGCAGGACACCATTCTGAAAAAAGGAAGCTCTACTGCATTTCAGAATAACATGTATGTGTGTGTGTATATATATGCGCATATATAAAGTAGTTCTGTGTGAAACTGCACAAAGGTGATAAAATGAAACTTTTTTTTTATTTAGCTATTTCTCCACCCAAACCAAGAACAATATGTTTTTCTCAATGCTTATTTTTCCTCTTGTGATCATGAGATTCTTTAGGTTTGCTCTGCAGGTTGAGGGAGGTGATCCTTCCCCTCTACTCAGCACTGGAGAGGCCACACCTGGAGTGCTGTGCCCAGTGTTGGGCTCCTCAGTACAAGAGAGATATGGAGCTACTGGAGAGATTCCGGTGAAGGGCCACTAAGAGGAATAAGGCACTGGAGCATCTGTCATAAGAGGAAAGGCTGAGACAGCTGGCACTATTCAGCCTGGAGAAGAGAAGGCTCAGGAGGATCTCATCCATGTGTACAAACACCTGAAGGGAGGGTGCGTAGAGGATGGAGACAGACTCTTTTCAGTGGTGTCCAGTGTCAGGATAAGAGGCAATGGGCACAAACTGAAACACAAAAGGTTCTGACTGAACATCATCAACGCTTTTCTACTGTGAGGGGGACTGAGTGCTGGCACCCGTTGTCCAAAGAGTTTGCAGAGTCTCCATTCCTAGAGGTAGCTGAAAGGTGTCTGAACATGGAGCAGAGCAACTGGCTCTAGGTGGCCCTGCTTGAGTGGGGGGCATTTGGACAAAATGCCCTCCAGAGGTCCCTTCCTACCTCTGTCATTCTATGACTCTGTGTGACCGATAAAACAACATCTAACCACTTAGAATAACAGTATTATTGTAAATGATTAAGATCTGCTACCACGTTCACAGAAACTAGTAACATGTAAGACAAATTCAAGCAAAATTTGAAAATACAGACTTAGAAGCATGTATTCCCTCAATCAGATTTATGTAAGCATTTCTTCTAAACAGCCAGAGAAGAAAAGTGGATAATAAAGTATTAAACATCAAATTGCAGATATCAACTTTACACTTATATAAAGAAAACTGCAGACATTACTAAACCAGTCCTGTGCTGGGATTGTTATGAAAATGCTTTGGATAAAGAAATTTGGAAGGACAGCTCCATAATCTCAGCTCTGTTCTTTCAAGTCGGAAGTCAACTGCCATAGTAATATCAGAAACTTAGGGTTAAGCACTGAAGCTCTTACCAGTTAAAAAAAAAATAATTCTTCCTTAAGCAAAATTCTAACTGAAGTCCAAACCAAAAATTTTGCAGAAGAGGTATTGATTGGTCCACAAAAACTGAGGGGATGAAATGCAACGCCATTGTTTTACGTGCTGTGCTATTTCAAACAATCCATTACTAACAGCCTGAAACACGAAAGCATTAATTTACTAAACTATGAGGCAAGGGATCGGGATGAAAGAAGTTGGTCAATTTTTTTCTCCTGTTCTCATTTTTTTGAATAGTGTAAAACTAGCCATGTACCACAATGGCAGACTTTGCTTTAAAACCCTCACTGTACCATTAATGATTAATAGATGACCTGTGGGGTAATGGAGGGAGACTTTCACTGTCTATGTGGATAAGCTGCAAATTTTGGCACTCTCACCTTACAGAAACAAGTAGCTGATTTTTCTCTGCTTATCTACCACTGAAGTTTGTACATCCCTGTGGAGTAAAACACTATATAATGTCACTAAAGGTATCAAAAGCGAGGCATTATTAATCAGCAGGGACAAGAAAAAGTTCAGGGTTGAGCGCACATGACTTTCTAACAGGGTCAAGGGAAAAAACAGGGTAACAGAGAAAATAAAAATACAGATGATATACACTTTCTTCAGTTTAGAGGTTTTGTCTCAGAGTCTGGAAGAATAGTTTGAATTTAAAGTAAACTTTGTGCTCACTTATAATAGGTTTGACTAATACTATTAAATTTCTATTTAATTACAGAATTTTTCAGAAAAGCCTAACGAAGTCAAATGAAAATGACAAGTAAATTTAGAATCAATATTTAAACCTCTTTGGAACATATATTATTTGTGAGAAGTCCTAGGTGGATATCAGTACTGTCCAATACAATCTTCTTAACAAAGTATTGTTCAGACTGAGGACACAGTTTGTCAAAAGTTTGTTCTGGTAGTTGCTTTGCACAACCCAGACTTCTCCTCTGCCCCACTGATCACTTTTGTCTCTGCATGACCCCTCGACTATGCTGGCAGAATTCCCTCTAACAGACAAGAACACCAAACCACATAAAGGAACAGATGTGGGTAAAAATAATCCAGAAAAATAACCCCACTATTATTTTGAACCCTGTTCATTTCCTCAGTGAGTTTATTTTATAGCTTGACAACAGCTGGAGAGACACAGCTGAAGAAGCTGTCGTAGGACAGCAGTCTTGAGCAGTAAGAAAAGGGGGACTGCATAAGCTGCTTGTACTACCAAAAGAAATGCTTGTCAAGCAACAGCTTCAGTGCTTTTTTCAGCCAACTTTCCAATATGGTCCTTCTTGTCTGTCTCAACAGTTTGAATAAACAGGGACATAAGAAGAGGATTGTTTTGATTCTGTTGCATCCTTCCATACCTGATTACTAACACCTGCTATAAAAGTTTGAACTATGGATTTCTACGAAGCAGAATCTAAACAAGGACAAAAGATATATCACCATCACTATACAGAACTAGCCATTCACTATAAACCTGAGCTAAACTTATAACAATAAATCTAAAAATACTCCAATATAGAAGTACAAATATCTTTGTCATTGGGTTGCTTGTAAATCTCTTATCTGAGCAAGATCGTGTTTTGGTGATACACTCATGAAACTGGAACTCATTTTCTGAGGAAGTATACAATGAAACTATGCTATAAATGCGATATGACTAGGGAATAGTTAAAAAAAAAGAAAAACCTGCTTGCTGTACCTGCTTAGATTCTGTATTTTGTATCAGTTGCAATATTTCTAACAACATAAAGCTCTCATTTGCTTTTTTTCTCCAGATATAGCTGCACCTTGGATCAAGCTCTGATTTTATACCACTCTATATGCAAGGCCTGATCAATTAAATCTTTCTGTTGCTCTGTATGGAACAAAGAAGCAGCCTCTTTCCCATTTCACAAGTGACTTAGCAGACATGACATTATGTAAACTCTCTGACTGAGGGATGTTTTTCCACTTCTGGGGCAGTAGGTGTATATCCAGCCGCACTGTTATGCAAAGATAGTATGAGACCCCAAACGCATCTTGGTTCTGGGAAGGACCTGGCATGCAGGCTGGGAGGAAAACCCTGCTCACCAGCCAGGCCTCATCAATGCACATCAGCCTCACCGTTTGCACATAGATGAAGAATCTAGGACACAGAGACAAAATATCTGTGCTCTCACAGAACACAGTAGACAGTAAGAAATATATGCCAAATGTAAACTAAAGTGGAAAAAAGCACCCCAAACAACTGAGTACCTAATTTCTGTACATGTCACCTCCTTCCTTGAATAAGGGGATATAGTTCTGAACTGTTCCTGATTGGGGAAATTAGTACTGGCCTTCCCAGCATATGGCTGACCTGTCCTTAAGGCAACACAAATGACGACCTGTCCTTAAGGCAACACAAATGACGACCGACCTGTCCTTAAAGCAACACAAAAGACAGTGGATCTTCCTGAGTCAGTACTGATGCCACTGCTTCACAGAGGACAGCAGCAATGAAAATGATTGTTTGCCATCACTTCACTTTCTATTTTCTTGATTTTGTCATAATGACATAAACATCCAATGTGTACATCCCTTTAGACATTACCTTCATATCTATTTCTGTACCGTGGATCTGTTGAGCTACTGTTTTGATTATTCCAATGACAATATCCTGGAGACCTTCTCTTTCTGAATAATAATGCAGAATGAGTCCCTTCCCCTTCTCCGCATCAGTGCATCTAAAGGAAGGGGCTCGCATACCCGGGTAAATAGTAGCAAGGTGGTCATGCAAAGCATCCAGATTCTGGAAGAAGAAATTAAAAACATGATTATAAATCATATAATAATATAAAGCATTTAAGTCTAATCTGATCATCCTCTTTCTCCTATTGCTCACACTCCTGGTGCATTTCCCTTATTATTTGTAGAACTGTCATCAAAGCAGGCTTTTCAGGTAGCTTCCATCTACTGTAGGGGATATTGGGACAATGAATGGCATCAAAATTAGCACTATTGAAAATTACTCCAGATAGTAAGAATTCATGCTTGACTATGCTGTACTTTGAAACACTCTGATGATTAAAGACCTTGTGTGTGTGTTTCTCAATCCTGTAACCTCATCCATTTTCATCCCTTCCAAACTCTAGTCCCTATGATCTCCTCTTCAGATGTGAATTTAGGTGTCAGATACAAATAAGCACGCCTGAATAACCATGAATCTTTTTCCTTATTGTCAGAACAGGCTAGTTCTGACATCGTAACAGTCAACCCAAGTTTACAAGGTATGACAAATCTCAAATTTTAAGGTAAAGATTTAAATTATTAAAAGACCAACCTCAAATACATACTTTCTTTGAGAATAACTAAAAAAAATCCACAGAATATACAGAACATAACACAGCTGCTGTAATAATGTTTCAGCAAAGGTTATTCAAGAAAGGGAAGAGGTCTATTTTTCCAGCTGATGTCCTGGACACCCTATGTATTTAACTTTACATTTTGACTACACAACTTGCTCTCTGGAGAGGAAAGCTAAATGATAAATTGATAAGCATATCTAATAAGTAAATTAAAAAGAACAGTGAGATAAAAATCACACTCCAACTTTGATTATGAAGCGATTATCAACCTCCAGTTTGCTATTTACTATATCTTTAACATAGAAAGAGCAACCTAGAGCAGTCTTGCTGGTTGGTGTTGCAACCCACATAATTATTTACCTATGCTGTAAAATTCACATAACTTCTTTACATCTTAAGTCCAGAAAATGACTGCATCTTTTAAGTGTTTTTTTCTCACACCCCCAGGTAACGGCTAGCACCAGGCTTTGCATATTGTTTTCTGCCAGCACAAGGAGAAATGAGGTGAAAATATTTTGAGTGTGCTGTCCGAGCCATTCTCCACTTTTCATGAGCATATGTCTATCATCAAATTTGTGGAAGCGTACTGAACTTGATTTCATGTGGGCTGTGGAGTGCTCAAACAGCTGCCTCTTCTCCTGGGAGGCCTCCAGAGGAAATGACTCTTAGAAATGAATTCCGTAGGATGCACTCAGCCTGGAACTTCCTCCTTCATTTTTTCAGTTTGTTTCAAATTCATGTTTTTGTTGCTATATCAACACCTTCAAATTAAAACTTGAAGAAGCAACAATCTGGGAGTCAATTCATTCCAGCTGTTAGCAGGCATTCAATTGCAAAAAGCATAATGCCTGAAGGCAAATTCTGTAAGAATTTTGCAGGGTTTGAGACAATGAAATTGGAAGAGCCTGCTTTGAAAAAATCTGAGTAAGAAAAGAGCGAGAGAGCTAACTGACTCTGAGGGAGTGCCCCACAATCTCCTTAACTGAGTGCAGAATTGCTCTTTCAGTAGATATGCCCCAGAACCAGCTGGGATATATTGAAATTTGGGAAGAAAACTCTTAAGGAGATACATGGGAAAAGATGATAATCTTCCAGTTACACAGTCATCAACACCTGAAGAATTTCAAAAGGAGTCGTTATGGGAAATGGCCAATGTCAAGGACAGAATTTTTATAAGATGGTTGTCTGATTATTAACATTTAATTCCGGCATAAGTGTTGCTAACAAATGGCAGTAGCCCCAGTCTACAAGACCACTTTGCCACCCTACTACCCCATTACTGACTTTGTCCAAGCAGTGTCACAGGGAAGCCCATGTGATATGCCCTTCAGTCTTTCTAATCATCCAGACCAGAGGACTTGCCCAGGATGTATTGCAGCTGCTTTCCAGTCCCCGATGTGTCTTTTCTCCCAGCATACAGATTATGGGGTGAGCAAAGAGCTTATTGTATTCAGAACCTTGCCACGACACGTAGTCAAGAAGCAGCAAAGATGGGCTTCCAGACCAAGGAGCTGAAATCACTCCCAGATCCTGTCATTTAGACATTGTCACTGTCACTCCCACTCCTGTTTTTTGTTGTGTTTAATACATTCTAAATTGATATGGCAGCTTCTGGATGAACAAATATGTCTTTCTATAGTTTGTTCACCTGCTGTGGGCCAGAGGTTCAGTCAGGTAGAGATAATAATAGGTTAAGCTCTCTCCCTGAATTGTTGGCTCCTAGGCTGCTCAAAGTTATCCCAGAGCTTGTGCTGGGACCAGAAACACTAATTCTAGAGCTTTGGGCAGCCGTCATCAGCTCCATGGTGAAACACAAAAGGATGTCCAAGCAAGAACAAGCAGTGATACTAAATAAGGCAGATCCTGGCCTGTCTAAAAGGTAAAGAGTTGTGGTTGGTACCTGAAATACAAAGATATGCTGTTCAGCTCCGTGAGGTACAGGGCATCTGGAAACTTTTCTAAAAGAGGAACTAGTCCCCTGAAATTTACTGCACTGCAATTATAAACCCATCCCTGGAAGTGTTCAAGATCAGACTGGATAAGGCTTTGAGCAGCCTGGTCTAGTGAGTGGGAGGTGTCCCTGCCCATGGCAGGGGGTTGGAACTAGATGATCTTTAAGGTCACAGAATCACAGAATCACAGAATCTTCAGAGTTGGAAGGGACCTCTAGAGATCATCTAGTCCAACTCCCCTGCTAAAGCAGGATTGCCTGGAGCACATCACTCAGGACTGCATCCAGGCGGGTCTTGAAAATCTCCAGAGAAGGGGACTCCACAACCTCCCTGGGCAGCCTGTTCCAGTGCTCTGTCACCCTCACTGTAAAGAAGTTTTTCCGTGTATTTGAACGGAACTTCCTATGTTCCAACTTGTGCCCGTTGCCCCTCGTCCTGTCACTGGGAACCATTGAAAAGAGTCTGGTACCATCCTCCTTCAGCCCACCCTTTAGATACTTGTATGCCATAATAAGGTCTCCCCTCAGCCTTCTCTTCTCCAGGCTAAAGAGTCCCAGCTCTCTCAGCCTTTCCTCATAAGGGAGATGCTCCAGTCCCTCAATCATCTTAGTTGCCCTATGCTGGACCCACTCCAGTAGTTCCCTGTCCCTCTTGAACTGGGGAGCCCAAAACTGGATGCAGTATTCCAGCTGTGGCCTCATCAGTGCAGAGTAGAGGGGAAGAATGACCTCCTTCGACCTACTGGCCACAGTCTTCCCTATGCAGCCCAGGATTCCATTGGCCTTTTTGGCAACAAGGGCACATTGTTGGCTCATGGATAATTTACTGTCTACCAGGACCCCCAGATCCTTCTCCTCAGAACTACTTCCCAGCAGGTCCACCCCTAACCCATACTGGTGCTTAGCATTCTTCCTCCCCAGGTGCAGGACCTTGCACTTGCTTTTGTTGAACCTCATTAGGTTCTTCTCTGCCCAGCTCCCCAGCCTGTCCAGGCCACGCTGGATGGCAGCACGGCCCTCTGGGGTGTCAGCCACCCCTCCCAGCTTGGTATCATCAGCGAACTTGCTGAGGATACACTCTGTCCCATCATCCAAGTCATTAATGAATGTACTGAACAAAATTGGACCGAGTATTGACCCCTGGGGGACACCACTGGTTACAGGCCTCCAACTAGACTCTATGCCGCTGATCACAACCCTCTGAGTTCTGTCGCACAGCCAGGTCTCAATCCACCTCACCGTCGCCTCATCTAGCCCATACTTCCTCAGCTTCCTAATGAGGATGTTATGGGAGACAGTGTCAAAAGCCTTGCTAAAGTCAAGGTAGATGACATCTACGGCTCTCCCCTCATCCAGCCAACCAGTTATAACATCATAGAAAGCTATCAGATTGGTCAGGCATGATTTGCCCTTGGTAAATCCATGCTGACCACTTCCAATGACTTCCTGTTCTTCAACGTGTTTGGAGACGACATCCAGAATGAGTCGCTCCATTACCTTCCCAGGGACAGAGGTGAGACTAACCGGTCTGTAGTTCCCTGGCTCCTCCTTCTTGCCTTTTTTAAAGGTCCCTTCCAACACAAACCATTCTATGATTCTATGATTCTATAACTAAATAGCCACGTAAATTATTCCATAAACGAGAGAACTAACTACTACTCCAGTGTTTGATTTTCATCCAGTAGAAAGCTACTGAACATAACATAAAAGGTTTTCTTATGAGTTACCTCTTTTCACGCTGCTTCTCTTTGGCACACTGTCTTTCAATATGATTTGCAATTTTTCCAGGCCTGTGTTTTTCATAGGAAGTATAAATATTAGATTTAGTTGCACTATCTGTTTCCTCTTTCATGAAGCTTGAAGTACCTGTGTTTCATCTATGACTAAACTAAATTTTCTCTGAGATGTCAAGGGAAACAGAAAATAAATATGAGATTTATTTTCATATACTTTAAAAAGCTGCAGCCCTCAATTATTTCGTATATCCTGAACTCAGTACAGATTTCAAGAAGCACCTTTTGGAACTCTAGTATGCATTTTAAGAATTTGACAAAAGTTCAGCACATTAAAACCAATCTGCAACTATTTTTGTAACAGGTATATAAATTAGTTTCCTGACCTAATCTGACTGCTGGACATTGCAAAAATAATAAATCACGCAGAACGCTGATTTTCCATCATAACAAAAACCTAAAAAGTACACTTCTGGCACAGCTACTAATACATTAGTACTGTTAAAATGTACAGAAGTATATAATAGCCAATGTCATCTGTTAACTTTGAAATTAAACAAAGCAGCTTAAAATACTGCCATTAGAAGAACATAAATGTAAGCTCTTCACACTTTTATAGAGGTTTCCTGTGCAGTACAAATGTGTCCAGTCTTTTCATCATCACATATGGTAAGGAATGGAAAGAGAAGTATACTATATGGAAAGGGGATGAGGAAAAGGAATAGGGAAGGACTGGCCCATCCACGTGTACCCGAAGTGATGGAGCAATGGGCCAGCTACACCTTTTTTTTCCTCCTCTCCTATTCTTGCTCAACCCTAACCACAACTTCAGTACATGAGTCACCTTTAAAAATTACATTTATCTGAAGGCTTGCTTTGCGAGCAGCCTGTGAACGAAGCTAAGAAATATAAAGGGTGTCACATCCCATAGTCAGACAATGGTATACAGATCACATGTGGTATGCACATGTTGGAGCATACACATACCCTGTCTGTCTGCCCAGCAATTACAGTCCGCGGGATTTGTATAAGAAATGTGGATTGACTACATCCAGGATACTCCAGAATAATCCAGGTTTTGGGGCAGGCAGTGAGGCACAGAAGTAAATATCCTAGAAATTCAGCAAACTCTGCACTCTGCTCCTTTCACTTATTATTGCTGGAGAGATTTTAAGGGAACAGATGACAAGAGTCTGCTAAATTTCCAGTGAAAATCAATAGAGATTTGACACAGCTTTTGGTCAATCTCACATGAAATCTTAATCAGTTCAGCGTTTTTAAACTCATTACAGCACACAGTTCTCTCTCTGATATGTATCACAAATCTTAAATCCAAAGTGTTTTTTTGAAGTGAACAATTTTCAGGTGAAAAAAAGGGAAGCCCATTTTTTCTAGAAATCACACTTTAAGAGAACTCACTAAATTTCTTCCATATTACTGAAAATTTTTTTCATTTTGTTTTGTATCACGCTGTTCTGCAGTTAGGAAAGCACAAAAATTGACCTAAACACTGCTGCTGTATCCAACCCTTAGTTCACGGATGAAGGATAATGTCTTAGAGATAAGCTGTGCATGAGCCCTAGCTCTGTGCATAATGTAGAATTAGAAATAACCAGTATCTATAATTAGTCAAAGAAAACTTAGGAGAAGAAATATCATACATATCTGAAAACCACGTTTTCTGTTAGTATAAACAACTTAAGTCTTTTTACTTAGCATACACAGACAATTTGAATTGGGTCTTTTTTTCATGTCTCTTGTAGTCCATACTTGTGTTCCATATCAAAGCTCCTGTTAAAAACTTTTCTTTGCAATTTCAAATGAAATTTCAGATTTATGAATGCCTCTGCAACACCAGCTTACCTGCCTTCTCCTTTTTTATGAAACTGAACAGTCAAAGATGCTATGGGAAAATCACTTTATCAAATAACTGAATAATATATTAACTAAGAGGGGAAGGGAATGACAATGCCAAAATTGCTGAGCAGTAGAGAGCTCTACAGAATACAAATACTAAGGAAGAAAGTTTTCAGACACCTCTCCACAAATAACTGGAAGATTATACAGTACAACCTATATCTGTTTGATTATCTGTTGACCATATTTCTGTCTGGTATATGAAAAAATTTGGCACAAAATTCTTACCTGCAAAAACTCTCTGACATTTGAGCCCAAGACACGTAGAATTGTATCATAGCCAGATTCTTGACAAAACACAAAAAACATCTTCCCAAACATTTGAAGAATTTCCCCAGCATTTAGATCTAGTTAAAACAGGAAAATAAGATTAAGTCCAAATGCTGCATTTCACACACTTTGCGTACTACTTTGGTCTCGTATTTGTAAATAAGAAAGACAGTACCTAAACTCTAACCAGATCCACTAGGTCAAGAATATGAGAAAAACAGGATTCAGGATCCACACAGCAAATAATGAGTATTCAATACAGGAATTTCACTATGGTTTACCAATTACCATTATGACTTTGCTGCATTGTTCATTTCACGCATATATAGCGTTTCAGATTTTGATACAGATAAGAAATCACTACTTAAAAATAAAGGAACTTGGTTGTTAGTAGTGCTCGCCTCAGGGGAGTTAATTCTGGTTTACAATAGCATGAAACCACATCAGCTGCTCCAATTCAACGTAACTACTACAGTCATCATAGTCTTATGGGTTCTTGTCTAATTACTGATTCAGAACAAATTCAGACTGCACTTGGGTCTGCAGATAAAATAAGGCTGATGGACACAATTCTACCTTTTAAATCCTAGACCAGAGCTGCAATGATTGAAACTGAATGTGATGCAAATCAATGGCAGATATGAAATGAGATGTGCCCATGCCACAAAGTTTTCTGTAACTCAGCGTGCTTGTTCAGCAGAGACATCAAGGATTCAGCAGGCACGGGCTGCTCTAGCAGCAGTGGTTGAAACCTGGGTGTATTGGCAATGTAGTTACAGTGGTATATTGTTACTTCATGACTTCTTGTAATACAGACCGTGCTCTGTGGATAAGATATATTACTGCAGTTTAAGATGTACCTATGACCTGGAATACTTTGGAAGCAATAAAAATCACTTTAAGGAATAAAAGGAATAAAAATATCTCAGATAAATTAAAAAAAAAATCCTTTCTTCTGACATTTTAAAAAAATTCTTTGACCAATACCTTGTTTTCATTTCCTCTCTACTAAATCCTGTTTCTGTCTGCTATGTGGATTTTTTTGGGGGGTTGTTATCACTTATGTGATGAATGAGCAAAGATATCCATATTACTTACTAAGGACCTTGCTTGCAGCTGCAACCAGATCATAGGTTTTGGAATCATCATAAATTATTCTGACAAGAAACTGTCCTTCTTCATCCAGCTGTGCCTCCTTCCTAAAAAGAAAACAGAACAAAATCTTTTTGGTTGAGGGAGAAGCACCATATCAATAAATAAATTATATATTGTTTGGTATTAGTCTTTTAAATAAAATAAGTTTGTAGGTTCTACTTTTAAGAAGTTACTTAAGATAGAAAATTAGAAATAAATCTGTAGCATATCTCAGAGTCATTAAGGTACAATGCAAATATTTCATACCACGTGTTCATAGAATCATAGAATCGCTGAGGTTGGAAGGGACCTTTAAGATCATCGAGTCCAACCTTTAACCCACCCCGACAAAAACCACTTCTAAACCACGTCCCTAAGTACCACATCTACCCTTTTTTTAAACACCTCCAGGGATGGTGAATCCACCACCTCCCTGGGCAGCCTATTCCAATGTTTAATAACCCTTTCAGTGAAAAAATGTTTCCTAATATCCAATCTAAACCTCCCCTGACATAACTTGAACCCGTTTCCTCTCATCCTATCACTTGTCACCAGGGAGAAGAGGTCAGCCCCCATCTCTCTACAACCTCCTTTCAGGTAGTTGTAGAGGGTGATAAGGTCTCCCCTCAGCCTCCTCTTCTCCAGGCTAAACAACCCCAGCTCCCTCAGTCGTTCCTCATAAGGTTTGTCCTCCAGACCCCTCACCAGCTTTGTAGCCCTTCTCTGGACATGCTCCAACACCTTAATGTCCTCCTTGTAGTGAGGGGCCCAAAACTGAACGCAGTACTCGAGAAATCACATTTATTTTCTCACAGCTAATTGTTCTGAAAATAACAATTAGCTGTGAGAAAATAAATGTGATTTTTCAGTACAGAGCCTCACAAAGAAGTTGCTGAACTAGTAAAGACAGAATTTGCATTCTAAAACAGGAATATCCAATAATCCAGCCCAAGATGGGCTCTTTAAACACTTTTAACACTTCTTAAGCAAGCATTTTCATTCCTTCCAATTTTGATTACACTTTACTTACGAAAGGCACGGGATGTTTTTAGCAACCATTTGCACATATCTTCAAAGAGGAATCTAAAATCCAGATATAGGTACCTAATCAAATACCTTTTTTTCAGAATTTTGCACATGCCCAGTAGATAGAAATGCAAAAAAGGATGCTAGGATTTAGTAAGGCCTTGTGCTCCCATTGCAGGTCAGTTCTTCGTGAGTGAAATGTCACCACTTAGCTAAAGCACGATAAAAATATACATTTCTTCACTAAGGAAAACAATTCTTAACCCCAGGTTTGAGACAAGGCTCATGCACATGTCACGTGCACACTTACTACTGCTGCTAAGTAAAAAAATGAAACAAAATGTCCTTTGTTTTTCAGAATAATATATTATTCTCTTCAGCTTGAACACTGAGTCAGCAGCTTGTCCAAAAAGCAGCACAACTCTGTAGGGTACTTTTTTTCCCTGAGAGCAACAAGCTGATATCCCTATTGTGCCTTCCAACCCTTGCATTTGACAAGAGTTACTATGGGAAGCCCACAAGTGTCTTCCTGTTACCCCACGTGCTTAACACAGGAGCCAGGCCACTGGTGCTACAGTGGTGGCTGAGTCCCAGCTCTCTGGAGGAGGACAAGGAGCACTACCACGGTCAGGCAGACCCCAGGGCCCTGATGGGTCAGTTGCCCCGCGTAGCTGGTCCTGCTGTGCGCAGAGCATGCCAATGGACGTGGCCACAACTCTGCCCTGTTGCAAGTGCAAGTCATATTCTGTATTTGCTCCTCATTCCCTGGCACATTCTCCTTCAGAAGAGAGATGGGGACATGCAGTGGGCACACTGGTCTCTGATGATGCCATGCTCTGTTTATTGAAGTCTTCATCTGGCAAAGAGGCACAGCCTCCTTTCTCAGTATATTTTTTATAATAGCTGTTCACCACCTTCTGTGATCTCGCCTACAATGGCTGCCTGTAGAGACAGTGTGCTTTGCAGAAATAGTGACAAAAGAGGAGACATTTGTAGGTACTCATGCTCCAATTTATGTGCTTAGAATGCGTTTTGGCTCAGCAAAACTGTTATCATCATGGCATGGATAGTTATCTTTGCAGGTGGAGGGTCACTGATACACAGAATCACAGAATGGTAGGGGTTGGAAGGGACCTCTGGAGATCATCTAGTCCAACCCCCCTGCCAGAGCAGGGTCACCTGGAGCAGGTGGCACAGGAACGCATCCAGGCAGGTCTTGAATGTCTCCAGAGATGGAGACTCCACCACCTCTCTGGGCAGCCTGTTCCAGTGCTCTGCCACCCTCAAAGTAAAGAAGTTCCTCCTCATGTTTAGGTGGAACTTCCTACATTCAGGTTTGTGCCCATTACCTCTTGTCTTGTTGCCGGGCACCATTGAAAAGAGCCTGGCCCCATCCTCCTGACACCCACCCTTGAAGTATTTATAAGCATTGATAAGATCCCCCCTCAGTCGTCTTTTTTCCAGACTAAAAAGACCCAAATCCCTCAGCCTTTCTTCATAAGAGAGATGCTGCAGTCCCCTTTCATCTAAACGCAGATTTATGCTGCAGAACATTCAGAAAGACACAAGAAAGGCAAAGAGGTAGAAAAGCCTAGAAGACAATGACTGAATCACACCTTATGTCACACCAAAATAAAAATTAGTACAGGGTGCTGTTCTTCAGAAAAAGCCTTAGAAATTAGAAAAAATATCAAAAAGGCAGATAATGAGGTAGTTTTTTTATAAAAAACTAAGCATATGTCATGCAAATCAAGACATTCATCAACTTAGGACTGGAATAATTATTTTTCTAATGTACAAATGAAGTAGAACCATGAATAAAAAATTATTTACTAGTACCATGGTAATGAAGAGCTTTTACAAGACTAGGACAGAAATGCTCTTTCAGATAAGGCTGAAATATACAGTTTAAGAACCAATAATTCTAACTGCTCTAAATCGCTAATGGTCATCAGAGGAATTATAAACCTATAAAAAGTAGATTCTAAATCTACTATGTAAAATCATACCTCCTCTTTTACATCAAAATCTTTGTCTCCATCATCATAACATGATCAACCATCAATCAAACCAAAAGTCTTTGACTGAAACTTAGATTCTGATATTCTAGAGCTGGCATAATTTATTTTAAGAATGAAATAATACAAAGTAATAATGCCTGCACAACAATTCAAGCATTTACAGTTGTAGTGGAACTATCCAGCCATATAAACAGAAACATTTTCTCTGTTACTCAAAGGGGAGAGAGGTCTGACAATTAAGTACTCTTGTTCATCTTAAAACTGCTACATGGCACATGGTACTGCTGATAAAACCTGATTCCAGTCTCATATGGTAGTACTCTATTGACCTAAATGAAATTACTTGTCATTTAATCCTCCAATTAGTAATCCTCAGTCTTTGATAAACTATTCACTTATCAATGGAAGTCTGGAATGCATTATTTTCTTCTTCCTCTTCATCTTCCTTTAATCTTGCTCATCACATTCTTACTGCTGATCTAAAATTATATTACACTGGGTTTATATTTCAAAAATATATCTACTTTTTTTATTAGTTAACGAAGTCTTGTAACTGCTATTTGACATAGACATTTTTATACTCACTCTATGAAAAGGCATAATGAGCTAAAAACAAGCTAAGCAATTTTCCCAAAGAAATACAACAAAGCTACAAGTGAGTCGAGACTAAACATCCTATCTAATTCTACATTAAAAAGAACATAATTCTCTATTCAATGGCATGAAAAACTTTAATAAACTTAATGGTTGGTTTTTTTTCTTAAAGTCTTTGGGAACTTCCCAAAAGGAATGAAAGAATGGACACTAGCAAGCAGAAGAAAACTGCAAGAGTGTTCTCAGAGACACAAAAAGATAAAGTACAGTATTATTTTTTTCAAATAATCAATTATAATAATTTATTCATTATTTGAAGAAACAATGTAAGGAAGCAAGCAGAAATGGTATGTGTACATGCAGTCCCCTAAAACACTCTTATTTTCATACTCCAAAATAGTACTTTTGGTCCTCTTCCCCAGCCATTCTCTAAAACTTCAGATGAGCCTGCAGGACATCAAGTCTCACTGATTCCTGAAAACAGCTCCCATGCCACATATTCCTTCTGTTCCTAAGTAGGAGGAGAGCTGGAGTTATTAGTGGGAATGCTGTCTTGAAGCATATTAGGTCAGTCAGGGACAAGAAGGCAGGGTTTATATTTCCTAAGAACTGAACTGAAATCAATATGAGAAAAGAAAACCATCTTGATTCTTTGATTCTCATAACATGATATGTAACTGGAACTCAGCTACAGTTTGGAGGGAAGTTTGCAACGGGTGAACAAACTTTCCCACATCTCTGAAAGACACTGTGATTTCTTTAAGTCTCTCTGATCTCAGCCAAACCACAAAGGATAACACACACATCCGGAAAAGCAATGAACATCCTCAAAAATACTGCATACTTGCACAATCCAGTAGACATAGTTTCTGCGTGTGAGAATTTTCTCTATTAAAAATGTACCCAGTTTGATGATGCTGGTATCTCTTTCAAAACTTCTTACTTTTCTTTCCAGTTACATTGATTGGAACTTTTCCTGTTTCCTATTCTGTGCCAAACCATGGTTCCTTTTTTCTTATTTTAATTGTCTTTAATTTACTTTGTCAAAGTTTTTCTTCAATGCCTGCAGTTTCTCTGAGCCACCACTTTTTAAAATCACCACTGGTTATTTCAATGCCTATTCCATTTAGATTATTTTAGCTATTTTGTTTTTCTCCATTTTTCTCTAGATGCTTTGGATCACAGAGCAGCCACCTTCTCTGTAGCCTTAATGATGTATTTACCATTAAAATAACTTTATTGATAAAGTTAAACAAAAAATAGCTCTATTAGCAATCACATCTGCATTTCTTGGATATAGTTTTCTGGGGTGAAATTCACTGCTCTAAGGCTTCATTCTCCCGCAGTATTAGCAGTCCTGCTGGGCATTCCAGCAGCACAGGAAAAAGACCCAGTGCTTGTACTGCAGGCTAATACTCCAAAACAAACAAAAAGATGTCCTGCCTTTTAGTTATTTTCATTTTTAAAAGACAGAGAAAAATATATTTAAAAAATATGATTCAACAAAAGCCAATCTCATTTGGGAATTTTTTTCTAGAAAATTTGTCAAATTAAATATTTACTCCTGCAAGGGATTAATTCAAAACCATGTGGGCAAAAATCTCTTTGCTTGTCCTACAAACACAGCAAATCCCATAGCAATCTCTGATCTAAACCTGTGTCAAAAGAAAAACTGCCTTTTTTAAAGCCTGTGCTTGAAAATTATTATATTCCAGAACTTTTATTTTCCTTTCCAGCCAATTCCTTCTCCATACCTCTATGCCCTGTTGTGCTAGTACATCCCAATCATTTAGTTAGATGTTGAGCTGAAATACAGTTCGGTTAGATATTTGTTTTTGTGGATTATTGTTATTCACATTCACAGGTGATGGGGAAATGCTGCTGCAAGCTTATCCAATATGGTCAAGGCAATGTGAAAACACTCCTGTTTTTACAGAGGCCCTTGTTCTTTAGCGAGTCTACAAAATTGCAGGTTGTCTAATAAACTTGTATCAGAGAGTGTAGCATCACAGCTATCAGCACCAGAGAGGCTGACCATGATGTGACCACCAGCAGTCGAGGAAACAGGACAAAGTAATTGAAATGTATATTCAGGTGAATGGTCAATCCCTAAATTGTTTCCTCATGGCTGCAATTTTCTTAGCTAACTACCTGGCCCCTACCTGGTCTATCAAACCTGCCTGCATTTACACTGTAGAACTGGTTCTACAAGAAGGGTGATATGAAGAAATATATGATAGTGTTGTGAAAATTGTTATAACTAATACTAAAAGTGAAGCTGCTTTGTTAGCTTTGTGGAGTTGCTGTGGTTGGCGGCCCATCAACTGTAATTCCTCCAGTGTGACACAGATATTTTTAAATCCATAATCTTTGAGTACCACATATGAAAACAAACCTGCATGTGTGGAACAACAAACTATGGCTCCAAACATGGGTATGTGAACTTAAAAAGACCAGAAGGCTGCAACTGTTCTCATCTGAACAGCTTCCCTCTCCTGGCCAATGGTTCATGATGCTGGGATTAGAACTGCAATATAACATGCCATCCTTAGATGCAAAGAATTTACATTTGGCTTACCATATTTCATAGAAAACTTCATAATCCATAGCTTTATGAAAAACTGTGGTATTTCCCTTGAAATGTTTTGCTGCAATCTTTATTTTCTGTTTTTGACCAGATAAAATTATGGGAGTAAATTAGCATAGCCCTAACGTTTTCTGCAGACTGTGGTGTTTGATCACAAAAGCTTTAACAGCAATAACATGTTGGTGGCTTTCTTAAGGGCTTGACTGGAAATGAGCCAAAAGCAACAAACTCTGACAAATTCCCAAGCCCTGGTTAATTCTTTGGTGAGGTAGCAGCACTATAGTAGCAAAATTTTAACTTCTCTATGGCCTTTCTTTCAAAATAACTTCTAAGTCAAATAGAACAGAATTTACAGTTAATGTCTCACAATTCTAGAGACAAAAGAAGAGTGTGCTTTGCTCCCCAGTAAGTTTATGTTCAAAACATTAAAAAAGCTCTTGCCCAAGCTGACTCCTGTTGTCAGCACATGGGATGTGATATGTCATGGTTCAAAATTTACATCCTCTGTTATGCCTGTCCTAACTGCTACAGTCTGGCAGCCCTTTTTATTTACTCTAGACTAATTTTGAATGTAATCACAGAGTTATTCGAATTGTGGGAAACAAAGATTCCAGACCAAACTTTTCTTAAATGCCTTTGTTTCCCTCCAGAATGTTTATGTTACCCAGGTTAATGTGAGGAAGTTTACTTGGGAAAAAAAGAACCTTAACCGTTGCACCATGGAAAATAACACAGCCATATAGAGGCCATTTTTCACGTACAGGTTTGACCTTGAAATCAATGGAAAAATTCCTGCTGAGTAGATCAAAGCAGGATCAAATCTTAAAGCAGCCTTTTCTCCATCAGTCATGCTAACACCCCCCCAAACTGCTGTTGGTCTAGCAGCACAGAATAGCGTTACAGGTGACACTATGTGTGTACAATGGGCCCTTTGAAAATCTTTCCCATTGTGAAACTAGTTTAGTATTTGAAAACACACTATGAATGTTCAAAGGTGATGTTAATAATTCACAGAGATGGATGAAATGTTAAGTGCGGACAAACTTTTTTTGTTTTGCAGTCAGATTGGAGCATTTAAACAGAATTTGAGTAAATCATAATCAAGAAGAAGGTTGCTGCTGTCAGAACGTGGGAAGTAGCACTTGCTATCCTTTCTCTGTGGTCAGTCATAAGCTCAAATTTAAAAAAAAAAAATAGAGAAAAAGAACCCTTCCCGTTAGAGAACTTTGCATGCAGTAAAAACTGAGATATATTGAGAAAATGTAATGGATACAAACAGGAAAAAAGGATGAAACAAGACTGCAAGGAAGGATTACTTTGTATCCTGACGATACACAGGCTTCTCTGTGATACAGCAACACGATTTTTTAGAAGCTCCTGGTATCCCTTTAACAGACCATCTAGTGTCCCAAAAGCACAACTGGATCTCTTCCTATCAAAACTCCAGTCCTAAGTGCAGGCCCTGGGTGTGTCACCTTGAACACACCACAATAACAGCTAGTTCCAAGACCACCTCTAGGACTTCTTCCATGATAGGTATTGTTTCTGTTGGGACATTTGCCACCATTGTGCTTAACTATTCTTGGTGTACCAAGGATGGAAAAAGTTCTCATTAAATTGAAGAGACCAGTCAAAACAATCTTAATGACAAAATAACACTACTGCACTTAGAAATCCCACGTGGTTCTGATCTCACTGATAGGAGCACGTCAGGTTTAATTCTGTTCCAAGAGTAACACTATTAAACAGAACTACATGTGTCAGAACTAAAGATGGTAGCACTGAAACCAAAATCATCGTCTTTGCAACTCTTTTACATTGAAATAGCAAACTCACTGCTCATTATATTACTTCACAGATGGTTTGTGTTTTCAAAATGCTTCTCATCTTTTTCTCATGTATTTCACAATGACGTTTTGCTAAAAATTATTAAAAATATTGAACTACTCTTCTCACTCCTCCCAAAAGGAAAAAAAAAGAAAATAGACTTGTACATGTTGTGGATGGTCCAGAGATATTTTAGAACACCCAGCTGGGAAAAACATAAATTACATTAAGTTACAAGATTAAATAAAAATGGGAATCTGTCCAGGAAAATGACGTTCTGGGTAAAGTAAATAGGTGTATTTATAGACTTCAGAGCTCTGAGCTATTTCCCAGTTTTACAGGCTGGATATGAGAGTGTTTAATGTAGGTTTTCAAAACAAGATAATCCTAGAAGATACAGTTAACAAACATACAAGTTCTTTGCTACTACTCCAAATACTAAAAATATTATTAAAAATATAACACTAGCATTATTTCGCTTCCTTTTACATAAGTGGACTAAAAGGAATGGTATTTACAAAATACTCTTTTAAGCTTTTTAAGAGTGACTGATATGTTTCTAACACCAGGTATCCTGACAGGTCTAAAAGCACTTCCCAGTTCTGGGAAAACTGCGAAGTACCTGAGAGATACTGCTAGAACACTCACACCATGTTTCACAACATGTCATTATTTGCTTTTAGCCAAGTCTTTCCCAGACGAATTAAAGAATTTGGCATCCACACGGTTTAAACTCCTGACCTCCAAGCAGGTCCTTCTGCTGTGAGGAACTGAAGGAGCAGGAAGTGTAGTGTCCTGACCCTATAAATCTTGTGAATATTAACCTCCAGACCCATGAAGAACCATCTCTTCAGCATCAGTTTTAAGAAAACTTAAAAAATACTGCTTAGAACTTCGGAATACTATGAAATAAGGACTTAGAAACATAAACAACAATAAATGTTCCTACTTAACACCACTTTCTGGATAAACACGCATTAATGTTAAGAGGTGTATGGATTAAAAAAGTTATCTATTGCCCTTTCACCACTAATGGCTTTCCAAAGTCTCTTTCTGACATCGATTTATAAGTAATCTGTATTTTTTTCAAAACTGTTATGAGATTGATAGAACAAAACACTCCATCTTCAGCCCTGGGTAAACGCATACGGTGTTAAGGAGGCAGTGAAAAATCAATTTTCATGTTTTTTCACAGACCACTGCAATTAATTACAACTGAGTCCCACATGACTCAAAATAAGTATGGACTTCTAATCTAAAACTCTAGCGAAGAATGTGTATTTTCGTCAGTGTTCACAGTGAGAAGACAATTAAGGTAATTAACACACTATGTCTGCAAAGTTTTTGAGCATGAAAGAATCAGTAACTTTAGGTAAACTGTAAAGAATGCATTTATAATAAATTAGTTGTGGGCTAGGAAAGGGAAATATGAAGCAAGATCACAGCAGTTCAACAAAGCAGGAGGGATGATTCACATAGGACTGATTGCCACCACTGCAATATACAGCTATACGTGCCTATGTGGTAAAATCCATAACCCACTTGTTAGCTACCTGGACTTTTTCTACAGATCCTGGGAAGAGAAGTACATAAGAAAGGATCAGGAAAGGCAGCAATTTGATGGGAGAAACTCCAAAGGCATTAATAGGATCAAAAAGAAATTAAGTCCTAGGCATATCCAAACCTACACTTAGATGTTTAAAAGGAGTTTATCACCAAGGTTCTCTTGCAAATCAGTCCTTGTTGAGACATACCACAAATAACTGGGAGGCCTTTCGCTTGCTTCAACTATACACGATACCTAATTGAAATGCCACACCTCACATTTTGTACAGATCTTTAATTCTTATCTTCTGTTTAGTATGCATTTTTATTGCCCAGGCCACACTGCAGTTAAGTAGACATAATATGTACACACACATATACAGAAATATTTACATGCATATGTAGCTACGCATACAAATATAGTTTCTCCAAAAATTTTACATTCTAAACTGATGATTATCCATCTTCTCTCAGAAGAAGTGTCACAGAAGTGACACTGTTGACACTGTTAACACTGTAGATTGGTATAGACTATGGTACTGTTTTACATTTTATAGGATTGCCCTATATACAGAAATGAAAACTTAGAAAACAAGACATTTTCCAGCATGATTATGAAGAAATAAAACTACTGTCTCATAAAGAGGCGTAAGCATTTGATGAGGGTTTTTTTGTTATTTTCCGAAAGCAGGAAAGATGGACTCTGATACCTCTTGTAGCAAGATTAGAGAAGCATGCTCCAAGCCACATTTCCCTGCCTGTCCCTGGGCCTGCAGGACACAACCTACCAGTCACACCTATGAGCGCACAGGACCTGTTCCTTTTCCTCCCCGTTACTGGTTCTTTCAGTACTGAGGCCAGATCCTAGCCAGTTAATGCACAACTATTCCATATTTTATTGTATCCCATTCATCGATATATAACCTCAGGTTTGATTTACACCATAGTTTTCAAATCCAGCTCTGAAGACAAAATTATTCCTTTCTAACAAGCCTTCCTGTGGAACTGATCCCTATACTATTTGCAGGCACAAGCATTAATTAACTCTACAACAAGCTCTTGAAGCCAATTATACCATTTCCATTTTAAATGGACAAGACTACCACAGATCAAAAAAGTTTCATTAATTTTGGGTGCCCAGTTTGAGACAGGTAAGTTTCTTCAAGGTACTTGGCACTTTTTATGCTCAAAACACAGCTTTCATGGACTTTACACGCCACCAGCATCAGACCTACAACTTATCTGAATTCCAACACCACTTAAGAGCTTATTGTTGCAACTTTTAACAACAGTCTTTCATTACAGCTTTTGTGCGTATTTTTCTAGGTTTCTGAAAAGGCAAACTATACTGTAGTATGAATTACTATTACACCTAAACATTGTGCTAAGCAACAGTAATAGGCCAAAACTTTGATTTTTACAGGATTTGTCAACAAATGTAAATTGTGTTTTGCCATATTAGTAAGCAGAAAAAAACATCTTTGACAACGTGACATTCTGAACTCAGTATAGGGACACAGTAAGTCAACCTACTGCCTTTATTCTGCAGCTACAAAAGGTTTTATTATTTGCTTTGTTTAAGAAGCATAAAAATGGACAGGTTTTGCTATGTGAGAAATTCACAGGAAACAATGCAAGTTTAAAAAAATATGCAAGTCTGTTCCCTGAAAAAATATTGTAATACATATTCTTAAAGGCAGAGTTGAGTAGATTTTCATTATATTATTTGATTTTGTACTACCTACTATTTTGGAATATAATTGCAAATATAATTAATCAGGATATCACATCCTGTCAATGAGTTCCTATGTACCTAAATTCTAGTGAAAGTCAGTGGAGGACTTTTTTAAATGCATAAATGAATAAAAGCATCTACCTCTCCTGACTTAACTAGCCAACCTGCAACAACACTAATGTACCTAACTGCCAGGAATGCTTCTGAAAATTTACCAAATAAATATGTATTCTTAAATCACCTACATTTTACTGCAAAAGCCACACTGAGTAATTAAAGTCTGACCTATGTTAACCTTTACCAATCAGATGCAGAATTTTCTGTGTCTGTTTAGTTTTCAAAAGGCAAGTGATAGCCCTACAGTTTATTTCACTCCCCCAAACTGTACAGGGTTTTCTACCACTTCAGCTGAACCCAATTTGAAACTGAGGAGAGAAGCTTTACACTTACATTGCACCAGGATAATTTTTCAACCCTCAGTGTTTCACCATTTTAACTATAACAGGACAGTTACAAAAACCAAATTCTATAGAGTCAACTAGCCTGCAGCCTTGGTAAGTGATCATGTGTGAAGTCTGGGGGACAACAACAAAAAGTTGCTTCCTCACAGGACAGGCAATTGACTTTTGCTCTTCCTTTGTGTGTACCTCCAGACCATTGTAATGTTTGTGCTACCCAGCAGACTCCCTGGACCTGGAGTCTTGGCATTTAAGCGCAAGCGTGGCCAGCACATGCCAGCCTAACCCACAAAAGGAGGACGAAAGGCAGCTGCCTTTTGTAGAATTAAGGATGAAGCATTGAGCACCACCAAAATAAGACTATTGCTTTCTGCACCCCACACTAAGGTACAGCCAGCAAAGGATACATGGCTCTTGGTGCACCAAATTCCTATTTTGCTACCATGCAAGTTTCAACACAGACATTATTTTCTAGAATCAATTTAAAAGTAGTTTTGATGTTTAGGTTTAGAGTTTTCATCTTTTGTTCTGTTTTTCCATGCTCATCAGGCTACACATGGTTTTGTGGGGACTCCTACCGTAGAAACAGAAGGAAGACAAAGGCTGCAGTTAACCGGTCGTGCCATTTCATTTCCCAAAACCAGATCTTTCATGTACCTCTGTGGGAAAAATACTAATTTATTCTATGGTCTTGTGATGAAGCATTTTAATGCATTTCTTAACAAGATATTTGAGTTCTTATTCCTTTTCTTGGCAATATATTTGAAAGTATCACATTTTGAGCATCTAACCTGGCCTAAATTCAGATTTAGGAGCCCGTGGGAAAACCCTGTATTCACTTAATCAAACACAGAGGGATACTGTTAGGAAACACAAGATAAATGACTATGTACATATTCCCTGCTGACAACATTGCGCTAGCTCCCACATATTGTCCTGGAGCTGTTTCAAGAAGACATCCCTGTTAATGCTTGTTACACAATTAAACCTTTAGAGCTGCTAAATGGAGTGCTCAGAATTTCACATATATTGCCTCTTCAGCTCAGCCAGATATAACACCTGTTGCAGAAGAGATCAGATTTTTCATGATAAAAGCCACTTTTAGAACTATGTAACCACAGACCTGTTTAAATATGTCCACCACAAAAACATACCAGAGAAGACAGAACTTCATAAACCTTGGATTTTATTATTTATTTATTTTTAATGTGGGTAATCTCTCTGTTTTGTTTTGGACAGGTACATAAACAGTAAATTCACAAACACTACTTACCATAACATTCACACACTACCATATCGCCCAGCAGCACAAATTTCGCGTTGATCAGACGTACAACTGTGTGTTTGTGAGAATGGTCAGGCCTGACAATTTTTAGTTTATGTTAGCTAGCGTTTATGTTGGCTGCAGAGGAACTGAAGATATCTAATGCCAAAGGAATCTTGAGAACCATCTTTTCAAGCCACTGCAATTATGGCCACACATCTGAAATACCCCTCTGGATGTAGCAATAACAAAATGAGGGTTTGAGAGGTTTTCTCTTAAGCAGGGAAAGGACAAATCAAAAGTGTCTTCTCAGTAAAAATGTGGTTACCAGCTCTAAGTAACAGTTTATTTACTAATAACTCTTTGCAGAGCTAGTGGAGTGCTGATCAAAGAAGCATGTCTCCATGTACTAAGTCTCCCCTTTCAAGGACTGAAGGAGTGAACTACAATGAGAAGTGTATACGCAGCTTACAACTGCCAGGAAGCAAAATAAATTATTATGCCGAATGATCTTCACTTTCCACTAAGAAAATTCAGCAACTGCAGAATTCAGCAACTGCAGAAGGACTCTCCTGGTTGGCTCTCACTCCCCCTCTCTCATCCAGCTTCTCTTCTGCTTCTAGGGTTTCATCATGACAAAACTGTCCACAAGCCCAAATTCTCAATTCTGTGAGTGGTAGCCAGAGAAAGACTAAGGAGACAGAAATTTTTGAGACTTTGCAGTTGAGAAAATGAATAAAGGCTCCATAAATCAAGATCACCTTTCATCGTTCATATGCCATATCTTATTTTCAATTAAACCATGTTGATTCAGAAATAGATGGCTTTGAATTGTTTTGGGTTTTAAGCATTTTAATTTTAGTTCTTTAGCAAAACCATTGAGGCAACAAAACTGATATTCAGTAAAATTTCAGAGTATATACTGATATTTTTCCATGAGCTTAGTGCCTCATTGTAAAGGTTGCCTGCCATGCAAAAAAAAGAAGTCTATTGTTTAGTTATGCTCAGTTTTAAAAGTGGAGGAAAAAAACATGGAGTCTAACTTTACCAAGAATTTCACTCTGGGACATTTAAAATCAAAATCAGTATGTATCTTTTTCAGATAGATCATGGTTTCATCAGAATGTTGAAAAATCAATGAAATAGCAGAAACAAAATCTTGAAATCATCATTCTGACTCAATTAACAGTAAATTACAGCAAAGAAAACACCACTCTCAGAAGAGCATCAAATTTGACTATTTGGTCTCCCAAATTCTGTATTTAAGAACTTCCTTCAATGTCACTTTTGACTGAAGAAGCTACAGAAGAGTTTTCATGCTTCAGATGGAGTATACCCTTTCAATTCAGTATTTAACTTTTCTGAATGTACTTTTTTGAAGAATGACCTGTTTTCATTACTTCAGTTTATTTAGTTCTATGTGTTCTTTTCACTTCCATCAATATTAAGTACAAATTCACCCACTGGCATTGAGAATCACTCAGCAATCCCAACCCACCACTCTGCAATGCTGATTCACAGCTTCTGCAGTGACTTCAGGGATAACAAAACAGCAATATGTGATCAACTCAACATTAAAAAAAAAAAAGCTTAGATGCCAAATTTTGTACTGAACTACCCAGAGGTCTTTCTGCTTCACAGAAATGCTTAAGTTGTTGCAAATTCAACCACACCAACAGTGCAAAGTTCCTCTCATTTTTTTAAACAGCCAAAGACTGTTGATTTCAACAATTACACCTCCAATTCAATCATCAGTGATTCAACTGGTTCAACCCAGAATGCCAAAACACTGGTCTATATCTTCCCATTGTTTCCTAAATGATTAACAGTTCTAACAAAGCCTTTCCAAGAAGTCTGTATTTGCTTACATAAGGTAAAACATCTAACCTCTTCCACAAATCTCTGTAAGTGCACCACAGGAACTTAAAGTACCTAAAATAACAAGCATTTAGTGGCTATCAGTTGACTGTGTACCACACCCTAAACCAGCACTGCTATAATCTGTTCCAGTGAGATATATAAGTCTTTGCTTGCTGGTTTCTAAACTCTAGGATACACTGCTTTTTAAAATAATCCTGCTGAATAAACAGCCTGTTGTGAACACCTTTTACATAAGTATCATCTATGGCAGCTGTTATATAAGGAGCATATACATTGGCTCCTTCTTGTAGACCATGTTCCAGTCTTCGGTTGGGGTGGTGGTGTGGTACAGTTTACAGAAAACCATCTTTTCTGTGAGTTAATAGCAGAGCCTAGCTGTCGGGCTGCTGCAAGACAGGAATGTTTCTCAGCCGAGAAACAGAAACAGGATGCACCAGCTTCCTGAACTTTCATAGCTGACCTTAGCAAAATATTTCATAACTTTCTATTAAATTTCTCCAAAAACATTAAATGAGTAATACTCCTTATAGGCTCCAGTTACCTTCAGTATTCTATTAGGTGTGTGTAAAACGTTAGAGAAAGGATGCATCAGGAACTATGGCTGGGTTCTGACAGTCTGCAGCATGATCTTGTACTAGAAGATGAAACTTTGTATCTTCTCAGATGGATTAATCTTAAAGACAAATTCTGGACAAAAGTGGACCATAATATTTAAAGACATCTTTGTAAGGGATGGCATGCTAGGAGACAGTGAACATTCTTTATTAGATTTTATACATATTTTATTCTCATTTTAATGGAAAATGATGTGTGTATCACTATTTTTAGTGAAGTCTCTTATCTTGCATGTGTCATATAAAACCAGTAGCAAAACATATGAATTCAAAAGAGATCAGTGTGTTTAGATGAGGTATGTAAGAAAAATAAACTTACATAGCTCATTTAACTTACAGCACAAAACTGGGTGGCATTCACTGAAGACTCATCTATGCAATCCAGAGAACTGCATTTGCAGAAAGTAATTTATAGACTAACTGTCAGGCATCACTGGAACCAGAACTGTGGACTCTCCATCTTTGATGATTTTAAAGACTCAGCAAGACAAAAGTCATACCTGAGCCCTGATTTAGTGCTGGTAACAGTCCTGTCTGGAACAGAGACTGGACTAGATGATGTCCAGAGGTCCCTTCTAACCAACATTTCTATTTTCTCTGATTTCATGGTACTGTGTAAGATTACCACATTCTTAATGAATGGATTAATGAAAAAAAGTGTCACAGTCACAAAAATCTCACAGTCAAGAGCACTCCTTTAACTCCAAAAATTGTATTAGGACAATGGCAAGACAGCTACATTGACATATCAAAATTGGCCCAAAATAAACGGGAGACAGGAGTATAGATGAAGGTGTCCAGTTGAAAGAAGGCCACTTTCTCCAAGTTGGAAAATCTATTTCTCCCTTAAAACACATGCTATCAAGAGATCATATTAAACCCTTTCTTCTAACTACATAGTTACCTGAAGACTTACAAAGCAAGTTTACAACTCCGTAAACATTTAAATCTTTTTAAAAATATTTCTTGTAGTTTTACCCAAGTATCAACATTACCATATTTATGGTAAATAGAATTTTGTTTGCACTACCCATTTCAAACTTTTTTTTTCAATCCCACAATTCATCACAAGTTTAAAATGAAGACAGTCATCTCCTTGGAAAAATGCTATACTGCCAGACAAGGAAGTGTTGGACATAAGAAATCAGATTCAAGAGAAGAAAGCCAAAAAGCATTCCTACACATACATTCTTATATGCACATTCTTATACGTATTTCTTTATAGCAGTGACTTATTTAAATTTCAATCATCTCACACTAGTTTCAGATAGAGTTTACTAGCTAAAACCTGTATTTCAGTTCCTTCGGGAACGCAAAGGGATGATGCTGTTGCGTGGTTCATGTGGTGGTCTGACTCAAGGAAGGACTCCTGTGGTTTCTGGGACGTTTTCCCTGCACATCACTTCTGCCATATACTTTGTATAATCGAAGCAAAGGCAGGGACTAATGCCATCGCCGCCGCGGCCCCTGGAGACCAGTAAAGATGGAACAAGGACGGTCTTTGCGGCGTTAAGACAGGCCCCGAGCGGGAAGAAAGGTAGCAAGAACCGCGCTGATCTTGTCAACGGGCCTGAGGGCCACCTCCCGGGGGCCGCTGCCGGACAGCGGGCGCTCACACAGACCTGCCGGTACCGGAGAGCCCGGCGGGGCGGCAAGCGGGACCGCGGCCGCCCTGCCCGCTCCGCCCCGGCCCAGCCCGCCCCCGCGGCGTGGCGGAGGGACACGCACACGCGTGGGGTGACACACACACACACACACACACACACACACACACACACACACACACGCGTGGGGTGACACACACACACGCACGCACACACTTACTTGATGTCCTCCCAGACGGCGGGGCCGTAGTTGCGGATGACGAGCAGCTCCAGGGCGTGATTGACGAAGCCGTACTGCGGGGCAGGGCGAGGCGGCGGCGCCGTCAGGCAGCGGGCGGGGGGGGGGAGCCCCTTCCACCGCCCCGCAGCATCCCACCCCTCCCACCCCGATGACAGTCACTCCGTCGGGATGTGACCTCTCCGAAACATTCCCCCCATCTCCCCCCATAATCTCCCCCAAAACAAAGGGCTGGGGTCCAGCTCCCCTCACGGTTCCCTCCTCCCAAGAGGATTCAGCCTCTTCCCTCCCACCACGGGCCCGGACCACACCACACCAAGCCAGGCGTCCTCCGCCAACCCCGGTGTCTCAGGCAGGGAAGGTGGCCCGGGGGAGCTCACCATGGTGCCGCCGCCACCCCGCCGCCGCTGCCGCCGCGAAGATCGGTCCCGATCGCCTCACCGCCTCCCCCGGCCGCCGCCGCCCCGAGTGGCAACTGCCGACAGCCAATGGCGAGCGCGGCTGCTGCTCTAGCATCCAATGGCGGGCGCGGCCGCCGTGCTCTTCTCCAATCAGAGGCGGGGGCGGGACTGCGGGCGGCTGAGGGGATGCGGCGGCGCGCGGGGGCTGGGCGCGGGGCGGCGGGCGCCGGAGCCGCGGCCCATCGCCGTCGGTGGAAGGGGACGGGGAGCCGCTGCCTTCGCCCGGCGGAACGTGGAGGGCGGCGGGCCGGGCCCGTGCCCTGGCAGCTAGGTGGGTTCGCTGTGCCCACTGCCAGGTCTGCGGCTCGCCCTGCTCCTCCTCAGGTGCTGAGGCGACAGCGGTCGGCGCCCCGGGCCGGTGCGTGTGGGAGAAGGAAGGGGGGACAGCCCTAGGCAATGCACGCATCTCTCTCCGGGTTATCTTCCCCGAGGCTGGCCTCAGCGGGGAACCCTTGGAACCTCTGTCTTACGGTTCTTCCCTATGCATCAAAAAGGGTTTTCCAAATCCTTTTCTCCATCTGGGTTTGTTGGGAGTCACCTGACACAGCGTCAGAAGATTAATCCATATGCCTGGCAGGTTCCCGGTGGTTAGGTAGGTAAGTGTAGGGCAGGTAGGGTATGTGTACGTCCTGGTGTCAGTGCTCTGTGCAGTGGTTGCCTTCGCAGGAACAGAAACGCATCCTCAGTTGTTTCATATCCCAAATGCACCCGCTTAGCTTTTAGGAAGATAAATGCCCCCTAAAAAGTGAAGAATCTGAGGGACAAAATGATCACAGACATTTCCGTTTCTGTGCATTAATTTTTCAAAGGCTAGTGAAGTTAAAAGCATAATAATAAGTGTTTTCAGTGATTTTTTTTTTTTGTTGAGCCCTTGTCAGTAGCTAATGTGGATAAACACTGCAGTGTATCAACAACCTGCTGCATATGGATCCTCAGAGGGTTCTCCACATAAGGTGTGAGCCTTACAACAGGAGTTTTTGAGCAGAGGATTGCTGACAACGTGCCAAGGACAGTTCAGAAATAACATGCTGTCATCATATGTTATCATATATATGGGAAAAAAATAATAGTGCAGCACTTGGAAAACCCATTTAGTTTAAAGCCCTGTGTACCATCTAAAGAAAGACCTGGCCTCAGCATATGAGATAAAAATCCAAAGGAGACTATTGAATTTTTTTGCTTGCTTAAGAAGAATCAAAATACATTCAAGGGATAATGAGAGGAGGATCCCGAGGAGCATTATAGGACAAATACTTGATGAACCACTACTGTAGTAGCTCTTGGGCATAGACCTTGCTACATTAAGTTAGTAAAGCCATAGATGCTAATCAATCCAGATGGATTCTAGATGTAGGTAAAATTGCAAGTTCAGACCTTAGTAAGATAGAGCAAAATAAGATTAAAATTTGAACCGTTCACATACTTTATGAAAAAAAAAATAGGAAAAAAACCCCAAAGATGGAGTGTGTGTGCTGGAACTTCCATGTAAGTGAGTTAACAAATGAGAACATTTAAAATCTTTTGAAATCTCATCTTTTGAATTTGTGTTAAGATCTGTTAAAATTGCTAATAAGTAAGGAGAAAAATTACAGGTGGATAGCCGTCAGAAATTTGGCAAACCTCATCTCAGTAGGCATTCCAAAAACAGTAGAGGGAAACCCTGCTTTTAGGTCATAAAGGCATAATAATAAATTCTACTTAGTTTAACACATTCCAAATCTACTGGGAAAACCAATTCTAGATTTTTTTAAGAATGACCAAGAACAAAAGTTTCAATATAAACAGTTAAAACCATACAAATAATATGCTAATTTTGAAGGAAGGAAAGAAAATTTTTAGAAGAAATAACTAATCTACTGGTTGAAGATAGCTGTGTGGAAGACCAAACAAAAACTGAAAAGATGCAAATCTCTAGAAATCTCCTCAATCTCCAGGAAACTGGCAACAGAGATGATGTAATAAATCATGCTGTTGTAACCAGACAAAAGGCTATGTTTCCCTATAGCTGAGGAAGGGTCAGCTTGTCACCAATTAACTAGGATTTGAGTATATCAGATGACCATCAACTTCTCCTGTTTGGTAGGAAGTAAGTTTGGGAAAATGGGAAAACATATCCTACAATACAAATGTTGTAGCTACATGAGCTTTGTATTCTTTGTGGGCCTACTGGGATAGTCAGTCTACGATACTGGAAGATGTAAGACAACACCTGTGAGTTTTGCCCTCTGATGTTGTGTAGTCTTCCTCTTCACACACGTATAAAATAGTTTTGAGGATACAAAACGTCAAGGAACTCCTGACCGCACATCCCACACAGGGTGTGCTGGCACAAGGACAGGAAATGACAAGAGTGGATTGCAAATCAGTGTTAACAACATCCCCATTCTTCATAAGCTTCAAGGGAAGCCACTTCCTCAGTCTGTATATGGAGTAAACCACCATGCTCATAAACGTTACTAGAGAGATTATATAAAATTCGTTTTGGACATGGTTTTTGGAAAGTAGATAATCCTGGCAATTTTGTGTACCTGAGTGACATTTTTTCAAAAGTGCTGTTATCTGCAAAGGTCAAAATTGCTTTAGATAATTGGGAAAATTGCCTTTCTTCTTCTGATTTGGTTTGGGCTTGGTAGGTTGCATTTGTACACTGTTCTTGTGATTAAGCCATTGTAATACAAGTGGGAAGTTCTAGTGTTTGAGGTGAGATTTATAAAATGTGAAGTGAAAACAGCACAGGCAGAGTTAAAGCAGACAATGACTGATTTAGTTTTCTATAACAGGGATTGCCTTTCAGAAGTTTGGAAGATGCTGAATCAAAGAATTCAATCAAGTGATTTGCTGAGAGGGATCAGCCTGCATTCCAGATGCCTGCTGAATCAAGACTGTCTGGTAGGTCTTAGGCAAGATTTGGTTTCAGATGAAGGAAGGGATGTAAGTCAACAAGATAAAGTACACGTCAGACTAAGCTGTTAATACTGGTCTGTTTTTTCAAGGCCCAACCAACCCTATCAGTATCAGGACTGTTAGGTCATGTGCATTATGCACATCACACAACTATTCGGACTGTATCTGATGCGCTTCCATGAAGCCTGCAGCTTATTCACTATAGCACGTAATAGCATTCCCATTTGGGGATCCTCTTGCACTAGGTACAGCTAATAACCTGCTGCCCAGCTGCTTGTTGGTATTCAGGAGTGGGAGAGTAGCTGTGTCACTAGCCACAACCAGGACGTGCATGGGATGGAATGCTGGTGTGAAAGCCTTTTAGAAAGTGTTTTCTGTAACTGAAATCCCACAAGGCAGCTTCTCCCCTTTGTGTCCCCCTGAACATTATTTGCAGGAGGAATTTCCTGCATTGCCCATCAGAAAGCCAGTCAGTGATTACAGGGGAAAACAACTGCTGTACTTGTTAAGTGGCGGTATACGTGTTTTTTCCTGTTTTGAGATGCTAATTTCATCTGGAAATTCTTGTTGAGATCCATGAAAGCAAAAAGTAGCATATGACCCTTTTATGCTGTATGAAAGGGCAGCTGCTGAGACAATAACTTTGGGAAAACAACTAGCTGGCCAAGAACGTCTACATTCAGTTCAATATGGTTTGTGTTAATATACAAGCACTATAAAAGAAAGTATTTTAATAAGTTGCATTTTTTACTTTGGACTTTGCTCTTACCGTTTATATTGTTACTGTAATTCTGAATAAAAATGCTGCCTTATATGGTATTCCTAGATTTCACTTACCGAAGATGCAGTAACTTTACTGACATCAAACTGAATAATGGGTATTTTCTATTTATCTGTTTCAAATCATAATGGTCTGAGACTTGACATTTGGGATTGTCATATTAATACTTCTCAGGTGCAAAATAAGCTCTTTTTTTTAAGATCACGTCAGCAAGATTCATTATTTCTAACATACCACTATACACTATTTCACTATACTTTACATTAATTTTCCAATAATGGTATTGACAAGCTATGATTGAAACAGCCCTCGATATGTCAATGCTGTTTTGTAATGTAACAACTTGTGTAGATTTGAGAAACTCTGTGGGCTCTGTTGCATCCTCCTGTAAGAGGAATGTAATCTTAGCCATGCAGAGCAAACTAATCATATGTCCAAATCTTCCCTAACACCTTCTGCAATCAGTGGAAAGACTCCTGTTGATTCTCAGAGGCTTGTAGTCCAAAGCTCCTGGGAATGTTATTGTTCTTGATATTTCTGTGTCAGGTTTTGTTTGGAAAGTGTACCTGTGACGTAATCTGCCCCTTTTCACATCCTTGGGATGTTACTGCATGTATTCCTCTAGGTTATTTCCCATTACTTGCTGTGTGTGCAGGATACTCATAAACATGGCATTTGTTGGTGTAGCGGTGCAAGAATTTTTATCTTTGTACTGCTCAGATAATGAGAAACAATTTCAGCACAGATCTTCAAAGGAGGCCTTATAATAGGGCTGCAAAGCAATGTGCTCATTTCCATTTATATTAGGAAACTACTGGCTCAACTTGACATTACTGTCAGCATCAAAAATCTGCCGAAGCAGATGAGACACAACTTTATAAGGTTGTTTACTTTGTTTTAGATTCTTTCACAGTTTATTATTTCCTTGACTGGCTGTCCAGCTTCACATCCCAGCCTAACTGCATATTTAACATTCAGATCCTACTGTTTGTGCTCAGGAGAGTGAATATCTTTAAACTGTTGCATTTGGATGTAGCAGAGGTTCCAGAACCATTGACCATCTTCCATCTTTTTTTTATCTGTGCTTCAGTATAAGAGTAATGCTGAGTAACATAAGACAGTGAGCTTTAACTCTCTCCTTTTGCTCTGCAGAAAAGGACTGCCAGTGAACTCATGCAAATGGCATTGGGAAATAAAAAAAAAAAAAAAAAGCTTATATCTGATTATTTCCTTCCTATGCAGTTGTGAGCAGTCATACCATCAGAGATGGTTTTAGAGCTCTCTAAAGATTGTTATGGCAGAATGAAAAGTAGAAAAGAAAGTCCTAGATTTCATTACAAGAACAGCCTCGAAGTTAAATTTGGTTCCTACCAAGCTGACTTCTGATAAACTGGAACAGGGCTTTGAAAGCAGCACAGTCCCTTGTATGCTATATGGCAAATAGCCACAAAAATTATTGCTGTTACAGGAAACAAAACCTCCCCTTCCACTGCTTTTGCAGAACAATGAGCAGGCATAAAGAATGGTAGCAGCTAGAGTGGCCTGCTAGGTTATAGGATGGGTGGGGTTTGAAAGAGAGTCCCCTTGCCAAGATTCAAGAGAAAATCCCTTCAATTCTGATGGCTTTCAGCTGGAAATACTGACTTTGCCTCCTGTACTATCTGTTGCAGCTGTTTCTGCAGAGAATGCAAAAGAAAATGATGGGAGAAATAAGCTGGGTTTGGGGGAATTCTGTTCTTCCTTTGTAAGATTTCACAGGAAAAAGTAGATCTGTCCTGGGGCTCGATTACAGGTGTACTTCACTGTTTTGTCAGTTTCTGAGTTCGTTTGCTTTGCTTTTGCACAGTAGTTCAGAGAGAAAGAAAACATCAGCTCTGCAGTAATTGCACTTCCTCTGACACCAGCAATGAGGTTTTTTTTTTTCCAGCATCTCCCTGAAATCTTATCAGGTCTTGCCTGAATGAAATACAATTAGTTAAATTCTTTTGCTATAGCTTTTACTTTAGCTATGTCACTGTTAAGATTCACAGGACCCACTTTTTATTTATTTCAAGGGCCATTTACACCTTTTTGGCAAATAAATTGCAGTTATGTTAAAAATGTATCTTCCGTCACATAGTGTAAATGTGAATAGGAACCAGCCCCATGGAATCTTCATGAACTAATAAAATAAAAATTCAGATAATAACAAAACTGTTTCTGGACTTAATACTAAGACATTTTTATACTTACATAAATAGCATTGTGTAGTCTCTGAAAATTTTCACAATATCATACAACATAATAGTATACAACACATCAGCTTAAAAACTGTTTTATTTCCTTGCAAAATCTCCCAGTATTATATCAGTTAAATTGCCTTCCTTTTGTTTATCTCAACAATTTGCTTATTGGCTTTCTGATTCCTTTTTTTCTATTGGCTTTAATTGAAGTGAAAAGATTAGTTAAAAATAATTATCCCTTATTAAATACATATTCATTCAGCAAAAAACTTAAAACAGAGGAACAGCTCCACTGAGACCTAAATTCTTAAGTTATGCTTAAAGCTAAACGTAGACTTGTGGGTTTTTTTGCAGAACAGGTCTGAACACAAGTACATTTTAAAGAACTTTCTTGAATCATTGTCTTAAATACATGCCTAAATCCTATTTACTTCACTGAGATTCAAGCATATTGCTTTATGTGTACACTTAAGTGCTTTATTAGGATTATTCTCTGAACTAAGGCTGAAGTAGACATGGGAACATTTTGAACTTTTCAGAAAAAAAAAATTAGTGAAATAAAAAAGAATTCTAGAGCAATTCTATCCTAGCTGGTAATGTAGCCTAGGGTGTAATAAAAAAAAGGGAGTTATAAAAAGTAATGTTGGAAGATGAATTTTATCTGTAATAAGAACTTTGGCCTAGGGCACATTTTATTTTACAGAGATACATTTAGGAAGGTGTCAGGAACTGCCACGATGAACATGCTACTGCATGACAGATTTATATAAAATCTGGCTTTGAGAATAGCCATCATCTAGTCCAGCAATAGTTCTTTCCCAGGACAAAAGGAAATTCACTCCTTAATCCCTCCCATTCAGTAGATATGGAGAAAGAAATCCTTTTTAATTAAAAGCCTATTTGTTTTTTAACATTCAACAGATGACAGGGAAGGATAGATTCCTGCTGACTTCAGTCATTACTGGCTTAATATCACAAGCCTACTGAAGAGTCAGTAGTCAAATACTCCCACATTTCTAAATCCGTAAGCACCCACATGGGACTGCTACTAGCCTCTGCATATTTATGTCAATAGAATAAATTTTCTGACCAAAATAATATTGCAAAGATCAGTTGCCAAGATTTGCATAGTTCTTGTTTCCTTGAAACACTACTATTAAAAATATTACAAATATGTATGCTTGTACATGTGTGTGTATATATATGGCGCATGCAAGAGAGATGTGTATATATATAATATAAAGAGAGACTTTCATGTTCCATTTTTGTGTCACATAATTATTTCTAAGCATCTTGGATGCTTAGATACTTGCATGGATATAGGAGACCTGAAGCAATGGCAGGACTCAATGTTTCAAGTTTGAACAAAATTCAGATAATTCAGATAATTAATAAATCTGAATTATAATATGCTTTTAAAATGTTCTTAGTGGTAGTCCCTTATAAGGATTTTTCTCAAGGCTCTGATGATACATGCTCTGTACGAGTTTCTACTGAAAAATAGTAGCATAAACAGTATATTGAGCTTCAGAATGAATCAGTCAAGTTCAGAAAATTAACAGAATGGCACCTTAGTCTAATGTAATTGCTCCCTGTAAATATTGAAAGAGTAAAATCTGATTCAGTGGCAAGTAGCTTGAAGAGAGACTTCTATGGATTGATATGCCAAACCCCAAGAGTTTAAGAGATAAGAATAATGACTAATATTTGATAATACTAGAAATATTTGCATGTGTGTAAGCAGTGCAGTTCTCCAGCCTAAGGTTGGGATCAAACTGCGGTACAGAGAAATTTCAGTGCAGATGGGTCTGTTAGAGAGGCAGAATCCTAAACTCAGGACTCGTAACTAACTCTTATTCTGCCAGTTCTAGAGTCAGACCCTTGAGAGTTCTCCACTGATGTTCCACCATCCACAATAGAAAAGCTTGTACTGTACTATTATTAATACTCCATATCTGTGTTCATATGTTTTAAAACATTTCTGTTCATCTGTAGATTCCCCTGGCAACTTTAAGTGAGTATACAATAAGCATTTCAATAACATGTCATATCCACATTGCTGTCCTTGAATAAGGATCCTAGCTTTAAACTGCTGTGCTTTTGTTCCATTTTATACAGTCTGACTGGAATTTTCTTTCTAAGCAAACAGTCCAAAGCATGTTTTATTACACTTCTTTTAAAACATTTCAAATTTAAATGACAACAAAAGGAAAACATTTATTGCTCTAATACATAATAGCAAGTGGATATTATTATTTTTTGTAAAGTATTTTAAAACCCCAAGAACTAAAATATTGTTTGATGATTACAGAGACTTTAGTATGTGGTTATACAGTGTTTTAATCAATATTCATTTTATACACAAAATAAAGTTCATGAAACAGTAAGCAGCAAACTCTGCTATGTATATGTGCATTAGCTACAATTAGCAGCCTGATCCAGAAGATGCTGAGCACCCTCAAAACATTGACTCCACTCAAGTGTTAGAAGATGGTCAGCAGCTTCTAGGATGGGACCCGAATGATGCACTGGAAGAAGTATGTGATAGCAATTACAGTATTTCAGTGGATATTTTGTTATGGAATCACTAAGAAAATACATTTTAATAGTAATTGATAAGCACCAGCTCACAACACTGCATGTGGCTGCATCACTTACACATTACATTTCCTGACACATTGCATGTAGAATACATCTAGAATTCTCAGCACAGAGAAAACTGAGAGTTGTTACGTAGCACTTACAAATTACCACACGGAAAATGTAGTTTTTAGTAGCATTTTCAACAGTGAAGTTGCAACATTATTTTAGTGACTATGTTCCTTATGCAAAGGAAAAATAAAAAGTAGTCAGTGACATACTTCCTGAAATTTTAATACTGGCTTTCAGGTGTTAACAATCTAAAGTGCTTTCATGTTTCATACATTTTTAAAAATTTTCAATTTATACAAAAAAAAATCAAAATATTTATAAATTCATTCTATACAGTTGTGAATGTACAATTTAGTCTATTCCTGTTTCCTCACCCAAAAAATTGGCATTGCCATCTCCCAAATCTCTCTTTTGAAACCAAGTCTGTGAGTTTGTTTCTTGAACATAAGAATCCAGAAAATAGCAAATTCCAGGGATATCACTGGGAAAATTTGGTGGAAGCTCTTCTCTTGAGCGAGGTGTGAACACGAAACCTGGATATTCCTTTAACAACCTGGAACAAAAATGAATCATCTTATTAAAAATGAATCAGTCACTAATTGTTACTACAAGTGGAGACATTCAATAATTCTTCATGTACAGCAGGGCAGAATGTAGCAGAGCAGAATCTAATTTAATATTTATCTGTTATTTACTGAAAATATAAAAAAATACCGTTTATTTGGTAACCTTAATAACCTATTAACTTGTGCACCAGCGCAAAGAGGAGTATTGCCTCTCTTTTTTTTGTCTTGTCAATATTCAGATCCTCTTACCAATTCTAATAATTTTGTTTTTTCACACATAGAGTCCACTAAACCCAGTGGTCCTCCATATCTGAAACACAGATTGCTAATCTCTAGGGGTAAATACTGATGACTGGTATCTAAGCTTCCAAACAATTATTGCAATATATAGGAGTTGAGCAAGGTGCCATAATGTTCTCAATATGTTTTTAGAATTGGTGTATGAATCAAAAAGAAAAAATCACTAAACAAAAAGGAGGTTAACACATCATTCACCCAGGGAAAAAAAACATACCACAGCAATAATAATAATTTACCCTTTAACCAAATTGCCTATTTTCTAGGCACTCAAAGAATTAATTCTCTCTTTGTTTCAACAGCATACTCATTTCAAATATTTTCTTGAGATGAATACACAGTCATGCAGAAACCTACTTATGCCACAAGTTATAGGCGAGTCTTGTGGTGACGAAGTGTCCAATGGTTTTAAGAAAAGACAGTACCATTCAAAATGATTTTCCATATGGACAGCGGAAAAAAATCGCTGTTGGCCAGCACTGGTCTTCTGACATACATAAGCGCTGTCGACACTAGTGCTACCTCTATATTGTTAATGATCTAAGAGGTTATTTGCTGTGTGCCCTAAAACCTGTGATACTTTTATTTAAATCACCTTACAAGATAATCTAAAGCTTGGCACGCTGTAAGTCACATAGCACATGCTGCAGGGAATGTCCGGATCCTGTCCCAAATTCTCTCTCTGACATTGGCTACAGAACCTTGCCACAAGGCATTATCGGATACATGGCAGTGGGTACAAGCTGAGTAGGAATAACTGACTGTCCAGGCTACAGTGAGGGTAGCAGAGCTTTCTTGAAAGGAAAAAATAATTTATATCCATATTTCTGGTTATTTTACCCAGCCAGCCATATCACCTTCTATTAGTAGATTCACTCTCTCCAGTTCATTCTTATAAAACTTTTGGCCACTCTGGAAGAAATAATGATCTCCATCAGCTCAGTGGCATAAAATTCAGACCTGAGCCTGGAGTTCAGATGTAGACTGTTGTTACCATCAAATTCAGAACAGTTTCCTATTATTTTGCCTGGCACTATAAGACACTATTACTTGGCCATGAACATATTGTAAGGCGATTTATCAATACAATATAAAAGGTAGTACAAAGAGAGTATTAGGCTGAGAGGACAAAGAAAATATGCTGTATTTCCCACGAAAGAGCCTGCTAGCTGTCTGCATAATCACGTAGTACACATTACGAAAAATGTGGATACACTCAGTGTACAGCCTAAGTTCCATACTAAAAGGTTGGGACTGAGCTGGGGCCAAGATCTGTATAAACTAAACACTGGCCTGGTTGATTCATTGCATCCTATTCATTCCTCTTCCCTAACCAAAAGAGAATGAAGGTGTGTAGAGTGATGTTTAACAATTCTTCAGTTCGGTTGTTGTTTTCAAGAGCACCTGCAGCCAGTTTGGCATCCAGTTCACGCTGAAAGCCACATAGCTCAAAGAGGAGCTCTCTCTATGTGAGAGAAAAAAAAACAACAACAACAACAAGAACAAAACCCCCAAGATGTATACAGCTGTAGGGTAAGAAGCAAAATTGGCCCAGACAGTCCATTCATTTTAAATGTAACATCTGAAAAATCAATATCAGCTATTCTGTTTCACCCTTTTTCTTGCTGCTGCTGGTTGCATTCTGACTAAAAATAACAATGGTGCATTCATGAGCAGTTAAGATAAAAAGAGAAAAAGGAAAAAAACCAGCAGTGCAAACAGAGGGAAAGGAAGATCACTAACTGTTACAATAACTACTTCAGGTGGATATTTTACAGATACGAAGCACTATACCTGTAGGTTGTTGGGCTGACGTTTATTTTTCTAGGTATACTGCATGATTCAAACTTGTTGGCAAGGGTTACATTATTTCCAAAAAGGCAATAACGAGGCATTTTAACCCCAACAACTCCAGCAAAGACAGATCCAGAATGAAGGCCAATACGCATCTTTAAATAAAAGTCAGAAAACAGCATTATTAGGTAAAATGAAATGGTTAAAGTCAGTTTTATAAATTCTTTGTCTAGTAAAAAAAAAAAAAAGAAAGAATGAGTAACTAATACGCACTGAGTTAGTACAGTCTCCTTAAAATGTTTGTGTTCTGGTCATCACTGCTCATGGAGAGGAAACTAGCTGAAGTTCACCCTACTTTGCCTTTTTAGTAAGTAATCCTTCATCTGATATGATTGTGATAACGCTGGCCTCTGCAGCAGTAAATTGATTTAGAAACATCACCAGGAGTTACTATGACACTTGGATACTTTCCTGAGAGTAATTACATGACAGAATGTTAGACTGATGACAGTTAACGGCTAGTACTTGCTTTGCTGTTAAGGTCAGAAGACAAGTCTTAGGGAATAGCAAAGACAGTATGTACATGCTCTAGTTCCAACTGACCTCCATTGACAAGATCACACATAGAGTAAATCCCAATCCCAGAGTACAGAATTTTAATAATTAATCAAATTATACAGCAGCTGAAACATTTTGATACCTCTTCTTTGTAACTCATACTCAGATTTTTGAGTTTTGCTTAGCTGGTACTGCTTTCTATGTTCCTTTTTTTTTTTCTGATGTGTTCTTTTTCTTATGTGTGTTATACATATGCAGACATAGCACTCTGACACAATAATGGCATGATGTCAGGAACCTTGCCTATCTTCTATGGGTGCTACTCTTTGCATATCAAGAAAATATCATATCATTATGAAGTCCCAACTTCTAATTTTGAGTGGAAAAGCAGAAAAGCCTGCAACAAAAGTAAAATCGACCCCTACAGCAGATGGCTGAAATATGTACATCGATATACAAGTCTGACTTAAAGTAAGCAGTTTGCAGTCATGCCTTTGTCTTTGACAATTCATTTATGACTGTAGACTGTGACCGTTTTGCTGCTTTGCAAAACAGCCAATGCTTTCATGAACCATTTCATTAAAATAGATGCATGTTTTCATTAAAAATAGAAAGAATTCAGTTTTCTTCTGAAAAGCTTCTAGTAGGTACTTCTACAATACAGTTTTTTCATCCCTATTTTAAAATTACTTTTTAAAATGTAATAGCATTCCTCATCCAAAATTACAGAGGTAGCGTTTGTGTGCAAATGATAAACATGTTATAACATTGTCAAGATGTTTCCAGATTTTTTAAGTGTAATTTAATTTGATATTGTGAAATACAAAAAGAACAACATTTATTTATAATACTGCTGTTCTCTGTGATAACTCTGGAGCATGTAATCTTCTGAATAACCATTTTCTTTGTCTTGGAATACAAATATTCCTTAATCTAAAATCAAAGAAGCCCAAAGTTTTCTAAAGGAACAAATGAACAGATAAATGTTAAAAATGAGCAAATGTAAGACATAATGAACGAGACACCTGTATTAAAAATAATATGTCCCCATTCCAGGACATTTGAACTTAGTAGAAGGTCCACACCATTTGTCACGCACCCAGGCCTTTCAATTTTTTTCTCAGTGAGAGGCTAACCTACATGAAAAGTTCAGTACATGCATAAGTCCTCATTGAAAGGGAGCCATAAATATAACTACCACTGAATCTAACAGTTGCTTTGACAGCATCTTATGGTAGTGGTTCAGTATCTGGCTGTAAAACAAGAAGAGCAATAGAATCCTTTAAAAGATGGGTGGATTACTGCAATCAGAACATGTCTTTGATGATTCACATTTATACCTGTTGCCTCAAAAGACTTAGATGTTCCCATCGGGTCTAATCTTGAGACAGGATTAGTCTCATTAGAAAACAGTAACAGAATATTCCATGCCACTGACAAATGTATTGGTACTGAGACAAAAAATGCAGCATGTCAGTATGCACCTATTGATTTCACTGCATTTCAGTCATTTGGGCTGATTTTCAGATCTCTGTTTCATCTTTACTTCTCCACAATACTCTCATTCATAGACCTAAAAAAGTCAGTCTCTCCAGCCATACACACTTGTTTCCCGAATTTGTCTGAGTTGATGCAAAGATGTGAATGAAATTTCCTTGAGACAAAAACCCCAAAAGCAACTAAACAAACAAAAATGCCCACTTTAACCATATAAAATACAATAAAATATATGACCTTGATAGGCTCTCCATGGGGAGACACCACCTCATCTGACAGCTCCATCATCTTCAGGGCCATCAATGCTATTTGAACAGCGTGTGTTTCACTTTCTTTGTGTAAACCTCCAGCGACACAGTATGCATCTCCAATAGTCTCAACCTAAAACAGGCACATTTGTTCCTTAGTGTTATACTGTTTGACGTATAAAAGAATAGCCTGTGGCTTCAGTAAGAATTGTACCTACATATTGACTGAGTCTTATTTGTCCCACTAAATTATTTAACGCCTGGGCAAATCCTGCAGTATCATTCAAAAGGGAAATACAACTTGTATTTATTGCTGGGCATGATGCTAAAATATTTCCTTCATCAATATCTACATTAAACACCTATTCACTCCAGATTCACATCATTGTCATTAAAAATAATTTTAAAAATTAACTCTTAAGTTTTGATGGGTTTCTCTCTTGGCTGCATAAACAGATGATTCTGTTGGGTTTCTTTGTTTGTTTGTTTTGTGATTTATCTTAATATGTATTTCTTATAATGAGGGTTTAGGGCAAAAGAATTTTTGCACTTCTATTGTCTTCTGTCCGATTTAGTCTTCATTTCCTTTACTGCCCCAGAACCCCACAGAAATGCAATAAATTGTGTACCTTGTAGACATCTAGCTCTCCACATTGGTAATCAAAGCGAGTATAAAGCTCATTAAGCATGGTGATAACCTGCATAGGTGAGCACTGGGAACAAATGGCAGTGAATCCAACAATGTCAGAGAAAAGCATTGTGACATTATTAAATTTCTTGGCTTGCACAACTTGTCCCTGCCACAGCTGCTGAGCAACCTCTCCAGGAAAAATTGAAAACAGAAGATCTACAGTCTTCTTCTTTTCTTCTTCAAGTGCTTGATGGGCCTGCTCAAGGGTTGCCTTTAGCTTTCCTAACCTCTTCTTCAATCCATCCTGAGCTCTGGCCTGCTCTCCTATCAGAACAACATCTCTCAATGCATTGTGAATGGGAATATCTGAGAGGTACAATCCACGTCCTGTAAAATCTTCTAGTCTATCCACACAAGGAGATCCCAAGAATAGGATGGCACTGGATTCAAAAATATAGATCATTTGGCCTTTAAGATCCATTACCTGAAACAGTTAAAGAAACAAGAATTCATGCAAAACATGCATGGCAATGGTTTAGAAGCAAGAAGTTCTAGGGGAAATACATTTTGCTGAAATGGAGGAAAAACAGACCAGTCAACAGTCCTCACATTTTAATTTAATTGCTTAAGAGAAAACATGGGGTGCTAAATCATAGAGCCATCAAATAAGTTTATTTTGCTTGAGCCTTCTGGTAAAAAGTTAGACCACAACTTAAGGATAAACACCTAATTATGTTTGAATATCAGTACCAGTTTTGGCTTAGGAAGAAAAAACAAAAGAATAATGTGCATTTTCATGCATTGATAAAATGTTGCTGACTATAGTGGGCTATGAATTTCTGCTAATAAACTAGTGTTTAGTTCATGCACCACTTTCCTTGTAAGATAAAGTTAGAAAATCTGCTTCAGTTTTATCACAGGATGTTCAGTACTCACTGCAATTTAAAATTAAAGGCATGAATAGTAGAAATATCCCATTTTAATCTAAAAAAGTGAAGTGTTTTTATGTCTCTTCCATATTCAGTTGTGTAATGTCCAAGGTGCTGCAGAGCTCCGCTTAACATTGCTTTGACACATCATTTTTTGAAAACCTGCTACTTGCTAATATACATTTGCATGTGTAAGTACATGCAAAAGCAAAGCAGTGTCTACTACCTCTTGTAATCATTAAATTTGCCTAATGCAGAAATGCATCTGAGATGAAGTAGCTAATTAGTGCTACATTTTTTTTCCCACTTCATTAATAACTGGGTGAAACCTTTATTACTGTTCTTCATTTAAGTTCTTGGAGTGTTCAGTCTGAACTGGTAATTCATCCTGGAGTGCCTCAGGTGTATATAAGCTGGAATTCAGCTGGGGCCAGTGATGAATAAAAGCAGTCATTGAATATTCAATGTTTTTTACTGTCACAGGTCATTTGACACAGACCCAGCTTCAGCAAAGCTAGTACATAATCCCGTCAGCTGAAACTAAGTGGGACCTTTGGTAATTTCATCTCATGAAAATATGAGAATATCAAAGATACCAAAATACCAAAGATACCAAAGGCTGAACGAGCACAGGAAATGTCTACGTCTTTCCCCAAATCCTACAGCTGTTGTTTCCAGATGATCGAGGGGCACTTTGATAAATCTATCTTTGTGTTGGAGATGCCCTTATTGTCAGCAGCATGGCATGTCATTGACTTTATCTCAATTTACTGAGTTTATCTCAGTATTTCAATTTTTTTTTTTAATATAAAATCAATTTAACTGTCAGATTTTACTTATGTAAAAGTCCTAAAGCAGAGTTTTGACTGAATATTGGCTTCAGAATCTGAATTATTTTAGAGTGTCCTCAATAAATCATTATTATTCAGTTGTATTAGATTTGAGAGGTAGACAATGCAAAGTGCACCATGTTTTGTGGCTATTTTAATCCTATCTGAAGAAAACAAATTCCTCACAGAAGTAATGGTTATAAAAAGTCTCTTACCATGGATGATTTCATATCAGTATTATCCCATCTTCTGACTCGTACAGTAAACTGCATATTTAGCATTGTCATTATTCCACTAAAAGTGCAGCTTACTTTGGGGGTAAGAATTTCAAAATACTCTTCAAAATTGGGCTTAGCTTGAAATTCTCTCCTCGTCAAAAGTCTTCTTATCCCATTTCCAATTTGAAGAACTGACATATCCTTGTCAAACATAAAATGAAATGGGAAAGTCTTACAGAACACTGAGGCAGGAATCACAAGTGAAGACTGTGGTTTACATGGAGATAAGGAAGGTTTTGCAGTTTTGACTTGTATAGAATACAGCAAATAAGGCTGATTAGCAAACTCAGTGCAGTCATTATGGAAACAAGGAGGCATGAGCATCACTTCCACCTCAGTTTCATACAAAATATGAGCTGCTGCTTTAATAATACCAGACAGAATAAGACTCGTGATTTTTTTAGGAAAGAAATAATACACATTTAAGAAGTCCTGATCTTTCTCCAGGCATAATATGGAGGCATCTTCAAGTCTGTCCTTTTTTCCTGCTTCTTGGCTGTGGCTACTCTGCTTCAGCAGAGTAGTGAAACTGTTCAAAAAGTCCTTAAGAGTTCCTCCAATAACCCCTAATATGTGTTCATCCTCTTCATAGCATATTTTGAATAGCTCTTCACCAAGAGATTCCCGTAGCGATTCCACAGGAACACCTGCAGGGAATCACATTTTAGTCAGAACTGCACTCATCACGCTGAATCTCAGGCTACCCTCCACTTTTTTTAATGCTAGACCAAATGAAATTAGCAATATCTTTTCCTAGTCCAGCACTGACACCCGAGGACCCTCTCATTTAGGAGTCCTGCTGTAACCAAGACATACTCTTGGTGCCTGGAAAACAGGGAGACAATAGGTTGTAGTTTGGAAAGATCCAAGACTCAGTGTTCTTTGTAGAGATGTAGACAGAATGAATGCATGTTTTGGCACAGGATTTAACCCAGTTCCCTTAGCTTGATATAAAGAAATAAAATAAGAATTCAAAAACTTTAAATGACAATAAAAAGTTAGAATAACATAGCATCTGTGTACACATGCAGATATAAGTACTATGCCTGATCCAATAAGTTAAATGATGCTAGGACTATTCCAGGGCACTGATGCCAATTGGCACAGAACAGCTCTTATCTTTGCTAGTAAATTTGTTTTAACAGGATAGCTGCATGCAGACTGACTGTTGGGAATGTTCCAGCTCCCCAACTGTTACTGGGAATCATTTGGAAAAGTGTTATCCGTCACAGGCCAACTGTGTGCCAGGACCTGCTTAACAGTTTAAGTGTACAAAAGACCACATTTCAGTTCCTGGAAATATTAATTTACAATTACAGATGTAGCCAGAGAGTTCCCTGTTACAAATTACAGCAGTTCTCTTCTGACAGACTACAGTTCTTCAGAAGATGAAAAGGATCAAAAAGTTTTTCATGAGTATAAAACTGTAATTTATCACTGAATGTATGTTATAATTCCCTCTAGTTGTTGGATCTCAGGAGTGGATGATTCTATGGCAGCTCAGACTTGAGAAACTTGTCTTTTTAGCTCAAATGTTGACACTCTGACCTGTTAGTTGCAGAGATCACAGTTTAGGCTCTGTGTTGTCAGCATCACTGCAGCCCTTACATGGAGGAAATTATTTCTTAGTAACAAGACTAATTTATATATACACATATTATTTTATATAAAAATTATATATAATCTCTATATTTTTATATATATCTATTACTAAACAAGCTTACGTTACCTGCTGCATTAGCATGATCACTGATTATTTTTTCAAAATCTTCTCTATCCCCAGTTTTTCTGTAAAGATGATAAAAATATAAATAAACCCCCTGAAAAATCAAGATAAACATGATAAAAATAGTAAGCAACAGAGATTACCTACCCTGTCTTTAATGTGTACAGACTGAGTTTCCCGATCAAATAGGCAGTTTTTCATTAATTCAAAATAGGGTCTTGGTAGGATCTTAGATTATCCTATGCATTTGTGATAAATTGAAAGTTTTAGTGGTCTGAGCTCAGATTATGGATTGAGGCCAAATGTTATAGACTGTCATTGATTAAACTCTTTTAGGTTGCAACAGTCCTGGGTTTTTGTTTGATTAATTTTTTTGCTTGAAGCCATAACTGTATTTCATAGCATATGGTAAAATATAATTTGAATTTAGAATTCCAAGCATTTGGAATTACATTGCATTAAATTCAAAGGAGGTGAGAAAGTATTTCTGTTTTGAGAGGAAATACCAATAAAAACTATTAACTTCAAAATTACTTGTTCATTGGTAGAAATCTAGATCCTGTGACACAAAACTGCATCCCTCTGAGTTCTCTGAGGTCAATAAATGTCTACCTGAATGTCAGACCCAAAATGATAAGAAGGGCATGTAGCTTAGATTAACCTCCATATAAGTATTTGATACATTTTTTCTGAATTTCTTTGCTTGAAATATCTTAGATATATTTATATGCAAAAGCAATACAGACATTTAGATCTGTTTTACATTTGCATTATTACATCATTCAGAATAGCATAATAATTTTTTGTTTCAAACAAATACTCCAGGAAGAAACACATAATTAAAGACAGGGCAAATATTCACATCACTAAGCCAGTCAGCAATTGCAATGTCCATCTGACCAGCTATCTTTGATTCAGTCAATGCATGTAAACTGCTTTAAAAATATCAAGTGTAATTTAAAAGATATATTGTAATTATCTATTCTTGTCAAGGTGAGCAACAGTGTAGTTTCCAACTTCATTATTTTTCTCCACTTTTGAAAGGAGATTTAAACTAAGAAGTGCCTTATTTCTTCAGATGCATTCAATAAATTGAATCCTCAATGTATAATGACACGCTAGGAAATTCTCACTCCCTACAAAGCTCAAACGATTATCGGATATCAAATAATATTGGATTAATACCAAGGAGTGCTGAAAATCAAGCTGAGTTCCTCAGAAAGAGAAAGCAGGAGCTGAGTGAGCCCAGTGAAAATATGTATGTCAGTATCTGTAGTGTATGATTGTTCACTGTATCAGAGGCCAATATTTTTTGTATTATACTAATTGTTTGCATTTAAAATTCTTTTCCTGGGATCATAGAAACACTGGGCTAGATCCATACACAGCCATGTCTACCTTTCCATCTATTTGAGTAGTCACTGAGTTCCTCTAGAACACTTGCTCATTTTAAACAAAGTCCTCGTCTGTTTCCCTGCACAAATGGCTAAATTTGCCCATTAAATGAAGTTTGTGAGGGATTAAAATATTTGTGAATATTTTAAAATAAACCAAATCATTATCAACTTAAATTACATGAAATGTTACACACCAATTTGACAAGATAATTGAAAACAGATTCCAGAAGTCCTGATTCCCACTCACCACCCCAGTTCTTATGAACTGTTTGCAAAACATTTTTGCTGTGAAGTTAGTGGCAAATCCATTATACATACATACCTGGTTTCTTTTATTCTGTGTTTTGCAAGTGTTCTCTGAAGTGCAAGATTTAGCCTTTCAAACTGGGGAAGAAAAAAAGGTATGTTGATTAAAACATCATTGCTGAAAATTTAATCATACGAAATATATTTTTATAAAGAGAAGAGTTACTTTGCTGTCCTTGGGACTAAAATCTTTTTTCAAGATGGTGTAGTGGTCAGAAACAACATGTCATTTCTGCATTTAGGGTTTAGTTTATGCTGATGTCTTCAGCTCCAGTACCACTATAATTAAGCTCCTTAGATGACATGTGCCAGTGGTTGTGCATTTTTAATACACTGATGTGCTTTACCTCCAAGTTGTCAGATAGCACAGATGGCAATAAAGACAGTGCTGCTAACAAGCACGTATAACTAACCCAACTTTCTATTATTACAAAAAAAAAACAACCCCACCCTACTATGGATGCAAAATGTAGAAAGAAATCTTTCCAGTTTAAAATATATTATCCTAACAGAAAACGCCAGTTACATTCTGCATTATGCCCACAGCAAAACATTAAAAAGGGGCTCTTCTAACTAGTAACTTTTCTTGGAATGTTAAGAGTTAAATATTTTTTCAGGGCAATTTTCAGAAGTTTCAAGATTGAAATTGCACAAGGTAACAGAGTTTCAAATGTAGTTTGATCAAAACATCAAGATAGCATTCTGTGCTTCAGATTACCTTCTTTTCTGTTTTCAAGGCTACAGCATTTCAAACAATGTTAGAATAATTTATTTTATATTTGTAGGAAAAGAAGAATTTGCCTATGTATGCTGCAAACCCAAGTATCCTCCAGATGAAAATCTAGCACTGTAGATAACCTTTGTAAAAGGATTCCATAATAAAAGAACCTTTAGAATACCATGAAGATTTACCTTAATTTACCTTGATCCCATGGTTCCATATCATTTCTGTAGTTCCTGACTGGACCAAATACAGCACTTTCTAAATATGCATATTTCAAAGTAAAGCTGTCTGATGTGTGTAGTCTCTGATCATTGGAAACCCAAAATTCCCATCAAGACAGTGACGCAAAATAGTACTATACTGCCATGATAGAATTTCTCTGTGAGGCTTGCTATGCTCTGGCTTTTCTTTGGTTCTCATTCCCTGAAGAAACTAGTGTTTTCTACTGCATCTTGTAGTTTTTGTATTTTCAAAAGGAAAGTTGACACACATGAGGGAAGTGTCATGTGAAAGAAACACAATATATTCTGGAGACTTTTTCCAAGCAAAAATCTAAATCAAACAATTGTTCTACCATGTATATGAACACAATGTAAATTAAATCTGTGTATAAACTGGTACAGTAAGTGGAATGCCATCCAATTCGTTACTTATCTCCAAGCAATGTTCTCTATATTTCTGTAAACACCCAAAGAAGCAAGTAAAACAATATCACACACACCACATTATATCTCAAATTTAATCAATACTTATTCTGGATTCACTATGTCCTGTACTTCCATGCATTACTCGTTGTTTTCATGAGGAGTTCATGAATCAGTTGGGGTCGTGATGCAGCCCCCTGTTTTGGAGTTTCCAATTGGAAAGATTATGATGTTAGTCACTGATGGTGAGTGAAGTCAGGCACTACAAAGTAGATAAGCAATGAAAAATATGTTTTTAAACAAGCAAAACCCTTCTATGGAGAACCCGGACTGGGAAGATGCTTAGGTCTTGACCCCAAATCAGCATAAGAACCAACTACTATACTTGGAAAGTTCCAATGAATATGACTTGAATAACTGTAAATAGCTGCCACAATAACCTTGAACTTCAGTAGCTCCTGGTCATAATATCCTTGACTTTACCAAGCTTTTGTCTCAGCTGATGAACTATGATATCATGATTATACGATGGGCAGCTGCATACATTTTTACCACTCTTTAAAGAAAAAAAACAACCAATTATTTCATTAAAAATACCACCAACAAATATATACTAGAAAAGCAATACAGCAATCATGACACCATAGGAAGGGTGCTTTGCCAGTTCATCTTGGCGTTAAAAGTCTTTTCCTTTATATGTTTAAAGATCAATTTAAAGGAATTAATTCCTTCTGTGTAAGTGCAGCAGAGGTAAAAAGGGGTCTATCAAAAATTGATAACGTGAGTTTTAACAAAAGGGTAATAGATGAAAAGTTGCAAACCACATCTAATAGATTTAACATATTTAACAGATTTAAAATAGATTTAACAAACTCCAGCACATTTAGTAAGGTATGCTGAATGTCAAGTACTAGAATTGTAATCAATTGGGTATACAAAGTTGGCCATTTGTAGTCCCAATATATACCGGTCAGTTCCTTCACACTTTCCACAGAACTGAGGCAAGCCCCAGTGTTCAGTGTTACGGAGCTGCATTTTTCATGTTCTTTTTACAGAGATAAACCGTGGCATTCATCTCCACTCAAGCAAACCACTGTGCATGCACTGTACCTATTTTCAGCTGAGTTGAGCAGAGACATAAAAATACCTCTGTGGTAAACACAGACAGTAATGTTTTCAAAAATAGTATGGCAGGAGATTAGCATCATAACAGGTGAAAACAGCTATTTAATTTTTTTCGTGACAGTGACTAATGTACATAGCAGTATGGATTCAGTTAGGTGAACTGATGAGGTGACCACATAATTTACATAATTAGGTAACAAGGCAGAGTTTCTCTAAATGTATCTCTATGTAGAAGATTGTTACAGAAATACATGATTTATACAGAACAATTAAAATGATCAGTGGAAGGTTGCAAAAACAAGACAAAAATATATGGAAATGCAGTGGAAGGGATGACATGAAATTGTAGAGAACTGATTGTGGCAAAATTGTATCCAGAAGGAATGGAAGAGGACGAAATGAGGATTTAAACTATGCAGAACTACATAAGAACACAAACTTTGAAGTCAAACTTTCTAAAGGCTTACATCTAAAGGCTTGCATAAAATGATTTTTTAATATTTATAATTTAATGCTATTCAATTACTATTATTATGCAGTATCTATTTACCTCAGGAAAGATTAGTTTGCAGATGCTTTCAGTTAATGTGTGCAGGTAGACTCTACTTCTGCTCGTTTTCCTTTGTGGAAGGTTTCCTTGAGCATCCTTTTCATGGACTTCTTTGCAGATGGGCAAAGCTGCTCCAGAGCTGTTTTCTGTGGAGTCCTTGTCATGGTCCTCAGTAATGTGACTTTGATTCAGTAAGGAGAAAGGACATTCCCCTGTGATCTTCAAGTCTTTCAGTTTTGTACAGAACATACTGTACGAAGTCTCTCTGTTGAGATTAAGAGTACTTGGCTTTGTGTTAAATAGTTTTCTTCTGTTTACTAACAAGAGCAGAAGATGCCAGAATAGTAGATAAGGCAACCACTGTTGAAGATTATTGGTAGCTATAAATCACCACAGGAACAAATGTGTGCCCCTACAAAACAAGAAGAAATTAAAAAAAAAAAAATTAAACCCATTAATTTTCTCCTATAAATTCCTGTGATATGACAGTTTTATCATATGTGCATTAAAATAATGGCTTTTCTAGGACCTTGCTCAGGAAAGCACTTAAGCTCGTGCCATTTTAAGCATGTAATCCCTACTGACTTCAGTGCTTCAGGTAATTAAAGTTACGTGCATGGTTAAGTTCTTGGCTGAATTGGTAATTAAGGCAGAGGAGTTGTTTTATCTGATATATCTTTGGTCACATTGATGGATGAGGTCTCTGAAAGAGCAGAGAGCAGAATTCTAATGAGAAAACCTTTTTAATTCTTCATGAGCAGCTATTAAAAACTGCCTGATACGGCACAATGAAACTGATTTGGTATGGATACTTACATCTCAATTTACTTGATGCCCAAGCTATCCTTTTTGTCATAGAGAAATGTGTGACTAAAGTTGCACTTCTGGAACAGCAAACCATCCAAGACCAGAGGTTAGCTCCTCATGTAAAAGCGACTGACTGGTGACAACTAACGGCATGGGTATTTGACCACATAACTGATGAAGTTGCTTGGAAACACCAAGGGGTTTTTATGCTTTTGAAGGTGATATCTTTCAATCAACACATTAAAAAGAAAGGCTGAACTTTTCATTTTAATAATTGTTCCCTGTTTGTTACATTTATTTCAGTAAAAATCTGAAAAAGGCTCTTCCCTTAAGTGCTTCATTTTGTATTGACTGAATCAGATCCTCTCTTTCTCATGTAATACTCTAACAAGGTAATCCTTGAGAGCTTTTGGTGACTCTGGAAGTAGCTGACGAATTACATTTGTCTCTCTGGACATAGAGCACAGTAACTATTTCTTTCAGATGCACTATGGCTTTAATCAGCCTGTGCACCACACTGCTTATTTCTGCCCCTGAGACACCCAAAGGGCTTTTAGGGTCACACAGCAACTGTACCAGGGTTAAAAATAACTAATTCCCTGATACAGGTTATCAGCTGCTTCTCTTGAAACAGCTGGAATGAATGGCACAGCAGAGGAGTGCTGCTGACCCAGCACGAGTGGCACAGTTAAGAGGAGAAACAGGCAGAAGCTACTTTGGCTGGACCTGCTGCTGAAGAAACATATTTGGCAGAAAAGGCCCTTTTAAAGTATGCTGTAATTCTGATGGTGTCAGGACAGCTTCTGGGGACCATCTATCAAAAATATTAAAGTATTATTTTAAGAGTCAATAAACACAATGCTAAGAACAAGAGGCTGAAGAATGTTTACATAACATTCTATATTTCTGATTTCAGTTTTTACATAGAAACTCATTTGTTTCTACTGCATGGATATCAGTAATGCTTTATTTTTTATTCCTGAATAATGTTGTGTAGCAAATGAGGCAGTGAAAAATGTCAAGCAAGAACCACACTCTCAATACATAAATACACATAATACTTTTCTGTATAATGCAAACATTGTTATATATATGTAAAAGTATTTTTATTCAGGAGCCATTTTATAACCATATATTATTACTTTACTAAAAAAGAAAAGCAGAAAAGAACCACCTTTTCTTTAGTTAGACTGATCTATGTACTGACATAAACTGGCAGGAAAAATAGTAACATAAATGCATACGTGCACCCATTGTCAAAGGATAAAAAATGTATGGCTTTCATGGATCTTACATGTATACTCATGTGCTTTGCTGAATTTGGGCAAGTTCAAGATAAATCTTGAACTTATAAAATAACACTACTAAAACTTTTTCAACCAAGTATACCAGCATTTTGGAAGGAAAAGAATCTGAAATACATTTTCATGGAAAAAATTTATAATAAAACATTTAAAACATCTCCCAGTGAATTTAATACTGCATGGATATGTGCTGCTATTTAAAAAAAAAAAAAAAAAAAGTTTCTCTCTCTGTGAAGAGTGAAAGACCAAATTAATGGCTACATTAGATACCAACAAATATTTACTGCATTTGCAGTAAACTAAGAACATAGGAAGCGAATGACTTTCAGCAGTTACCAATAGTTCTGACGTTTGTTTTTTTTTCCTGATGGTGAAACTATTTCTCTGTTTCTAGAAGACAATAACCTGGAATTATCTGGGGGTTCACCTCCATGCTAACATATTGCATTTAAATTAAATTACATTTGATGAGGTAGGAAAAATATCCAGGTAGGTAGAATCAGCTCTGTGAAGGAAGCGATGCCATTATTTTAGACCTGGAAAACCTGAAGTCCCCAGAAGCTGTCAGGTGGGAAGGAGAGGTCCCAGAAGACAGTCATGGGCCAGGATTTATTCAGGGGCAAAAGGGGACTGATGTGAAGATCCGTGAGTCAACAAAGCTGCTGGGCATGCAGCTACTGTGTCTGCAGCTTCCTTTTGCGATGCAGCCTGCCATCCTTTGTGCTGCAGGACACCCACATTCAGCCTCTTCCTGCCCTGGTAGGGACTGGAATCTGTGCCCCTGCTCTGAACATGACCTTGGGCTTCTGCCAGTAGCTATTTATGACAAAATCATAACTGATTTGCAAAAAAGTGGAGATCCGTGGTGCTTCTAGTAATAATACTGTTGTACAAAACCAGTATCATGAATGTACAGATCTTCAAATTCCAAATAACGATGACACAGTTCCTAAAGAAACCTTCCTGCAGAACTCTTCTCTATCCTGAAGCAAAGTTTTCCCAGAAACAAATGGGGTGGTCCTTTGATAAGATATATCCCAGCTCAAAACCAGTATCAACTTAATAGGCACAACAATTTCCAAGCAGTGACCAATTCAAGACTCTTCCTGACCTCTGCAATGACAAGACCCCTAAATCACATCTTTAAAGAAACAAAGTGGAAAACCTAATTCCATGACACTTCAGGGAATTCAAATACTGAAAAAAACCATGCATATACTAGGTCTTCCTTTATTAAAACGTCAAGTTTGCATCTGGTATCCTAAGTGCATTTTGCACTTAATATAACTAAAATACAGTAAAAAAAAAAAGCCTATTGTGTTATAGGAAAACCTGTCTCATTCAAACGGTAATTAGTTTTAAAGGTCTGACAGGAGAATGATAATGAATCGACAGTGTAGAGTTTACAAAAGGAATTTCAGCAGTATAATTGACTTTAAAATGTATGAGAAAGATGATGGCACACATCGCAGGTTAGGTCAAACATTTCCAGATGTGTTTCAAGAATGAGGAACACCAGCCCTCCCGTTGTTCACAATGTTTAAAGACATTTTCTAACGAAAACAAAAAAAAATAAGAAACATGAGGAAACGTGGGAAAAGTTTCTGGTTTTAATTCCTCTCCGAACATGCTTTGAGAGAGCTCATCCCAGGGGAGCAACTGCGTTTAATGTGAATGTGAATTCTCCATCTCTGCTATATTAATTGCTGTCATATTTACCTTGGGAAGCAAACTGAAAATTAAAATAAAATAATCTGCTGTGAGATCAAACTACAAGCAACCAATTTATTTAGTGTCTGGCTGAATGCAACATGGCACTGTGCCACTCAGAAAAATGAAGATGACTTTACATAGTATAGTCATAGCAGCAGAATAACAGCGCTCAAAATGCTTTGTGCAAACATTTCATTGTATATTTACATCTACACTTGTCTTACAGCCAAAATGCCTTCCTGCATGCTTATTTGTACTAGTTTCTTCTGAATATTTTCCTCTGCTAAAACATTTCCTTGACAGTGCCACAAAATACAGTGCAATGAATCAATCATACAGTAAAACCCCCTTATATAAGGGGGGTATATAACACAGCCATTTATAAGAACTAAGCCATACCACTTGTTAACAGTAGCTAAAGGTGGTTTGTAATCTTAGCTCATGGACATGGTATAAAAATTAGAAGCAACATTAAATACTTTTTTCTTATTACAAGCAGAGTCCTTTGCTCAGAGTAGGACAGAAAATGGTATTATGCTATAATGTCACTTTTTTGTTTTTAAGCATACATACCACTTTGTTAGGTGAACTGCTGCATGCTGAGCAAGAATTAACAATCAGTTTGTTTTGCAGCAGTCACAAGATAGCACTGACTGGATCTAACTTTCTCCAGCACAAGAGTGATTGCAGCACTTGCAGGAGCTCAGCGTGGTTTGGGAGCCATTGCCTCAGCAGAAGTAGCTGTTAACTTCTGTTTCACCTTTATGTAAAACGGAGGCTTGCAATTCCCACTCAGCTCTAATCTCTGTGGGATTCAGAAACCACTGCCTTTTGCCCCTTGCCAGTCAGTATACCTCTGCACAGAGCAAGGCAGGCACTGTTACTTTTACTCACAGGCAAAACACAAGCAGCTTCTAGAATGACAGGTTAGTACCCATCACCCTATCAGTAGCAGCTCATTGTGGATTCAGCTGTTGTGCCTGTCAGCAGACAAACACAGGGAAAATAACTAAATCCTGTCATTTTGTCTTATTAATCTGAAATGCAATATCCGCACTTTGCTGCTTCTACTTCAAGTGCTATGTGTAGCAACAGAAGCAAAGCCCTGGTGATTTGTCCGTTTCTAAGGATTTTAAGGAGGCTTCTAAAATACTCAGAGAAAACTGCTCAAGTCCACATCAATATATAAGTCAATATTTTAAGAAGTCAAAGTGAGTATTTATTAGTCTTATTAAATCTTGTACAAACAGTAAACTTTATTTGGCTGCTTCATTGTTAACTTAAACCCATTCAGAGTGCACAGACCTTCAAAGCATTAATTTGTTTGGGTATTGCTGCTTTGGAGTGCACAAGATGTAAGCAACGGGAGCAGACAGGCAAATCTGTTTAAAAATTTCTAAGTGGCAGTGAGTCATACCTAATAGAAAACTGCCAATTGTTGACTTAGGTAGAGGACATCTTAGAAAAGATGCATCCGTGTGAAGAGGAGTGAGATGTTTCTAGAGACATTCAAAACCTGCCTGGACGTGTTCCTGTGTAACCTGCTCTAGGTGACCCTGCTGCGGCAGAGGGGTTGGACTAGATGATCTCCAGAGGTCCCTTCCAACCCTACGATTCTGTGATTCTGTTTTCCTGCAACTCCTCAGTCAGAGACTAAGCCATCAACTGAAATTTCAGGATGCCTCATTTACCCCTTGCCAGTAATTTATTCCTGTCGTTAACACAGTAAATACATTTTCTAACCTACCTGGGGGTAACTGTCATTACACAAGAATAATTTAAAAAACATATTGTGTGTAACTTGCATATTAGGTAAAGTGCACAGTAGGGATAGGAATTCTACATCTGCAGCAGCAACACAAGCGTACACACCACAAAATTGCATAAAGAATATAACTCTATAAAAAGAAAATTGCAAAGCCAAGGAGTTGAGCTCTAGGAAATCCCAAATATAGGTGACCATTCAATCCTAAATCATTACCACCCTTGAGTAAGATGAGTACTTACATCACAAACTAGTACTTTTTTTTTTCCAGCAAGATTCTAGGCTCTTTCACGGCACAGATTTTTGCTACTTAAGCAAAGGCAGTAACTGATTAAAAGGTTGTTGTTCTCTCTGTAGATCAGGATGAGACATGATATTGGACAGTGGATTTCACAGTAATTTACTGGTACCCAAGAAATTACTAGATTCATCAATCTCAAAAAGAATATGCTTTGTCAGGCATTAACTTCTCTGCTTGTTCCCCCAAACTTCCACCCGTCTTTCTAACAAGTCACCCCTAGTTCTGATCTGTCTGTACGCCAGAGCCCTTTAGAGTAGTCTTACCATTTTTTTCTCCAAAGCACTAATTGCCGTTGCGTCCTGTGCAAGCTGGTTCTAGTGTCCTTACTGACAGACATAACTCTGTTTGGGGCTATTTCTAAGAAAAGTATACTCAAAACCTTTCTGTAAGTCACAGCATACTTTTGAAAGGAAGGAAATAGCACAGGACACCACAGCACTTACTCAACCATCTAGTGGAATTGCAGCGATTACCAAGCTAAGTACAAGGTGGTAAAGCAGCTATGATAAAATAATACAAGTCATAGCAATCAATTATTAACAGTCCAAACATTTTAGTAAATCCAAATTCAGTGTTGTAACTCATCCCAGTGACTGTCCTATATGGCTGCTTAGGGCAAGCTAAAAATCTAGACCTTGCTTACAAGAAAGACTTTCTCCCCACATAATGTGCAATTTCCTCACCTTTCTACCTTTTTTTCTTTACGAGGTGTTTTAAGAAACAGGGAAACACAATCAAGTGTTTTCTCTGTGCTCCATGTTGAACGCACCTGTGTTGCTAGACAGTTACCAAACCAGGAGATGAAGAAAATAATTACCTTTGTTTTCTGAGAAGAAAATAAGTTATCTCCTTTTCCATCTTGTCTCTATTGTAATCAGCAATAAGGAAGTTTCATGGAATACATAACTAAACTTCAAAACTGCTAATATGTCTCATTTTAAGGTCATCATGAGACAGACACTTTTGCTGCTTTTTTTAAAAATGCTTTTTTATTAGCATTTGTGTAATAACACCAAGCTCTATACCCTGATGCAGAAACCAGTGTTCTTGAAGACAGGGAAAACCCCTAGTTTTAAAGAATTTCTGATACTGATTTTGTGACTGACTCATTTCCCTCTAATGGTCTGAAGCAAATCCCTGTATCCAAATATAGCCCTGGGAGAAGCCCAGACTCCAGATGTGAAAGTTATATTGCAGCCACATCTCTGGTTTCAATTAAAGGCAGAGGGGGAACCCTAATCACTGCACCCATGTTTTGGCATGTAGCTAAAGGAAGGGCTGATTCCCAAATGCTGCTTATAAAATGTATATTTGTCATTTTAAGTATCACATGTACTTTCATAGGGTAAATATTTTTCCTATGCTAGGACCAACTAACAGGGAGGCATGCTGAGAAGATAGCGTGGGAAAAATATTCTCTTCCTGTGAGTCAAAGCCTATCTGTGAAAACACTCCGCAGCAAGCCCAGCAGGCAGCCTCACAGCACCTGATTCCCTGCTTCCCCCCTCACGTGCTCAGGCGGAAACAGCAGCCCTTGGATGTGGCACATCCCCACACCCTCACCCCTGGTCCAAAGCATGGCTTAGATCACCAGCTAAGCAGCTTAAGATGGAGATACTGCCCATTGAAACCCCAGCCTCCTTACACTGTGGAGCTCTTGAGGTTCACTGCTCATGGGCATTTTTTCAGAGTCAGAGCTAAAGATACCTCACAAAGACTAGAAACAACCTGCCGTATGTAACCACAACACATTATTTAATTTTTTTTTTTTTTCGCGTGGGGGGAAATCCTGATGTTGAACTGACAGAACTGATGATACCTTAAGTGATCTGGGTACCCAGATGAAGAAGAAATGGAAGTGCAGGAGGGGCTGTAGTGAGGACAAGCAAAAGCAAAACCAATCCAAAGTACCTGGAAAGCATTCTCACACTTTAAAGAAATATATTTTAAATATAGCATTTAATCTGCAATTGCAGTCTGTGAAATTACAATACTTTAATGAAAATCGTAAGAGAAAAGCTAAGAAATCTATTTATGTCTTCAGAACGCCTTCTTTTCAAGAACTGAAATTTGTCCTGAGGACACGTGGTGTTCATGACAGTCAGCAGGAGTTAAATGTAAAGATCAAAGTCTTGCTAGAAGCCAATGGAATATAAATTAGAATCCACAAAAGGAGAAGTGCTGTGGCTCTAGAATATGAAGTAATTCTCAATTGTGGTGTTTACTGATTCTTTCCAAATACCTACTTACAGTTGAATCTCTTAAACTTACCAATGCATATAACTGTACTCATTTAAGTAGGCCTCTAACTTCAAATGTCTGCAAAGTCTGATTTTTATTTAGTTCATAGATCGAAAACATTTTTAGGAGCAAAGAAAGTAAAAAATAATTATAATTATTCTGTAATAAGAGTGAAATCTAGTAACTTTTTATCTCATAGTGTTTTTCACTGAGATCTTTAGCTAGTATTCATGACTTACACAGGATTGCTGTATCTTCTATAATAAATGAAACAATAGACTATTTAAAATTTCCAAATTTCTAACACATGAAGTAACTTCTAATTTGAGAACCACGGTCTGGATTAACTGCGAAGCATCTGCAGAGATGATAAAATAATTCTTCTACTTCTTCAAAGATGCTTATCTTGCTGAGACTTGTACATGTGTGTATTCATCTGATTGAAGCTGAATGTGCGTAACTGTTTATGCAACTGGCACACAGGTTTGCATAAATACCATTATTGTTACTGTTTTCCCAAAGATACTGGAGCATGGTAGAGCAATATAAAACAGTGATTGTAGTGTCTTATGACAGTGCATATGGTTAAATATTCCCTTTGTGTTCACAGCTTAAAATCATAATGAACAGCAAGTTTTATAAATAATGGAGTATTAAAAGTTTCTCTGAACTCTACACATGTCAAGAACAGTTTGAAAACTAGGTCTGTAGAAAGCAAAGTGTTTCATTAGTAGATTTCAATTGCAGAGTTTTCTGACTGAATATTTGCCAGCTGCCACTTCTGTTCACAATGTCTACAAAGTCATTTTCACATTGAAAATCACTGACAACTACCTTTCATATTTATTCATAGTTAAGCACTCACGCCAAATCCCGTTGAAGTCAATAGCAGGTTTCTGGATATAGCAGGAATAGGATTAAACCTAACAGTTCTGTGACAGAAATACTGATTTGCATGTTTTCTTATTTTGAAGCAAAATACAGCCTTGGTTTTTTCATTTTGGGTTTTTGCAGGTAGGTGTGCAGATCTGTTGGTAAACACAGAACTGAGGTCATTTGAGATTCTGGAAAAGTTAAATACTACGCATGGGAAGCTAATAACAGGAACTTCTAATTAGTGAAAATGGTTTATCCTACAGCAGCAAGGTCATGGCCTTGTAATTTTTCTGATAGGGAAAAGAATATATTGATAGAAGAGGTGTACTCAACAGAATAGATGGCCTAAGAGGTGTTTTCACAGCCATCATGCAGCTACTGATTCTGCTTTAGCTAGGGCCGATGGCAAAGAAAGCCGCTCTGAAGAAGAGGAGAAATCAGCTACTTTCCCAATTGTTCTCTTCCACGGTATCTGCAAGGCAGGACCAGCAGGCACCTTCCTTTTTGATTAAATGCTTCCAGATGGTTTCTGATACAAAACATGTTTAAAATAAATTAAACTGCTGATTTGGCCATGTGCACTGTAAATTAGTACCTTCATTTTTAATTTCACTGATTGGTCCATTCACAGCCTGTCCCTTTCAAAATCTGCTATTTTAAAAAAGATTTGAGTACACAAAAGCAGTGGATCTTACCTTTGTAAAGCACAGTTCCAAAGGCTATCAGCACATCTTGTGAGACTGAATGCTCTAGGAATACATTACAGTATCAATTTCCCTGTTGAGTGTATCACTTAGTTGCTTTCTAATAGTTTTCTGGAAAATACAGCAGATATGCATTTACAGCAGAAAAAGCTAGGTAAATATGGTAAATATGTGAATTTATATTGTCTTTAAAAACACAGACTTTTTTTTTTTGCTAAAATAATGAAGCAAAGTGAGATGTTTTGTGAAATACTGAACTTGCACATGTGGTATTAAGATAAATTAACGTTGTTAATTAATCACAGTAAATATGCACTTAATGACTAATATTAGCCAGCTATTAGTGTATACCACCTCTGTAACAAAACTAAAAATTAAATAAATCAAGAGGCAGATTTTGGCTTCCTGTAGAATGTTCAATCTGTGATGCTTGTTATTGTCTCCAGTGCAATTGCGGGAGTTATCACAGCTACTGATCTATTAAATCCTTCCGTTCCATTTATTCTACTTTTCTTTTACGCATGTGGAAAAAATCAAATTGCACAGAGTGTTTCTCAGATGATGTTTGCACAGCAAAAGTCAGCACATGCAAATGACAGCAGGAGGGACAAGGCAGCATGCAAAACTAACTCAGAGATAACTGCCACCTTCACCACATATTCTGGGTGTGGAACTTCCCCTTGGCCTTGGTGGCAGTTTGATGCAAAGACTGAGGTGAAAGTGTGGCCCTGCGGAAAAATAAACTGAAAATATTTACGGGTGGTTATTCATCTTTGACACTTCTACTTAAAAAAAAAAAAAGGAATGTGTAGGACAGACTATAGCAGAAATCTAGGTTATTCAGATCTAGAAATGTGAGATCCTTTACAAAGGAATTTCTCAAGTCATTATTAAAAGGTAGTTTTTTATTTTAACATTATTTTCAGTGAAAATCAGAGGATCATTGAGGCATTGATCATGAGGCAAAGGAAAATACCTGACATACACGCTACTCTTCCAAACCTTCGGTAGTGCTACACAGCAGAGAAAAGATTCACCCTTATAGCTAAAAAATATCAAATAGTAAAAGCCTCAGTGATTGCTGGTCCCCCAGTTATAACAGATGCATTTAGAAAGATTTAGCATGTTCCAAACCATGCATTATACCAATTCAAGTGCATTAGCTGTTGAATTGCATCTTCTTGTAGCAATATCAAACTCGAATACTTAATTCTACAAAAATAAAAATAACGCCATCCGGCGTTTTTTAAACTCTAGTGTCTGCTTCTGTTCTGGATATTTTAGTGCCAGAGCACCAGGCACAGACTGGCACAGAAACATACGCTTGGCTTGAAATGTTTGCAAATTCCGTTGAAATTGACTGATTTCTGTGGCAGGCATTTCAGATTAACAGAGATTAAACCGATTAAGAGATTTGGAGGATGGAAATACAAGAAAGGGTTAACAATGAACACAGTGCAGAATCTCTGATGGGATGTACCAATCACCAGACTCTAATTTGAGGTATAAATTCAAGGTTTAAGTATGGAGGTAAATTAAATGTAGTTTAACCATAAGGATTCTCCTGCTACTTTTTCCACTTTTGTGAGAAACTTCTGTGGCTTTCTGGGCCAGGCCCTCAGGTCTTTCTCTCATTAGGAAAATGCAGATAATTTTTCCATAAAACAAGGGAGATGATTTCACCAGAGGACTTCTTGGATTTTCCAAAAGACGTAGAATCATATGAAAAGCTCTTACCAAAAAAATATGTTTGTCATCCAAACGAATATGCTTCTGTGATACAGAACCTGAACTTTGTGCATTGTACAAATCACAGGGTAATCTTCCTGGAGTTATTCTAGGTAGACTACCTAGAAATGTCCATGGTTCTTCATCTCACAACCTGTATAATTGCATTGACTGCAACAATGTTAACATCACTGTATTCTTACCAAAGTCTGAAAGATCAAAGCTTTGCTCCATTTCTCAGATAGCATAGTTTTTTCCTCATTTATTGTAGCATTATTTTGCAATATCTGCTCTTCTTTAATATGTGAGAGATAAAAAGGAGAGAAGGGAGATACAGACAGAATAAAGGAGCAAAGAGGGAAAAACAGAAGAAAGTAGAGCAGGAGCCTACAGAAGGACATGAGGATTAAAAAATCCATAAGAAAGAAGGGAAACATGGGCAACAGAATAAAAGAATTTGCAAAGGCACAGACAGTTCTCTTACTGATATATTGCTTTTTCTCGACTACAAATCCACTGAAGTATGGTCGGTACTTATGCAAATAATTTTTTGCTAATCTGACAATATAGTCTACAGAAAATGTTGAAATGATAATTTCAAGGAGCTTTTCAGCAATATTTTAGATTTTAGGGGAAATTTTTTTGTGGTATTTACAGCTTGTGTTTCAAAAAACTCTGTTGTTCCTACATTACTCTCTGTTGCACAATTAAGGAAGGATATGTCTTTATTGCCCTGATTTGGCTGCCAACATCCAATTTCTAGTTTCAGTGTTTTGCCTCACTAGCGTCTAATGGGAGGCAGGGAGTGACATACCTTGTTTTGCTGCATTGTGTAATGAGGTTACGCTGTGTTAATAAAGAAGTAAAAAATTCATAGACTTGGACATTTCATATGCTGTTTTCTAGTGTTTTGTTTTAAATGGCATTGATTAGTAAGTTAAAAGACAGATACACATTGTTACTGATTTAATTAAGATATCATAGTTTTACATTTTATTTTTTAAAGATATTTCACTTCTCTTTTATAATATGCCTATAAGGAACCTCTTTCTTCTCTCCATCAGGCCTTCTGAAATACCAGTTGGGGCTGCACATGCATCTGAGAACCCAGGATGGAAGCACAACTTACCTGGCTTCCTTGAAGGCCCTGACCTGCATTCCAGCGAGCCAGCATGAAACTGCACTAGTGTCAGCAATCACCAGTAACGGCAAGCCAGACCTTCCTCCCACTGTGCCACCACAGAAGGTAAGGAACTGTAAGGGCACTCAGTTCTAAGTTCAAGGTGTGGGAATTTATGCTTCAGTGCTGGGAGTTTTCGGGTTTCAGCCCTCACGCAAAATGAGCACGGAACATAGTTTGAGAGTCTTGCTCTAGAGTCTAGGGCTCCAACTGAGAGCATCAGCTAAAGAGAAGTGGCAGCAGATAGGCATGTGGAAATGACAGCTGACCAATGGACGTTAAGTGCCAGTCATCCTTGAAGGCTGAAATCTGAACCCTGAAGTGTCAGGCAATGACTGTAGAGGATCTCGGCTGCATTGCCTTCGCTGAGGTAATGGGGACATCTCAGATTTACTTTGTTGAGAACCAAAAGTAATATGAAATGTAATTGATAAACATCTTTGTCTCAACACTTCAGCTTGTGCAATGACGGACAAACTACCCAGGTACGAAAGCACTCATTTTTAGCATAGGAGCTGTCCCACAGCTAAGGCCCTTCAAGTACTATTTCCAACCAAAATGTGAACAACCGCTCCATATGTGCTGTTTTCTGAATCTGTAAAATGGCTATTCATCACTGAACACCTGGTTTTGTCATTATATTAAGAAACCATGTTCATTTCAAATGGGGACGGATAACAGGATGTCTCCAACGTGCTATGTTGCATACTAGTACTGTGAATAGTAGCTCCAAGCCAGCACAGAAAACAGTTCAGCTGTTTCAGAGGTGAAAGGGCAGAGACACTGGGCAGTGAACTGTGGGAGAAAACCTAAAAATGAGCAAAAATCAAATTCTGGCCCTAGCAAGTCCAGTTTTGAATGTAATTTAAATATTATCCTGAAAATAACTCCTCCTTTGACTAGAAAGTTAAATTTATTGTTAACTGGGTTCTTGATAAAAGAAATCCCATAGCAAATAACGGGTTCCACCTCTGTGTTTGTGTATATGCACAGAAAGAGGATGCTGCATAGCAAGTTCCCCCTTTTTCTAGAAATGTATGGAATTCCATGATGAAAAGGCTGAGAGACCATGTCTATAGTTGGGGCAGAGGGACAGACTGAGAGGCACAAGTTCCTATAGGATAAAACCAGAGACCCAAGTTTAAGGATAAAGAAAGGTAGTATCTCTTTCATGAAGAATTTTCTGCCAAGATGAAGACAATGTTTTTTTAAGCCTTTGGTATTCTGGAGCATCTGGAAGCACCATGAATCTTGCGGAGTGTGCACTCTCGGCAGGTAGAAAAAAAAACAAAAAAACAGGGAGGAAAGAAAGTTTGCTGCACTGTGTATAGTCTTCCTTTACATGGGGTCGGAAACCTTTGACATTTCTGCTTACGGTTTAAGTGATGCTGAAAATTCAAAACATTTGTTTTAAACATTTGTACCTGGCAAGTTCCAACAAGACAAATGCACTAACTTTACAAGTATCCTGTGACAATGGAGAAATGAAGTTCTCACAGTATCACAAGTATCTTTGCAGAATATTCATGTTGTAAACCTTTGCTCTGAGTTTTCAACTCTGTTTACAACAGACATCCAAATCCCACACTGCCCATAATATATTAAACTGACAACAGGACTGCATTCCTAAGTAGTGCAGCTTCTTTGTTGAAAAAGTACCAAACCTAAGTTTAGCATTAAAGATCTGAATACATTTATTAATATTTTACTAAAGATTATGAGTGTTTTCCATGGTTGTAGAGTAACAGCTGGGAAAGAAAACAGTGAGGATATGTTATGTAAATACTTGAATAAACATCCTTTTTTTGCATATTTATTCCAGCATTAGATAGATCAGCCATTTACAATACAGTACATTACAGCGACTGAAATAAAATCTGAGTGTATTTTTTTTAAATACATCAACCTCATTAGATGCTTCTCTGCAACTACTACTCTAATTTCAGTTTCTTATCTTATTTTTTCCCTATTCCATTTTATTGCTAAAAAAAATCTGCCCACAACATACGCAGGGATGGATGTTCTTTTTTAGCTTTTGCTACATGTAAGTCATAATCCTGTAGTCCATCGGTACTCCTTGCTCCTCACCATTTCAAAGCCTATTTGAAAAGATACTTTTACCTTTTAATTCCCCTCTGTTTAAACCTATTTTTGCTTAGAACTTAGTATTGCTTAGAACTGCAAATTATTTTCAAAGAGAAACTGGAAGGAAGGTATCATGAAACCAAATTTCATGATTAATATATTATATTAATCAACAGTTTAAAACATTTTTTACTGGTATTTGCTAGTGCCAGTCTCTAATCTTCTAAGAGAATAATGATTCTGTCATGATGCCCACCACTATCATCTCATGTATGGTATAGCTGCACACTTCAAACTTTGACTAAGCTATGACTCTGTTGGTTCTAAAATTTACCGTTGTTACGGTCAATTACTTTTTCCACATATAGTTGACTATCATGCTGCATCTCTCACAGATCTGGAGCATGTGACGTGCAGAGTAAGGGCAGAGCTGATCTAAGTTGATGCTAATGTTCAAATCAGCTTTAGGTTTACGGTGTCATACTACAAATGTAGTCCCTGCTTCATGAGACTATCAAAATGTTCTGCAAGCCACGCCTAACTCGTGACTGGAAGACTGGCCTCCTCTATGCTGTTTCATTACAACCACACAACCAAATGTTTTTGTCTGGGAAGGGAACTCTTTCATTACCTTCATGTAGGCCACCATTCAGTCAGTGAGACTGATATTTGGTCAGCATGTGAAGATCCTTATGGAGCTTTTGCCTAAACTCAAATACTGGTATTTAACCTTCTGTCTAGTGAGTTCATCCTTGGGCAGCTTGTTGAGCAGAGAAATTGTGCCAATATTATCATGCATTCTGCTTTTTCTCTATCGATGTTGCTAAGTGTATTATTTGTTTATTTTAACCTCCAAGAAGGGCCAAGTTAAGATCAGGGCCATACACAAATATACAGTAAAAGATGATGTTTGACCTGGAAGGTTTGCCCTCTAATAGCTAAAACAGAAAAATGGGATATGAAAGGAAGCATTACGATGCTTTGTTCAGAAGCGGGGAAATAAGGCATGCCAGAGATCACAAAAGAAATACTGCAGCTGAGCTAAGAAGTGAATCCAGATCTCGTGAACAGCTGCACAAGTTTTTTTGGCCAGGAGTTTAGTAGATTGGAGTGATTTACAAAAATTTGCAGCCAGATTTTAAAAATAAATATGGGATCTAAACACTTGCACATTTCTACAAGTGAAATTCAAATAAATTTTGTGGATAGGATTCAGAAAAGTGTGTAGGTGCTATATATAAAACCAGAACAAGGAAGGTGTCCTCACCCTATAGTTTCATGCCTAACACACACCAGGTTTAACTTAATTACCTAGTTTCTGAAGGCTCTGTAATTGCATATAAGAAAAGCATTTCCTCTTGGCTCGTTTTATTAATGTCATGCAACCTGTTTGGGAACCTGTAACTTTAACTGCATCAACATAAGCATTTAATTAAATCTAAAATTAATTGTAATTATTCCTGTCATGATTTCCTGAAGTTTTTGAGAAAAAAAATAATCAGTTCCACATTGAACAAAAGCCTTGCTAAGTTTCTTAAGCCACAGAACTATCCTTCCCTTCATACTTTTCTTCCCATGTGGAAGTCCTAAAATCCTACCTCTAAACACGCTTTGTGAGTTCTACGGACTAATGGCTATATTTTCACCAAAATTTGAAGTTTATCAATCCACAAATATTTTTCTCAACATGAGGCAGGGGGTTTTGCACTCTCAGCTTGCCAGTGCAAACAGACAACTATGACGACAATTTCAGCAAAAAGAAAAAAAAAAAGGAAATTTAAAGTTAGATTGATGCATGCTTTCTCCAAAGACATGGAAATTTTGCCATTTTTAGCAGTGCTATTTAAAACAGGAACTGCAATGAGTATTTTAGGCTCCAGGGTGCCTGCAGTCAGGGCTAGGGAGCCACACAGTTATAAATATAAGCAGACACCGCTCCCTATTAACAGCAGCTGGACATAATGTCTTGTGTTTTCAAATCATAGAAATAATTATGAGCAAATGCAAAAATCCCAGTTTTTCCAAGCAACAAATTGGAAATCTTGTTGAGGTGCTCCTCCATTGTAGGCAGCCTTTTACTAATGCTCTTTTGCGTGTGAAGAGTTTCTGTATTTGCCGAGGAGGGAAGTCAGCTTTCCCTGAACAACTTTTGTCGCTCTCCATTTGTATCAAGTGCCAAGTGAAATGCAAGGTCAAAATGAAATTAAACACACATCTACCTTGGTCAGCATTAGAAAGGCAGTCATCATACTCCTGTCTAATATACCATACAGAAACCTCTTTCTGGCATCTCAAAAATAACTGTGCCATTATTCATTAAAAGTGGAGAGTTAAGCAGCAACTACTGTATGTGGCATCACAGAAACCATAATTTTTACCGTACCCTCTGGAATTGATGACATTCTAGACTTACACCAGGAGGATTCCCACAAAACATATTTTCCCCAAAAGAGTGATACATTTTTTTTCTGAATACCCTAGAATGAAGCTGAAGAAGAGATTCACTTCATAAATGTATGTTTCTTTCAATTTTCATTTGTGGAGGAGAAAATAATCAAAGGATTTTAGCACATTGCCTTATAGTAAGACATTTTTACTCACGCTGAAACAATCGGATGACTTGCATGGGATATTCCCTGCAACTCTGTCATACAAATATCTGTCTAAGGGCCACATTCCACAACGCTCGATAAAATCTTTGGAACTGGTTCCAGCCTCCTCCATGATGATGCACACACCCAACTTTCTAGATTACAGCCCACACAGTTAAAGCTCTCTTCCTGAGCCACTGCATGGCTGACCTGTTTTTCTATCTATCTGGACTTAGCTGAAACAATCAATGGGCATAGCCATGCGTAAAGTGCAAGGCATCACCAAACAGTCCCAAGAGAGGGTTTCAGACAGCTCTGTGGCCTGTACCCCCATGCTGGGACGCAAGTCTTCAGGCATTTTTCTCCTTGCTCTCAAGCAGTGACAGCATAGCATTCAGTTCACATTCAGGCAGATACATACACGTAGGAGGCACAGACAGGGGGTCTCATGAAAGAAGTACCCTCTCAGAAATAATACATAAGCTCACAACTTGGTTATCATCTAGTCTTAGCGTGCTGCCTGTGAGAAATTAGCCTACTGGTGCTGACTTGCATGAGGAGGTGGCTTGTTTGAATACTTCTACTAGCAGGGCACCATTCTCTTGGAACAGCTACTTCTAGTGTGAATATGCAAAAAGAAAATAAATTCACAAGTTGGCTTTAAGTTACACAAAGGAACTAATTTAAAGAGTCAGAACAGTAAAATCAAGAATAATGGCTACCACAATACTGCTGAGTTCAAGAAGCAGGGAGGGTGCCTAAAAGTAGCAGTGAGGGTCTGAACTATGGAAGGAGGCATTTCAATCAAATGAGAACCTTAGTTAAAATACTCTGCAGTTCAATGTGAAAGCAGTAATATTCTTAGCAAGGCATTGATTCAACTTAACAAAACTATCATATAATAGGAAATATGAATGAAAAATAAGTGGAAGTGAATATCACAAAAGACTGTGCTCTGATAGGGTGAGATTCTCCCAAAGCTGAAGGCCTGTGGAAGCCCTAACGCTCAAATTTACTTGGGGTCTGAAGTAACAAACAGGACTTGGTGAGGTGTCTCTAGGGCAAAGTAAAATTAATCCCTAGAGAATGTATTTGCTCTGACTTAGGTCATGAAGCAGCAGAACAACTGACAGCAGTGAAATGAGCGCTCCTACGAAAAGGGAGTAGATGTCAGCTTGCTCCAGACTCCGCATCTACAAAAATAAATAAGCATCCTGTATGAGCTACAGGTCATAAATGAGGAGCCAAAATGACAAAGCAACACTAGCACTGACCTAAGAGTGGCATCACCTCAGGAGGACAATCAAAAAACTGGAAGAACAGCATGTTACCAAATGAGTAGCAATCAATGCCTGTGTTACAAGTAAAAGGCTTCATTAGAGGTATTAACATGCTCTTTTCAATTGTTTCACAGCAGGTGGATCTAAAAGCAAAAACCTTATAAAAAACCCTGCTGTCTCTAGCAAATTTGCTGCCTTTTTAAAAAAAAAAAATAAATTGTTGTTTATGCCCTAGCTAGAAGCCCTAGCCCATTTATGCACATGCTTAAATCCTATTGGAATTTTAAAATTAAGTAGATACCAATATTCTGTCCTGAATAGCCTTGAACAAAGACTTATGCCCTGAATTAAAAATATTAATATCTGTTCAATGATAAACTTGAATCTCTACTCCTGGTACAGCTATTCATGCAAGACTTGCTGAATATATATCACATATATTAGAGCCACATCTCAAATGCTCAAAACATGCTGAAAAGAATATTCAAAGTAATGCAAATGTGAGATTTGGCTTAGTTTAAATTTCAAGTGCTAAAAATCTTAATTGCAATGCTAAGCATCTAAATAAATGCAGTGAATTTTAATAAACACATAGACAATAAAGATCTTTAAAAAGGAAATAGTACAAACTGTGCAAGGAATTCCAGCAAAGACACTCCAATGGCAGCTCTCCACGGCTCAATTTTCATTTGCTAATAAAATGTGCAAGCTGAACCGTAGTCATTTCTAAATATCATTACAACAAAATTCTTTCAAACATGTCCTGTAGTTTCCAATAACTATTTTAAAACACTTATTTTTGCCTATACTGAACTTTTCTTAAATAAATAATTTTGTATTAAAAAAAAAAGAAAACATGCTGCTTGTCTACAGTGTAGATACAAAATACGGCCAGTACCTTCTAATACATATTTCCTTGTTGCTAATTTAGAATGTTGTGTCTGTTTCCTTAGATTACTGAGGTGCTTGATTTATTTTTTTTTAAGTAAGATATAATTTACAACATCTTTTGGTTTAACAACTCACTTCAGTTAAAAGGAAAATAGCTGTATTTGCTACAAACTGCACCTTGACTTCCTTGGATTGCTTATTTTGAATCTCAGTATTTTTTTAGAATTTCAAACAGATGGCATTTATCTTCATAATGGCTGTGATATTTTACCTTTTATTACATGACATAATCAGGTTTTGACTGCTACTGATGCTTTGAGTATTATAGTTTAGTATAAAACTCTTACTTATGTTTTGATTTCACTATGGGATTCATTTTGAAACTGACTTGTAGAATGGTTAAAGACAGATTTTTTAAAGAAAGCATTAATCAGAATAAGACAAATATACAAGACTTTAGTACTTAGTTTTATGGACACAACATTAAGGTCTAACCTTTACTTCTCATTTTCAATGGTTTATTGAAAACTTAATTGAATAACTTAAGTGAATACTCAGCAAGTGAACCAGTGGGAGAGGGGATGGTGAGCCATTTTATTGATAATGTCAAAAAGGCTAAAAAACCCACTGTAGAACTTTCTCCTTACTTTCTCTCCAATGTTTGCCTCATGATCTTGCACTGTCATGACTCTTAATAGCTGCAAGCTACGTAATTCCACAGAAAAAAAAAACAACCAACCAAGAGCTCTTAAGATGTGAATTCCTTCTTTCTGCTTCCTTACTTTTCCTGCCTGTTTTGGATCACCATTATTTCAGCAATTGCTTTTCTCTTCTGAGAATGTGGAGCATAAAGTCTTTTATGTCACCATTACAGTATTCCTCACGCTTCCTTACAATCATCTAGTTCATTTAAGGTTCTTGCTATTGGCAAAGCAAAGAGAATAGTCATCAGAGCTGCAGAATGTATGGCCATATGTAGCACCCCAGAGCAACACAATCCAAGCAAGAAACTTCTCGACAATAAAGAGAACTTCCCATGCTTGCATTTGTAACATACTTGCACACGTTCTCCGGTTGCTTAAATTGCTTAAATTCTCTGGTTAATTACGTAAAATAGTCTGTCACTGGAATCTCTCTCCAGCATGGGCTGTCACCACCTTTTGTTCCTAACCCTAGAAAAGCAGCGGACCCGTTTATGTGTTTTAAAGTGTATGCTTCCTTGCGCCTACTTTCTGTAGTTTGGAAAGAAATCATCTTGTTCATAGCTACAAGAAAAGGGAGTGGCTCCACTGGGAGTTTTGTCTTAAGGAAAACTATAAGATTAGACCATTTCCAAGTAAGTAAAACACTTTGTTCTATTCACAGAAAGATAATTAAACTCTTACGGTTGTTATAAAAAATGCTGTTACATTTTTCTGTAACTCTGTACTCTGAGACTTCACAATGGAAAATTTGAGTAAATATAAACTTCTTTTTTTCCTACTACTATTTCTGCTATAAAAAGTCCTACCATTCCTCTTTAGACCAACGCGTATGCAGCACATGTAACCTGTAGTCCAGTGAAAGCGCGTAGCCCAAATACAGCATTACAAACAGTTCATTTCACCGTAATACTCATTTGTAGTAATACTCCATCCTTGCTTAGGACTTTTTTCCCTGTTAATTCGTCCTTCAAACCTAGAAAGCCGTCTCACTACATACACAGAATAAGTGACCAGCTCTGGAAATAGAGCCATGTTAGAGGCAGCATTAGATCAAGCTTGAGAGAGAATGTAAGACATATAAAAGTACTCCTTCACATCTGAGAGGAAAACTTTTCAAGTGTCTTATGTTTATACATAGAGATGATTTTATAAAGGCCTAGGCTAGTAATGGTCACTGACCTTTAACCACAGAAACAACTCTGTCCACTCAGAAAAGGAATTACAAGCCTAATGTCTTGAAAAAATAGAATAACGGAGCTAAGAAAATTGACTGAAAAAGTAAACTGCCAATCATAACAAATGCAGCACAGTTTGGGGTTTCATTTATTCTGCCTGGAAAAAAACAGAATCGGAATAACAAATGCAAAAATGAAGTTATTGTTAGAGCACCAAGTATGTGATTAAATATGAGGTTTGCATCTAATTCATGAAGTTCAATGATATGAATTACTCTGAAAACCAGGTAAGAAACCTTACCTAAGCCTAATGCAGTAAAACTAGCCTGAATGCGTTCAATTAGCCTGACGGGCACCATCAGTTAGCAAATTCTTAGAAAGCCTCACAATGCACAAAGGCCGCCCAAGTGCCCTCCCGGCTGAAGACCTCAGCGAGCTCCCAGCTCACTTCCAGCCCCGAATCCCTACAGATTTCGCTCAAGACCATATTTGGCTCTGGGCACGCTGCAAAGGGGGCTGGGGGTGCCGAGGAGAGGGGGCTTCCCGCCTCCCCCCCCTTCCCTCGCTCCCGGGGCTCAGCCCCGCACCCCACGGCGGGACGAGCGCGCCGTCCCCGTCCCTGCCCGCCGCGCCCCGCCGCCCGCGGCTCGGCCGGGCGCCCCGTCCCAGCGCTGTCCAGGGTCCCCGCCGGGCCGCGCCGCTCCGCGCCCCCGCTCCGCGCTCCCCGCCGCGGGCGCCGCTCACTCACCATGGCGCCGAGGGGGTGGGGGCTGTCCGCGGCCGCGCAAGCCCCGCGGAGGGGCTCTGAGGCAGGGCACCGTTGCCGATCGCCGACGCCGCAAAGGTGTATTTGGGGAGCGGGCGCGGCGCGGCGGCGGGGCCGCCCGGGCGGTGGCGGGCGGGGGGGGGACCGGCGGGAGGGGCCTCCCCGCGGGCCCAATCAGGGCCGGGGCGGGCGGCCCCGGGCCGCGGCGGGGGCGGGGGCGGCGGCCCGGGGGAGGTGCGCTGCCCCCGGCCGCCGCGCGACGTTCCCCCGCCGCGGCCGAGCGCCGGTGGGACGGCGCGCCCGTTGCGCGGCGATCGCTGTCGGTGCGAGGCTTCAGCCGGGGTTCGGAAAGCGGGTGTCCTGCCCTGCTGCCCCACGCTCCCGCGTCGGGCGTGCGGTGCCTCCCCGTCTCCGTGCAGCGCTGCACGAACCGAGATTTCCAGAAATGTCCCTCCACGCAGAGTCGGGAGCTTCTGTTTGCAGCATCCGCACGAGTGACGAGTGTCACCAGCCGTGGCAAGGCGTTGTGGTTACAGATGTCTTTTCCACACAAGTGTCCTTCCAAATACTCTTCAGTTTGAAAATTCTGTGCTACCATATTTGTTTTATTTGCACTTTTTCTACCACGGCTTTGATTTTCTTGTTCCTAGTGATATTCTGTGCAATCTATAATATATACTGTATATATATGTATATATTACTGTACTTATGGAGTGCAACTATTATAAAAAGTGGCTAAGCAATGACAGAAGGAAACAATACCTTTCCAAATATGCACAGAGAACAAGAATCATTCAAACAGCTTTGGAATATCGGAGAGCCAAGTTCAATTTGTAACACAAATTCATAAAACACTTTTTATGGTTGCCCACGTCTGAAATCATACTTTAATTCTTGTATGTCACCATTGAAACAGAACAACAACTCCACAATTTTTAAATCTTCATAAATGCCACAGAATATTCATAGTATTTTCACTGTGAAACCATTGGATGGTTTTTGGAAGCCCAGGTTCAGAAATAGTTATTTTGTTGGAAGTGAACAATTAACAGTGACTGACCTCACAGTAGGATTTGTTGCCTTATCAAGTCACATGGAAGCAAACAGAAGATTTCACCAAGAAAAACGCTGTTCTAAAGATGAGTTTGGAGGAGCACCATACCTACACGGCAAGAGAAGAAAGACAGGTATCATTTCTTGTAGCTCTCTGTTGTAACTTAACAAGCTAGTGCAAGAGAGAGAGCTGAAACCAACCAAAACAAAAGCAGCACATCTCCAAGTGGTTTTGAACAGACCAGCTTCCCACAAGAGAGCGTATCGAAGCTCAAGGAGTGAATGTTTTGTTGCCACCTTGACTGTCAGAACTCAAAACCAGTTTAATAAATATATCTGCTTCACACCATGCTTCCCTCCCTGCAGTGTTAAAAGAAGAGAAACCTGTCAGCTAAAGAACTGACAAATTCCTTCAACCAAGCCAAAGCCCATTTTTTTGCCATTTCTGAATTTATTGACAAGCAATGTGAAGCTTAATTGAGTGCTAAATAGTCTAGGACATTGTGTACTTCATAAGATTACTGTATTAATAGAGAACGTATTTGCAGCGGTATCTGTTGCCTCCAGAAACAAAAGATTAGTCTCAAGGCAAGGCGCCGTCTTGCTAACGTTTGCCCTCACGTGCAAACTACCCTACCTCTTGCTATTCAGTCTCACTTTTCTTGCCACAGGGAACCACCTTTTTCTGTAAAAAAAAAAAAAAGTAGAACCAGCTTCTAAGCAACTGATATAAATGAATTCCATCATCAAGTTTCTGTACCAAAAAGGAGTAAGAGCTTATGTTGCACAGAGAATGCCTATTCCAGGATGCACTGTGCGAATTGAGATAATGATGATCGCTGCAGTGTAAACCTGCTGTGCCCAGTGCGACAAATTAATGCTGGGTAAGAAAGCTGAATTTGGACATTTGGTGAGTAACTGGATCATCAGCACCCAAAGGTCTCCCAGAGTTCTTGAAAAGCCACTGTTCATCCCTATCACATCAATTGCTATGTGCGTACTAGTAGTGACTTGCAAACTTGCACCAAATAAAAACAAAGAAAACGCTTATGAGTAAGATCTTTGCAGTGAGTATTTAGAAGAAGAAAATAATATTTCAAATTCAATTCACTGAAATTTTAATATGACAGTATTCATTTTATTTTAGCCATTGAAATGTTAGTTCTCTAAAGAAAATTAGATTAGATGAATTGCTTTCATAAGACCTTACAAATACCAAAAAGATAGCATGTTTCCATCAAGAAACCCTTATGGCACACCTAAAAATGGACACATATTCTTCAGTTTCTTCTTTAAATTAAAGGTCTCTTTTTTGACCAATAAAATATAAAGATTATGTTATATGTAATTATGCTAAGATGTATGTATAATCAAATATAAGGGCATCATAATTCAGAGCATAATTAGCACTCCTAAACTGCCATTTACTGGCATCTGCTGTATTTAAATTAAGTTCTCAAAATCAGATGCCTTCAAAGAAGCACCTCTCAAATTTATCATCTCCCCCATGGCAACTGAAATTTCTGAAAATACAGAAAGCTGCAGCCCAGAGCTGTGGTGCTGAGCAGCTGATGGCACAGCCTTGATGGTTTCAGGCACCAGCACTGTGGGATTGGAGATGCTGGCAGATCACAGAACTGCAGAAAGACTGAGGTTGGAAGGTACCTCTGGACTTCATCCCTGCTGCTCAAAGCAGGGTTAACTAAAGCATGTTGTTCAGAGCAGCGTTCAGTCAGGTGTTGAGTATCTCCAAGGATGAGGACTCCACAACCTCTGTAGGCAGTGTGTTGCACTGTTTGACAGTCCTCACAGCAAAAAAAGCCCTTTTTCCTGTGTTTAAATGGAATTTCCTGTGTTTCGGTTTGTTCCTAGAGCCTGCTGTCTTTTCACAGGACACCACTGAAAAGAGTCCAGCTTTCTATTCTTTTCTCTCCCATCAGGTATTTATACATGTGGATAAGATCTCCCCGAGCCTCCTCTTCTCTAGACTGAACAGTCACAGCTGTCTCAACCTCTCCTCATATGTCAGGTGCTGCTGCCCCTTAAACATCTCAGCAGCCCTTTGCTGGACTTGCTGCAGGAAGTCCACGTCTCTCTTGTACTGGGGAGCCCAGACCTTGGCTTAGCACTCCAGATGGGTTTCACCAGTGCCGAGTAGAAGGGAAGCATGACCTCCCTCCACCTGCTGGCTGTGCTCTTCCTAATGCAGGCCATATAATGTTTCTTGCAGCCCAAATTATATTATTTGCATTTATCACTGACAGTAGAAATAGCATTGTTGCAACGGTGCAGTGCTCCACTTCAGTTAGTAGTCCATTTGGCTGTAGTATTATGCTCATTTAGGTTTTCAGCTTTTGAATCCAGTCTTGTCAATCAGAGTCCTCATGGACTCCCTGGCTCAGTTCACCTCTAGTTTGTGTATTATTGAACTCAGGAGTGATGTGGCTATGCTGTGTGTCTTTTTTCAAGGCATGGGCAAACTTCATTCTTGCCTTAACTATAATACTTAGCTTTGTAGCTTTGATTTATTTTTTTTTTCGCCATGTTTCTTGATTGTAATTGTAATTTCTACTCCACTCCATAATGATACCTTTTCAGTATTACCATTCAATGACATTTATTGGAGTCTCGCATGAGGAACACATCAGCTTTTCATTCCAGTGCAGAGGAGGTACACATGACACAGAAAGGTGACAGTCACCTGATCCATGGCGCTAATAATCAAATTGGGTTTTACAGAGCAAGAAATGGCAATTATTCCTGAAGGCGGATGAGAATATGAAAACCTAAAAAAAATTGTATCATACATTGTATCTTTTTAAGAGCCTTCTGCAATCAGTCTAAGTGCAAAAGGTATACTGAGTAAATTTAATTTTGCACTGTCTAAAATACATCTGAATTGAGATTAACTGTGGATTTTGGATAGCTCTGCCACCTGGTTAGTATTCTTTTATTGCTTCACTTGTTCTTGCTATAGGGAGTTGAAAAGACTGTGGAAAACGTACTACCATTGATGTGCCTGAAGGTCTCTACTGGACTTCTTATTAAAAATATATCAAATTCAGAGAAGGTTTCAGGGATTTATCCACATCTAGTTCACTTCTTCTCTTTCTGGACAATGTTAAATCATCTCAGTTAGAAATTGCTTATCCGTAAGATTCATAAATACCTTCCTCGGGAAACATGTGTCTTTCTGTTTGGAAATATACTGCATTTCAAATGGCTATCAATATTAAAATGTTTTTCCTTTGCCGTTTTCCCCTGAAAGACTCCTTTTAAAATAGTAAATGTCATATTCTTACTGTTACTCAGCTTTGGTCAGTCAGATCTGAGTATCAGGAGTAATGCCTACATTTTCACCAAAGAAAGTTTTGTGCAGAGTTTCAAGTCTGCCTTGCAGAAGGGTATAATTTCAATGAATGAATAAAAGCACAGGTTCCCCATTCTTTCATAGACTTCATACACATGCAAGCAAGCTGTCCTGAACACAAGATTTCTGAAGATCAAAAGGATTTTGGTTGATGTTGCAAGTTTTCTTGGTAAACTGCTGCTTCCTGAAGGGCAGGCTAGATTTACTGTGTGTCTTCTGACATTATGTCTGAATCTTGTATAGAAAGGCAATTCTGTTAAGTCACAGAAAGGACTTTGGAAAAGTTTTGGAAAGTCACAGAAATATGTGCAAATAAGGCCTTCGACACCGTCCCCCACGGCATTCTCCTGGAGAAACTGGAGAATCATGGCATAGACAAGTGTACCCTCCGCTGGATAAAAAACTGTCTGGATGGCCGTGCCCAGCGAGTTGTGATTAATGGAGCAAAATCTGGTTGGCAGACGGTCATCAGTGGTGTCCCTCAGGGCTCAGTTTTGGGGCCAGTCTTGTTCAATATCTTTATTGATGATCTAGACAAGGGGATTGAATGCACCCTCAGTAAGTTTGCGGATGACACCAAACTAGGTGGGAGTGTTGATCTGCTTGAGGGTCGGAAGGCTTTACAGAGGAATCTAGACAGGTTGGATCAATGGGCCAAGGCCAATGGGATGAGGTTTAATAAGGCCAAGTGCCGGGTCCTGCATTTTGGTCACAACAACCCCGGGCGACGCTACAGGCTTGGGGCTGAGTGGCTGGAAAGCTGCCTGGCAGAAAAGGACCTGGGAGTGTTAGTGGACAGCCGGCTTAACATGAGCCAGCAGTGTGCCCAGGTGGCCAAGAAGGCCAATAGCATCCTGGCTTGTATCAGGAATAGTGTGGCCAGCAGGAGTAGGGAAGTGATCGTGCCTCTGTACTCGGCACTGGTGAGGCCCCACCTCGAGTACTGTGTTCAGTTTTGGGCCCCTCACTACAGGAAAGACATTGAAGTGCTGGAGCATGTCCAGAGGAGAGCCACCAAGCTGGTGAGGGGTCTGGAGAACAAGTCCTGTGAGGAGAGGCTGAGGGAACTGGGCATGTTTAGTTTGGAGAAGAGGAGGCTGAGGGGAGACCTCATTGCCCTCTACAACTACCTGAAAGGAAACCGTAGAGAGGCAGGGGTTGGCCTCTTCTCGCAAGGGAATAACGACAGGACCAGAGGAAACGGTATGAAGCTGCGGCAAGGGAGATTTAGATTAGATATTAGGAAGGATTACTTTACTGAAAGAGTGGTCAGGCACTGGAACAACCTGCCCAGGGAGGTGGTGGATTCACCATCCCTGGAGGTATTTAAGAAACGTGTAGACATGGCTCTTCAGGGCATGCTCTAGTGCCCAAGATTATTGGTTTGTGGTGGGGTGTTGTGTGTGGGGTTGTGGGTGTGGAGTTTAGTTGGTGGGTGCTTTTTTTTGTGTGTGTGGTTTTTTTTTTTTTTTTTTTTTAATGTGGTTGGACTCGATGATCTCAAAGGTCCCTTCCAACCACTAAGATTCTGTGTTATTCCAGTGCTTCTAACAGCAGTAACAGAGAAATAGGATTCTCAACCTTCTTCTTTATTGGAAGTTACGAGTAGCCAGACTTCCTGTGGAAACACCTTCCTGCCAGCTGGATTTGCTTTCTTGCCCAACATTCTTATTTTCAGTTGAAAGATGGGTGTAATGCTTGTTTATACTGATCAAGTATTAATACCTCTTTTTAGACAAGGAAGCAGTAATAGTCGGCAGGGTATAAATTTATTTCATTTCTGAAGTCACATTTAGGAAGCTCTCAACTTTAAATACAAGTTCCATCTTGGGTAATTGCAAACTTTCTGCATCCTCCTGTAATTTAAATTGTTATGGCATCCTTCCTGTCCTGAGCAAGTTGTTATGAAATCTTTGTCATGCGTTCTACTAAACATTGGCTATGCCTATGCTGCGTGATCCGGAATCATTTTTCAGCTCCCTGCTCCAGGTGCGTGCCCCGACACCCTGACTTCGTCTTGGACGAGCTCAGCAAATGCATGCTTTTCCATTATGCCTTGATTTCCATTGAAAGGAAGCCTAGGCAGGCAGGAAAGCAGCTGCAGAATGCTCCCGAAGGGAACCCAGAGCTCAGGGAATTAGGAGTGCAGGGAATAAACACCATAAAGTGCATTTAGGCCGCAATAAGTTTTAGCGTTTTTCACATTTTGTCTTCAGACTAGTGAATTGATTCCTGTAGGTACAGGAATTCAAGTCTAGCAAAAGTTCCGGTATTTCTTGATGTATAAGAAACTCGATATATAAAGATTAGGTTATTCATCTGTTCAATGCATTTCTTACAGCTAGGAAAGACATGGCTATGTTAGATAGTGGTGGAAAACTTGTGCTGAGACAAGGCAGCCATTCCTAACTGATTTCCCTGCTAGTGAATAGCCTTTCACTGATACTGTAAGTCAATTATTTTACAGAAAAAATATTTATTTCTAAACTGCTCGGTTTTGAGAAATGTTTGGGTCTTGTGCTGTAGTCCGCTGCTGTAATACCACCCTTTCTCCACAGTCTCTGAATATCAGCTTAATTCAGCTGTTAAAATTATGTGAGAAGAAATAATAGCCTGTGCACAAGTTGGCAATCACATCTGAGGCATTCATTTTATCTGCTGTCTTAGCATTATTGAAAATAAGATCAAGTATTATTCTTGTGCATAACAGGAGTTCTCATTCAATATTTCAATCTCTGATGTTCTAAATTAGATAAAGTTGCATAATTACATCATTATAAACATTACTCATTTTCTTTTTGTAAGGAGATTCTGTTTGCGTTGTGTCAAGTACAATGGGTTCCAGTCATTTTTTACATGTTAGGATGCTATGAGAGTACAAATATATGCTAAGATCCAACTTCCTGTTCACATAAACTCTCAGTTTTGCAAACACTGGTTTGTATAGATAAAGGTTTCTCTTTTATTCTAATTACCTGCCAAGGCAAAACTTACTGACCGTACTGCAAACAAAGTATCATTTATTGTTTTCAGTGTTTTTTCATGGATCATTTTAGTTTGAAACCTCTTAGCTTGGTTCACATGGAGTTAAAATAAATGGGCTACTTTTAGCGCAAAGGTATTACCATCGACAGAGTCTAGCTCTCAGCAGTTGTAACTGAATTCTGGAAATTCTGAATAGGGTCATCATGCTGCAAAGGGCTGATTGGAGTTGGCTTTCTAATTCATCAGAAAAAGCCTGCAGACACCCCCTCCTCCCCGCCTCCCCCCTTAAACGGTGTTGTCTAATTTTAGTAAATGCAAATAAGTACTGAGCTACAGTGACCTCGGTTCATCTAGTCAGAGAAATCATGGCTAGGTAATGGAAACCTAGCTCAAAATTCATATGGAGAAAAAAATAATAATTCAGTCTTTTTTCAGGTTATTCTTTTTGAGAAAAATAGAAAAACACCAAAGAAGGAACGTCTTTCTCACAAGACTTCTCATGTGGACTACACACATGCAAGCAGTACTGTTTTCTTGCCTGGGAGCACTCAAGCAAATGGGAACTGCACTCTCAAGGAGTTTCCTGTAGTTTTTATCCTCTTGCCTGTCAGATCTTTCTTTTCCCTTTCACTTCCCTGCTCCCTGCCCCATCCCCCCCTCCATCCACCCATCCCTTTTTTTTTTCTCTTTTACTTCCCAGCAATAGTGCAGGGTACTGTCAGGTAACTTTCCTCTTCTTTCATTGCTTCTTTCATTACTTCTTCATTTTCATTTTCCTCTTCTGGTAAGGAATAACATGTTTATTGTAGGGAGATAGAAATGGAGTGGCTTACAGAGAACTGATTAAGGATCTCCCTCCTGCTTCTCTCTGTGGCAGCATCGGAGCATTTCCTATGAAATAACACCAGGAAAAAGTTACTCCAATAATCTTTCTGAAGCTCAATGCATTGTCATCTGGGCACTGGTGGAGCAAGAACAATCACAAATTAGTTCAAGACTGACTACAGATGAAAGTGTATTATCATCTGAATTTGACACATTAAGCCCATTAAGCTTAATTTTCTACAAAATAAAATGCTGATTTCTCTTCAGTCCCCCCAAATATGTGTCTCTCCCTCATTCTAAAATGTACTGAAGTCATTTTTAATATGTCCCACATCTCTACCGAAACCTTCTGGTTTATGTTGAACATTTGTCATTTTCCCTTCACCTCACATTTCTATTCATCACAAATAATTAGTTCTTTGCAGTGCACATTGTCCTATAATGAGCCTGACACTCCTTTTATTCTGTAGACCTTGCCACGGAATAAGTCTATGAGTAGGTTCTTTGTATAAAATCAGTACAAAGTAACACTTATGCTCTCAGTTTTGAATAATTAAATATGATAATAAGACAACAAAAGAAGGAAATCTGAAATTGACTTAATATAATGACTACAACCAGAATAAGGAAAAGAGAAAAGAAGCCGAGTTCTGAAAAGCCAGAAGAAGAGCTACCTGGCAAAAGATAAAAGTATAGGTAAGAAGAATAAAAAAATGTGAATAGTAATGAGAGCAGCATCACTTGAGTGATTTTATTGTTTTGCCTCTGAATTTCAAATTCCATAGACATTAGCTGTTCTATGAAAATTTCCACTGCTAAGTTGCACTAAGTGCCACTGCACTTGCTATGAGATAGTCAATAGTAAAAAGATGTCCCTGCATTGCCTGGGCTTGTGCTGTCCAAACTGCTGCTCACAAAGGTAACGGGGAGAAATTCAAAAGCGTCAAAAGTGTGTTTTGATATTGTCAGTCTTATAAGAACTAGTTTGATATGATAGGTCCTGAAAGTAAGAGCTCTTTGTTAGATGAGTTTTGCATAGATAGATCATGCATCCTTAAAACTGAAGTTAAAAAAATCCTTCATCCAGCAGAGTAAAACGCATTCTTCCTCAAATAGTAAAGATCATACCCACCTGTCATTAGCCTCATCACTTCCCCTAGAACTTATTTAGTATCATTAGGTTTAACATGATTTTCTTGAGGTGTTTTCTTAGCCCTAGCTGAAAAATATTAAGAAAATGAGGTGAAAAGTACATTTTATTATGTTCATAATATTTTCAAATTATATCCTTTATACTAGCCACCAGGAAAATGCAAAGCACATGCACGCTCCAATGTTCACTTTCCTCCTCCACACCCAGATGCTGCCCCCAGGACCACCCTGTGACATCTTTTGTAACGGAACCACAGTTCCCTCACCTTGAATCTGAATTAAAAAAATCTTCACTTCAAACACTGATTTTCTGACCTCCTGTGAGTTGTTCTGTAAGGTCTTGTTCTGCTTACGGTGGGTTTAGGTGTCTGGGTAGGTAAACAAGGCTGGAAAGTTGGCTGATGTTCCAGCTGGGGAAATGAGCCCGCTGTATAGCTATCGTAGGCAGCATCACCATGGACTAAGTTATTTACAAAGCAACGGATTTTTTAGTTAGCAAGGCACTATATAAATATCATTGTAGCTTAATTGGTATCATCTGTAGGTGGTATGTGAAAGCTTGTCTCTTTATACATGCTTTTCTAACCTCAAAAATGTATTTAGTTATCTTTCCTGATTAGGAAAAACACCAACACATACCACAAAACACACAATCAAAAGTCAAGGCAAAAAAAAAAAGTGTTGATGAAGTTAAAGACAGTTTTATGATCCTAATCTGTCCTGGTCTCCTTAAGTTTGATTTTTTAGTTGCAAAACTTATTAATAGACCTTTCCAGCACATATCCAAATAAGGAAAAATATTTCAGGACCGGGGAGAAAAGATTCAGAAAGATTGTTTACCTGCCATCCTTTCAAAGAAAAAATCTTAATTTAGTAAACTTTAGAATGAAGAATCACTTTGGAAGTTCTAGAGGTGGTAGTTCATCTATTTGAATAGCTGCAGACAGGAATGGCAACTTGGCCTCGGCAGTGATAGAATTTTTAATTTTTCAGGTTTTAATATGTAATTTAGTTTCAAATGTAATTAAACTGTAAAAGTTTCATTTTATTCAAATCTAAAATTGCAGATGTCTTGAATGACATTTTCCTAAAAAAGAAAATAATTCTGCGCTTTCTAAAAAAGTTATAATTCTGATACACTGTGGGCTGCTGAAAGCATATGAGAGGATATACGGGCAGGAAGCATACAATAAACTGGATGCTAAACTTTCCAAATGGGAAGCACTGGCTTTACAAATCTACCATTTTTCCCTCCTCCTTATGTATCCTCAGCCACAAGCAAGTAATTCCTTCGTAAGTGTAAATTTTTGTATCACAGAGCAATAGTAATTTAAAAAGCACAAAGCACTGTAACTTCCTGAAAGTCAACATATAGAGTCTAAAGGCTGCTTAAAATATTAACTCAATATTAACCACCCTATTAAAAAATTATAGGAATCAAGGATCAGTGGAAGTGTCAGAACTGCCATGTTGGAATTATTTTTAGAGTCTATTCTGACTTTGAGCACAAAATTTGCTTGTGTGGCAGAATGGCCACACCTTACGCTCAGATCAGAACTTTGGAGCTGGTGCTGTTGGAAAAGAGATTTTTGTGGTGATGGGATTTGATTGTATACTAAAATAACTAAAAATAAAAATATTCTAGAATAGGTTGAGAATTTTCATCCACTTCTTCCCCCCCCCCAGATGTTCTATGCTTAGTTTGTACCATTTGCTTGTGTTTTTAAATTCTTTGTAACTACTATGTCAGTTTTCCAAGTTAACATAAGATTGAGCTAGATAACCTTACAAGCCAGACTGCTTGATGACACTTACTTGTGTACAGAAGCAGAGTATCATTTAAATAGCATATTCCCAATCCTTTCCTACTCTCAGGAAAAAGCCTGACAGAATCTGCTCTTCCTGTTCGTATAGTGTACACTTCCAGTAGCCAGTTCATTTTGTTCCTTGACTCACCTGCACAGATAGTCAATCCAGTTTCTGACCTGGTCCATACTGAATGCATTATTTATAACTGTTTATAACTGTTCATGAGTTAAAAAAAATATCTGCTTGCTGCTTTTGGGAATGAGCTGAAAAATAGAAAATGTATTGTAATCATTTTTTTTCTTAGTAGCCCCAGTTTTAGAATTGTCAAAACTGAGATGTTATTGCATTTCTTCCTTTCTTTTAATCTTAATATTATCACAGAGCTCACAACAATAGAGAGATCTCAAGATGAGACAATTCATATGCATAAGACATTCTAAGCAGGGGTCAAGTTTCCTCCATCTGTTTTAATTCTATTTCTGTTATATATATATCACCTCAACATATAAACTCCTGCAGTCCCGCAGGTGGTTTTGTCATTTGTGATGCAAAACAGTCTCTTTTTAATATCTCTCTAACAGTGCCAGAATAACAGGTGATGGTGTCCTGTTGTAGAAATCCATATGTGGGAAACTTCTGAAATAGATGACTTGACTAGTCTGTGGTGTACAGTTTTGTATCTACCTCTCTGTGAGGGTGTGGGTCTGTAAAGCAACAGCTGAAATAACTACTTAACTTCAGCAGGAATCTCAAAGCATCTAAATGGACTTCCTGCCTTGGGTCCAGGCATGACACTGACTTATTCACACAGAGAGTAATAGCAGGTGGTATTCACATATGAGCATATTTGAAATAAAACATTCACAGGTGGGTGAATGTGAGATAAAGGCACAAGAGATGTTTGATGACTGGAAAAAATAATGGAAAAATATATGTAACTAGCTACATTCTAGTTTTAGATCTTAATGTCTATGGGGAGAAAAAAATCCCACAGCCGTGTTCTTAACTATCCTGTGACTTCTGGACTTAATTATTCCATGACTTCTGGAAGGAGTGAGCACTTGAGATGTTCCAGTGAAAAACTCAATAACCCCTGGCAATGAACTAAACTGGATGGAACAATGTGTTGTCTTCCAATCAAAGTACAAAAGATCTATTTTTTTTTTAACAGCGTTATTCTGGAAAAGTCTGATTGGACAAAAAATAAGATACCCAGTCTCCTATGTTTCTGCTAAACTGTTAGCTCCCATTTAACTGTCAGTTTTATTATTAATATGCAAGTTATTTTATTATCCCGGACATTTTGTCAACATTAAAAGTGATAGCTCAGTGTAGGATCCCATATTGAGAATAAAGACACAGCAGAAGCATACTGAGGGATGCTTGTTCATCACTATGGACTGTCTGTGGCTACAGAGAGTAGGATATGTGTGTTACAGTAGGGTTACTGCCAATAATAGCTTCCAAAGTGATGTACAGAAATGCAGCAAAATACAACAGCGTACTGTGGTTTGTGTTGTACCTTTTGCTGTACCTGTGGAATATCAGGCAGAGAAGGAGGACACTGAGCAACAGGTTTATGTTATGGAATTCCATGCTACTTTCTTGGTTACTTTTTATGATAAATTCAGAAAGAACTAAGTAATGAATTTTAAGGTACAACAACAAAACCACTAAAGTCCTAGTCCAAAGAACACTAATTTTTTTTTCCCTGGTCTTCTTTTTCCTAATTATTGTAAAATATCTGGAGGGCTACTGAAGGAGGGGAAGGAAAAAAGGGTAGCTATGTGTTTGAAATATGTTTTTACATAAGCAACGTATATTATAGGGGGGACTTCACAAACAAATGACAAAGCAGTTTTTGAAACAAAGCAGTTCTCAAGATAAGATTGCCATCACTGGCTTTGCAGTGATTGCTACTGCATGTGTCAGAAACTGATATTCAGCATAAATGGTTGGACTCAATGATCTTAAGGGTCTTTTCCAACCCAAATGATTCTATGATTCTTCAATTCTATAAATGCCATATTTGTATTTATGCTGTATTTCTTTGTGTAAAAGAAAATGTACACAAAAATGTACACAAAAATGTACACAAAAAATTGTGTAAATCAGATAGTCTGTTTTGTCTATCCCCTGAATCAAACCCATCAGAAACTTAAAAGGATACTATTTTGTTGTCTTAATATCTTGATAGGATCAAGGTAAGGGCAGAACTTAAACCAGTTGACTGTAGTCAGTGGAAGAAGGACTAAAATAAATGCAAATAAACCCATCAAAAATATATAATTGAAATATATAAAATGTGACATATATTATTATACAAATAGTATACTTTCAACAGGTTTCCAAGCAGAAGGGACAACATGAAATGTGATTTTCAAGGGGAAATAGCATCTTTTACTGGAATATATCAATTTCTACAAATATCTTGAAAACTACACAAATAGGTATTTCAGGCCAGAAGGCAGATAAGGTCAGCACCCACAAACTTTGCAGGCTTACTCTGTTCACATGCAGCTTCCATGCCTCTTGTCCAAAGACCTCCTCCAAGACCTGAGTGTTAAAGTGATTAATTAGTTTATTAATTCCAGGTTTGGTTCAGTGAATATATTTTCCCATGCTCCATTGGAATAGATTATATATTTTTCCCAGTTAAAAGAAAATAAATCCAGCAGAAAAGTACGTTTAAAAATGTAATTATCCTCTTCTATGGGAAATATATTACTTCGTGTGATAGACAATTTAATATACTAATTGAATTGAAGCATTGATGGGACCTATTTGAAAGCTTATTATGCAATTTCAAAAGGACTCTATTGAAAGAGAGATAAAGGCTTTTAGTCATAAGCAAAAAAAATATTTTTTTCTTTAGTATCTAGGATGGCAGTACTCTTTTGTACCTGTCGTTCACATCTGTGTTTCGTAGAGCATTGCACAAAATATTCAGCTTAGCGGAACAAAGCAAGCTCTTTTGTGAATATCAACAAAAGACACATTGAGATGAATACTGCCTATACCTGGGAGGAACCCTCTGGAAATTTTTTAAGTGATATCTCTTGAGTGTCAAGCTATTTTATGACTTTTGGCACCAAATATCTATCCACTGACATTAGAAGGTCTATTCACAAACATGGACTTTAATGTAGTATTTTAAAAGTTTGCCAGTGAAGGAGATTGACACAAGCGTCTTTTGCCTAACAAGACTACTGTAAAGTCCAAATTTTGGCCCTTCATTGAAGCTCCTAGAAAATTAAAAGAGTTGATTGTTATAACCTCTTGTTATATCACTTAGTAGTATTCCATGTATTAATAGAAGGGATTTGGATTTGAAATAATTATGATACTAGCTAAAGAAGAAAAATATTTTAAATAACGTGTTAAATTTTCTTACGTTACTTGTATCGCCTTCTGGTTTTCAAATGAAAAGTGAGATTTAGATGTAACCTTTGACTCCAGAATTGTAAACTAAAAGAAAAACAATCAAATAACAAAACACTGTGAAGGTTTAACAATAATGTTGTTTAGAGGGCCTGTGCCTGCTATTCTCTGAAATTTAAGAAACTTTGTGTGTCTTACGTATAAAAGAATACTAGGTTTTATGGAAATTACTGATTACCTAATGTGTGAATCATTACTTATATTTCTGTAAGTTAGAGAAATTTTTGACCTGTAGAATCTTTACTATCAATAGTATAGCAGAAAAAAATACAATCTAATGTAGGAGCTTTGGTTGAATTTAAAAGGACACAGATTTACTAGAAGTAGAAGAAGTAGAAATTAAACAGAACTGACAGAAAATGGGAAATGTGAAAGGGAGGGAGGAGAAGACATAATTCTGAATATTTTTAGTTCTGCTCTTTGATCTCTCTATTGACTCTGTAAAATATCATCAGCAAAAAAATCGTGTAAATAATTTCATGGAAAGAAGAAATCAAATATAGGTTAAATACAGATACAACCTGTAGAGGGGATTTATATTTTTTTCTTCCTGGTGTAGTTAAACACATGGATAGACATCTTTTGAAATGGATTTGAAAAATGGCTGCTTAATACAGTTTTATGGCCACTGAACTTCTTGTTCATTAGAAAAGTTCCATCTGTAACCTCCTGAGGGAATAATAGCACATGGGCAAGCCACTTTTTAAACATGATTAGGGAAATACACTCAATAGTGTCATAAAAGTTTAGGAAATGCAGTTGTGTATCTGGGGCAAATCTTATCTTTTTACAATGCAGCAGATTGGTTTAATTGCCTGACTGTGACTACCTCATTCCTGGCTGGTCACTTCCCCTCCTGCTCTCCCTTGCCTTGGACGTCTCAAGGCTACTGCCTGCCATGGGAAAAGTCACCAGATGTACTTCTTTATTGGCCTTTCATATGGACGGGTTGTTTAAACCAGACCTTGCTTGATAAATTGCATGTGCTACTCTGCCAACCTACATCTGTACAGACATCTTTCTTTTCACATGTAGCTGCTTCAGGTTTTTGTGACAACAGCAGCAGTTGTTTCTGTAGCAGACCAGCTTTAGGAAAGCATTCTGTGTATTTACAGACGCCACTAAAAAAGTGGAGTAGGCAATATCATTAAGTCGGCTGAATTTCTGCAAATCACCAGCAAGCACTCTGTGAAGCCCCAGTGGTTCTGAGGCTATAGTTTGTGAAATTCTGGTCCGTGAAAAATCTTGTGGTCTGCCTACATGGGGCTTAGGGGGCAGTTTTGGCAGTATTTGTTTGCATTCAGTGGGAAGTCTACCTTTGGTCTGGAAGAAGGTATTCCTTAATGTGATGATCAGAGGAATCTTTGCTGAAGATTTTGCAAAAAGTAAACTGTAAGTGTGGGAGACATTGACAGGTCCTGCCAAGTAATTTCTTGCTATGATCACTTCATTGTTTTATTTGGGTGAAAGATTATTGCTCTTCTCCATTGTTTCCTTTAAAGAACTAGGATACAACATGACAGTGCTATATTGCTACTGCACTACCATACAGCATACTGTATCTCAGGTTTGAAGTGAAAAAACTATTTCCATATGATTTCTGTGTTCCAAAAGGTGATTCACCGTGTCCTGATCTCATATGCATAGACTTGGAGCAATGTTTACATTTCTTTTATGGATGAGCATGAATATGCACATTGTAATGTTTATAATGAATGAGCTTTTTTTTCTATGTAAGGGAATATTTCACAGGATTGAACGTAGCTTGCTTTATACAAGGGCTTGAAAGGCACTGACTAAAGCTATTTAACTTTCCTGTCCCTGGATGATGTCAGAACAATTAATTTATTTGTTATCTCAAAGGAGATATTTTTACTTCTGCAGTCCTTAACGTAGATAAACCCTTATCATATGAAGTGGTAATTACTTAAACCATATTTGAAGTACTTATCCTCATATTTCTTAGTATTGTGTTAAATGGATTGTAGACACGAAGTGCTTTGATGTTCCCAATGTGAAGTGTAGGTGTGGATATTTACAGCTATGTCACAGACTGAGTCATGTCACAACTAAATGCTAACCTTGGCTGTGCAGTCTTAGGTCATGGAAGACTATAAAGCTCCAGTTCAGAAATGTTCGCCTGCTTTCCCACCACTTACTTTTCTTAACAGGGAGGATGTCTGAGCACTGTTCACCAGTCAGCATATACTGTATTGCCGTAACTATCTCATAAGACCACATCTGTAGTTACCGCATCATACTCTGAGAGCCAGATACTCTTAAGAAAGATAGACATTTAGTTTGTCTTGTGATATACTGCTTTGGTCTGGATTAAACATTTTCCCAATGTTTTTCTCATGGATTTTTGTTAAGAAAAAGACACAAGACAACAAAAGCAGTTGTTCCATTTCTGTAGTTTCAGGTCTTATGAACTTTGCATCCATTTTTCTGGCCTCAACTCAGGTAATTACATTTCACACTTAAAGTGGCAAAGGCTGTTTGACACCATTCATTTGTGTTGTCTTCTCTCAGGCAGCTGTTCTGGCCATTGCAGGCACATGAAATTTCTGGTAGATAAAAAGGGCTACTGCTTATGGGCTAGTTCCACACTCACCCGCCATTATCATTAGAGTCAAAAGAGACTGGCCTAAGAAACTGAGTACAAAAATCTCTTCACAGTACTGAAAGGTTAGGTTCAAGGCCAGTCATGACATATGCAGAGAAGGCAAAGATGTAAGGCAACACGAAAATTTAATATCTGCTCTCACTATTTTATTTCTACTGAATGCCATTCTTCATTGACTTCATTATTGCTACTCCTAGGGTAGATGGATGGTAAACATGAAAGATTCATTCACTATTTTTCTGTTTTAGAAATTTTAACTACTGAAATGAGAAGCACAGACTGTCAGAGACTCATGATCTGCGTGCCTGCTCTTGTAGACAAGAGTAACTTGCAATGCCCTAGTCGGCCCGTGGCCAGTTCTGCAGGGGTGAGCCTCATAGGCTGTCTGCTTTCTCCTGAAAGGGCAGGAACGCCTCAGGAGTTGCAATTTGGGAACCTCTATACCTCATTATAGTGTACCCTAAATAGTGAGCAATCAACCAAAGCCAGTATTGGATTTCTGCATATTTCTGTTGCTGGCAGGAATTAAAGTTGTAAGACAAAACAAGACTGCAGTTGTTGGGATTTTTTCTGTGTCTGTGAGCATAAACACCCAGTTATGATCACCACAGCTCTTTTATTAGATGTTTTGCTTAAAAAGACTGTTTCTTAAACAAAAGCTTTCCTTTCTCTCCCTTTGCTCCTTGAAGAATTCCTTTAACAATTCAAATTTTCAATTTGGTTTCTAATTTCACTTTAGCAGAGCACTGTTTTCACAGTTGTTAAGGCAATTCTAATAAAAAATCTTGACTGTGTGCTAACAGAGAAAGTAACTGTCAGTCTTACGAAGCAAGCCTTAGCACACTGTCTTTCCTTCTAAGACCCAACAAATGGGACAATAATTGCACAGCAAACCCTTGGCAATTATCTTTTAGGCAGTACATATGTGTTTAGTCAATAGCTCTTTTTAGCTTTGTGCCTTAATTGTTGTTTTAAAATAAAAGGCCTGAAAATGCTAGAGAAATTAGTTTTGCTATAAAGCAAAAATGAAAATTAATAATTTTATCTATTTGATATGTTCCCTTTGTGCAAAGTTGTGCAAACAATTAAATTTGTGCAATCAAAACATCATTATATCCGTTTTCCCTTTAATGATTTATTGTTACATTAATTAATCTGCATTTTGATGATTGTAGGAATGTTGATGAGTATAGAACATTGGCATATAATTCCCATAGATCTCATTAGGAGTTGAAGGCAGGATTTCTGAGATTTACCTTTCCTCTTTCTGCTAGTCTTTATCTGTTCTTCCCTATCTCAGTGCTGGAACTCATAAAATCCCCATTTCTTGTTGTTCCAACACCAAACATGACCTGACGTTGAAAGAGTAACCCCATCATGTTGCCTGATGCAGAGCTTCAGGAGACATCTTTGTAACAATGTGATCAAGGCTATACACCTCTTCAACAAAAGAAGGGCACTTCTGTCAGGCATTCATAACTTACAGAAACCAAATTATTTCCATTGTAGCTAAAATACATAGTGCATATATTCTTGCCCAGCAGCAAGTTAGATTCTTTTCAATTTTAGGATAAAATTGTGTATAGAAAACCTATGGGGAAATACAGTCTTTATACCATCTCTGTAAATCCAAGATGTGGTATTATGCATATTTTCTGAAGCCACAAGACTTCATGAAGAATGCCCAAGCTGCTAGCACTTTCCTCCTATGAGAGGCCAACTTCAGAGTCAGAACCATGACAATGGAACAGTTTCACCATGAGGACAATCAGCCAGATTGTCCAGGGAGGTTGTGTAGTGTCTACCCATATTTTAGATGCAGGCACAGGGGCTCAGACAAATGAAAAAAGATGCTTTTCCTACCCCTATCTTTATATGGCCACACCAGACCAGGTATAACTTTTTCCCTCACAAAAAGCTTCATCTTCTGTGTTTTGGTTTTCAAGATGCCTTTAGATCTTCCATGTATACATCTTCCCATATAAACAAGGACAAAGTAATTATATCAAGGCTTGAACTAAACAAAAAAAATTGTAAAAAAAGGCACAGATGTACAGATGTAGAAAACTGCATCCTGTGATGCAGCTGCTGGAGAAAAACCCTCAGGATCTAATGCCAAACTTATCGACCTGTTTTGTAAAAGGAACGGACATCCTGCCAGCACTAGGTGCTAATATAACTCCATTGGCGTGAATGACTGTTGGCCCCACTGGATAACACTTTGAGATTGCTGGTTTCAGTTCTGCACAAAGTTGCAGTCAGCCGGAGCTTATTCACTTGCCATATTTGAATAGGTTCAAGGTTGCAACCCTGGCCTTGCTCACGTTAGTGGACCAGGATCAAACCACTGCATACCAGCTAGGCTTAGACAACACAGATAAAAGATGGAGGAAAAGGAAACAGGAAACTCAAGAAGTCGAGGTAACTTTAGATATTGGGGATGCAGGAATATTCATTTCACCTTTATTTGATGGCTTAGTCAAATCTGATCAGTTTAATGATTATTTAGCGTAATCGCTCCAATTTTAATGAGGTGATTTGGCATTTGTACGGGTACCACCAAGATCTATCAATTCTAATTGCCCTTGCATAGTGGGCCTGATACAAACTGTTCCCAGCTTCAAATCAGACTTGGCAGCTGCAACACACACACCAGATTTCTATCCCTTCTAGGGGGCAAGGGGAGCTATGAAATCCTGATCGCTGCTCTGAGCGCCAAGTCCTGCCAACAGGGCAAGCCAAAGGCTTGCTTCAGACAAAATCTTGTCAGCTAGCTGTCTTTGCATAGCTTATCTTCATATATTGTGCTAGCTAAAATAAGTAACAATAAGTTACATAAGCTTCCACTTAAACTGTGAAACCTGAAGATAAAGGATATGATCATCAGTTTTGAAGATCCCTGTCTAGAAGGTGACAAATTCCCCTTGTTTCCAAAACAGGTTTTTAAGGCTGACCAAATATGTCAGATGAACCCCATGTACAGTAACCAGAAAGAGATTGTCAGTCTGAACTGTTGGGTCCTAAGAACTATGCTGGCTTGACAGGCTGTGTTACCCTCTGCTTCCTTATTACCCTTGTGCTTCTCTCCCTTTCCCCAGTAGAGGAAATAAATTAGGGGAAGGAATAAATATTTTTGGTGAGAACAAAATGTAAAATGAGACAAGAGCATCACATAAAAGTTCGCAAGACTAAGTTGCTACCAGTGTTACATTCTCATCCCTTTTTTAGCACTGGAAAGTATTAGCTAGAAAATGTTTATAAAAGATACCTCAATTATTTCTAAGGAAACAGGAAAAGGACAAAAGATATGAAATACTGTATTAGTGTCTGTGTCTGTTATGCATTCTGTACAGCTTCAAAAAGTTTAAGTTAAAAATGGAGGCTTATATTTCCTTCCCTTGGAACAATGGAAACATCTTTTGCCATTTCAGTAAACCTGGATGAGATAAAAGCAGAAAATGAAGAAAAAAATTCCACTTCCTTGAGTATTCTGGTCCATTTGGGGAGTCTAGTTTTTATTATGTGAGAGAGAAAAATTATATATTCATTACATAATAGAAATATTTTCATTCACGCTGTTTCTTTTTTTTTTCTTTTCTATGAATAACATGCACGTTGCAAGGCAAAATAGAGTAAAAAGCAATAGTTTAGATTTCCTTATACGCTCCAGTGATATACTGAAATAAACCTTACAGTTTATTATTCTTACATCCTCCTCAAACAAATCTGTATTAATTCTCTGTTTAAAATAGAACACATCGTGTGTCCTCATAATGGGCCATATCCTGCTATCAATATTTTAACAGATTCCCCATGGACTGTAATATGGAGTCTGCTAAAAAATTGATGGCACCATTATGTTCAACTGCAAGTATATTTATAATTAACTTATTTTTCTTTGTATTCATTCAAATATCTGTTCATGAGAAACAAAAGTGCCCCGGTTAAACTAATTAATTGTGAACACATTGTGTTTTGTTTATTTTGGTAACGTTTGCTTCAGTCTGAAAACCTGTCAAGAATGTTCCTGCTTTCCTGCTATGGATTAACACACAAAAGTTCAGCAGTTTAGTACAGATTTAGAAGACGTTGCAAGAGCCATTTGCCATAATTATACGAAGCAATTGTTGTAACAAAGTATAATATAAGTAGAGCCGTGTTGAATAAAACTACAGAACAGAGAGGAAGGAAGGCTAGAAATTGCAGAACAGTAAAGGTATGATAAAAACTGAAATAGAAGAATTTATGAAAGAATCCTATTTTGGGCCTTCTGGCATTCATCAGGGTTCACGGAACTAGGGGAAACAGTCCATGAAATGTCAGCAAATTACTATGAAATCTCCACTCAAGAGCTATCTGCTTTAGAAATAATTCTCCATACCATTTAAAGCACACGGATTTATTGTGAAATATATATTGAGAAATTTATTTAATGGGGAAGAACTTCCAGTGTAAGAGAAAGATTAGGGTAAAATTCTGGGTTGTACTACATTGGAATAAGCCTTTTAGCTACTGTTTTCCTTTACTGACCACCTCAAATTCTTATTTCTGATTATTTCCTACCACTGACAGACAGAATTAATGTATTACTAGCTGGATTTGAGCCTGCTCTTTTTTTTTCCTCTTTTGTTCTGTTTCTCTTGGTAGCTTTTTGAGTTTTTCTTTCCTTTCTTCTCTTTGGTGCTGTGCAGTTACTTTTGCCATGTTTGCGCACTTCAAAATCTTTTAATGCAGTAATTTTCAGAAACCATCTGGAAGATAAGGTGTGACTGGGTTACTGTCAATGCATAAGATGATCAAAAACTTTGTGAATACAATCTTTGTGGTTTGGTTTGGTTTGGGTTTTTTGTGGTTTTTTTTTTTTATGATATCTGCTAAATATAATTGAGGCTTCTAGCCTTTCACACATAGAAATACATATGTAAGTCTGTTTCCAAATGTAATATTTTGGGTTTTTTTTAAGGTGTTCAGAAACAGTATATCATTATAGTAAGTGTATATAACTATATATAGGCTTATATATATTTTTTTTTTAAAGCACCTAATTTTGAATGGCTAGATTATTATGTTTCTCTCAGAAAGATTTTTTTTCAGCCCATAATAGAAAGCAGGATAAGCCAACTCAGCAAAACTGAATAACAGAAAGAACATGTTGCTTCATCTTTCTGCAGTCATTTAGAAAATACGGGAAGCATTGGGGTAGGCTCTCTGAAATGCTGACTGCCTCTCACACAAACATTAGAGAGACTGAGGCGTTCTGAGTATCTTGATTTTAAACAGAAAATTTCTTCTTTCTGGCAAAGTTTCTGACAGGAATTGAAAATGGCAGTTTACGAATGACAATGTAATAGAATGGAAAACAGCTCCATCATAGCTTCCTCTCTTCATCATATTAAAGCTGGTCTTTTGTACCCCTTCTTGGATGCAGCAGGAGGACACATATAGTATTCCTTTTTATGCTGCAGTGCACTCGAATCATTATTCAGTAAATATCACTGGAAGGATCTGTTGCAATGACAACATATAGTTTCAATGTTGATCACCCATAGCATGACTCAGTTGATGTACATAGATCCATTTGGCAAGTGGTTTGCAGAGGCACTTACTCCCAAAATCAGACCTTACCTTTGTATGGCAACTTATTAATTTATGACAGAATAGGAGCTAAGCAGTAAATCAAAATAAGCATGCAAGTCTAGGAATCATTTCCCTTGCTTTGTACAGTGCTACAGGATCAATATAGTCAAAGTTAGTTGCTTCATGAATTCTTTGGTCTTGCAAACCAGAGAAGACACCCAGGAGTTTAAACAGTTTTCTTGTTTATTTATAGATGTAAATTTATAAGTGCGTGTATACGTGTTACTCATCTAATCCATTTATTCCAGGTTATAAATGAAGTCTGTTTCATCAAATTAAAGAATCCAATATCCCATAGTAGAGGAAAGCTCCTTCTCTTTACAACTGCACAAACAAGGCGTCAGTTGCTCAAAATGGGCAGAATGAAGAAAGGATAATCCTCTGTTCCACACCCTGGTGCATGAGAAGTGCTGCTGCAGTGTGGGTGGTGTACTCTTGCCGTGTATTTTTGGGCCATCAGTATGAGACATGTCTCAGAAAGCTACAAAAATATTTGCAGCAGGGTCTTTTTCTGGAGTCTTTATCTTTACATTGCTCTTTCAGTCTGCTAGTTGGTGTAAACCTGCAATATGCGAAAATATCTTGAAAAATCTAAAAAAACCCTATATACAAAACTAAATTTGTACAACATAGTGCAAGTGGACATGCCCAGTCTGGTTTGCTTATAGTTTCTTTCAGCAGATCTGCTTAAAAGTGCTGTATGCTAATAAGTCTTACTGTTAAGAGACAGGGCGGTAAGAATCAGAATATGCAGGAATTTTTATGATTATCAGAGGCTTGAACTTTTTTAAAGTAAAACTTTTTTAAAAGGCTGCCCTTTTTTACCTACAACTTAAAGATGATCCTACTTTGTGTTTATGCTGCAATATAATATTAGGTAAATAAATCAAAAAGCTTAATTACAATTTTCAAGGCAGAGGCACCAGTGTCTGTTACTGTTGAGATGCAGATTTTGTACATGTGCAAATTTTGCACTAAAATGTAATACGGATGGAGGATGATCTTTAATAATATTTAGGAACATAATACATTTCACATAAGCTATTACGTTTCCTAACTTTAATAAAGGCACTAAGTTTCTGTAATAAAGCTGATCCTACTAGCTACATGATGATAAGCCTTACTTCAGCATCATGTAAATGAACTGTAATTATAGTTAAAGCTAAATTCCAAACACCTACCGTAGATGATTACAATACAAAATCAATAAATAAGCATGGCTTCAAAGGAATAAAGTTAAACCTGTATCACCTACCAAACCCCTATGAATACTCCAAAAAAGCTGTGGGAAAAGGATTATAAAACGATTTAGTGAGATATGTTGTGAGACAGACAATATAATATTACTTTTGTACTACATGGTGGAGCACAGAAGCTTTAAAGCTCATAACTGACAGTTCAGCCAGAATTGCCCTTGGCTGGAGAAAAGCCAAGGGAACAGGTTCTGCATCTTACTTGGTCCTCTATCCCAAACAATTATAGGTAGCCATATCCTACACTCTTCGGATATCATCATGTAGAGGGCATGAAGAGGTAGAAGAGGGCACAAATAAAGCATCCAAGTTTCAGGCACTTACAGCTTCACCTGTGGTAGAGGTTCTGAGATAGATTGATTTTTGTCAGTTTGAAAAAAAATTACATGCTCCAGATATGGGTAAAGTAGAAAAAATTCAAATAACCAGTCTTGTACTGACTATAAGAGAGCAAACACTAGTGTTATCTAGCACATAATGTTAACTTATCAATAGCAGTACATACCTATGCTTTTAATGCACCACTCTGAGAAATACTGTGGACTTTAACTGGACAGGACTTTTTTTGGGTTAGAATCTGATGCAGATTTTATATATCAATCATGTCTTAAAAATGGATCCACCTAATCAAAGGCTTACATTCACCTCGTCATCTCTTACTCTAAGCTTAGCATTCAAGCAACACAGCAGAACCACCTTTGTTCTGAACTCTGTGGGATGTGAAATGCCAGTATAGCAAGAAAACACCATTTCACCACGTAGAAACAGACCATCAAAGATGTCAGGATTAATTATAAAGTGGGTTGTCAGAAGTACTATCTGCACTGAAAAAATGGATAGCAAACAGATTTCAAAATGGAAGTGACATACTTTTTTTTTATGCATTAAAGACTAGCTATGAGTTCATTTCTGTGTCATGAGCCAAAACTATGCCATCTGGAAGGAGAAGGAAGCTCTTCAGGTTCTAGTCAGAGTGAATACAGTTGGCTCAGCTGAAGACTCTGTCTGTGCTACACCTTGCAGCACAATGTAGAATTGCCAGCTTTATGTATAAATGGAGGAGCCTGAATACTGGGAGTAATAAAACCAAATTAGTGAAGATTTCTGCTTGGATTAATATCTACTGCTTTTCATCATAGGATTTGTACGTTAAAATGCCAGTTGGATTATCTTCAGTGGAAATGTTGCTATATTGCTTCAAGTCTCCAGTCTAATGCCAACATGAGTCTATGTCAAACAGCTGGAATATCCTAAACCTGGTTTTGTATGTGCAATTAATATAGATCATTATCTTGAATATGTATTACTTGCTATGTAAGAGTCAATTTACCTTACACTAGTAATCTCAAGAAGTCTGTTGCTTGTCACAGGCCCAGACTGAGGATGTTGCAGAGAAATTGTTAAGGCAACATCTCATGGGAACCACTAAGCTTTGCTCACAAAAAAGCACAGAAAGCGTGCTCAGGAAGTTAACAAATGGTACTAACCTCAGCGTGCAATTTTTATGCTGGAGTGTACCTGTCCACTTTTGTGCTCCCAAAGACATTGACAAACTGGAATGAGCCCAGTGGCAAACCACCAGCATATTTGGCAGGCCAGAGCAGATATTGCATGAGGAGAAGTTGAAAGACCTAGATTTCTTCAGTTCTGGAGAAGAGGTGGCTCAGGAGGGTCTCGGTGGTGTCTTTATTATTTCATGGAAATCTATAAAGAAGATGGAGCCAGAATCTTCACAGTGTGCACAGCGGAAGGAGGTGAGATAACAGACACAAGGGAAATTCTCACTACTGAAAGGAAAAATACCTTCACAGTGAGGGTGGTCAAACACTGCAGAAGATGATCCAGAGATGTTGCAGAGTCTCCATCTTCGGAGATATTGAAAACTCGAGTGAATAGGGGCTTGAGCAATGATCTAACTGAAGTTAGATTTACTATGAGCAGGGAGCTAGATCAGGTAACTGCCAGGGGTCCCTTAAAACTGGAATTGTTCTGTGTTTCTGTGATTTTTAATGTGCCACGGAGTTTTCTCTGGCCCCGAGACATACATACTCATGTCCGTGCATCTAAACTCTCTTACCCTCAGAAGGTGAACACATGCAGACCAGATCCCTGGGAACATTCCCTGGCCCATGCTGTCAACTGAACTATTTGGGAAAAGGTTAGCTGGAGTCAGTCCAAATCACAGCAGGGAGTTAGGTAACATTTAAAACTATGGAAGTTGATCAGCCATTGGTCAACCCTGTGGTATGATTGCCCTCTTTGGTTATTAGTTTGTGTGTAATCATACTAATGAAGGTAAATGATATACTTTATAATCAGATGAGATCATCTAAGTGAGTTCATCCCATCTGTATATGTTTTATATATAAAACATTTAAACAGTTGCTATAGTGTCTCAATCCCATTAACAGGCTTTCTGCTACCAGAATGTAAAGATGAATTAGTAAAATGTGCTATAAATATAATTAATTCCTATCTAGCTGAAAATAGCTATTTAGGTCATGGGTGTTTAGAATTCTTCTCATTTGAAAAAAGAAAAAAAAAGTATTTTAGAACAAATATATGATTTTGTGGTTTTCCTAAAGCAGAATTGATTTGAAAAAGCCTAAACAGAAAGTGTAGTGATTCGTTTTGGTTGAAATACAAAGGCCTTTAGTACAAAGTATTTATCCATCAGCTGGTTTGAAAGGCTTCTTTCTGTTTTTAAGTTGTCAAAGAGCCAAATTCTGCTTTCAGACCAAAGCATGTGGCTACCCTGCAGTCAGCAGATATGAAGTCATTGGAAGCTGTATGTAAACTTATAATAGTACAATTTGGCTTGAACCTTTTAGTACTTGTGTCTAGTCTGTTTCAACAAATTGTTAAATAATCTCAATGCAATGCTTTATTCTAAACGCTTTCTGATATATTTTGTGCAGCTGACTGATACTGAGCGTGTAACGGTAATGAGTGGCTGACCTTGCAGTATGATCAGTGATCATTGTTTTTTGAGATGAAATGCCCTTTGGGCTGAGCCTTGCAAAGAGCATAGCATTATGGTTTCAGTTCTGCCAAGTTGTTCAACGTATACTTGATATTAAACATCTGAGTCAGCTCACAGAAATAATGAGGTTGCTTTTGTATTCAAAGATAAACACACACTGAAATGCTTCTCTGGGTACATACGGCACTTCTCTGGGTACATATCTTGCCACAAGACTGGCTTTCTATCTTAGGTACTTATGCATAAGCATCAACTTGGCTGCTACTCTAAAAACCTACAGTGTTACTCTTATCAGAATAGCTGACAGCAGCTTGGGAAATACGGATTATAGTACCCGTCAAGATTTTATACTACTGTTTGCTAAGTAAATTAAAAAGGTCATAACCACAGCTGATGTTGATGTACAGGCATAACCAATTGTCTGCATTACAGATTCATACAGCAAAGATCAACTCAGAGGAAATTTCCTGTAGGTTAATAGCTAGCTGGTGGTCCAAGCCCACTTACAGTTATAATGAAAAAGATAAAGTAAATTTGATTTTAATAGTGCTGCAGCTACAGTGCTAGAGGACATGATATCCAGAGCAATGATAGAAAATAGAGACTGTGGGATTGAATTCCCTCTCACAGTTAAGAGTGAAAGATGCTGTTCCAGTGAAGATTCAGTCAAATCCTTCTTTCCTGGCATATATATACAAGCCATGTTTTTTGGAGCTTGTCCAGAAATGCAAGTTGTCTTTCCCCTGTTTTGCCTTTTTGCGGGAAGATCTACCGCATTGCATCAGACCCAAAAAGACTAGTGAGGCTAAAGTAACATGAGGTCCTCCACTCTGTCTTATAACTTGCCACTCTTATTGCAAGCTCTAAACATGAATCGCATCATCACTTTTCGTCAGGTTATTTTATAAACCAACCACAGGTTCACACAGAATGACATTCGAGTAACCCCAAAAGTCTGCTTTTTTCATTAGGTGTTCCCAAGTGGCAGTGAGAAGATTTAGAACAATTTACTGGTTTGTAGCTGATGATACATAGGCATCATGAGTTGCTGTGGTACAGGGTGCCTCTCTGTCTTCTTCTGCAGGGGCTGGCTGAGTGTCCTACAGTAAAGGTTGGGTTGTTGTGCTCACTCCTCCTTTAACGCATGGCTAGCAAATTGGCCAAGGCACACTTTCTGAGGGTACATTATAAAAGACTTTTCAAATTTGACAAGCATAATGATGAATTAGCATATTCACTACTGAAGAGGTTGCTGACTGAAACTTAGCAAGTCACAGACCTTTGCTGCTAACTCCATCATTCATTAAGAAAACGCTTGATCTCTTTCTCTCTCTCTCTCTCTCTGTCATTTCAGAGTACACTGTGGGAAAGAGTAAGTTCCAATTGAAATTCAAGCCAAGTAAAACAGAGGAGAAAAATGTTGTTTTCTGTGAACTGAGAAACTGGGTTACAAGTTTGCGTAGATGGAGGGGGCTCCAAAGGATCAAACTTTTGAAATCCTTCATACTGTGTGACAAATATCTAAAAATACCAGTGAACTTAAGACTTCAGGGGTTTTTTTTGTTTGTTTGTTAGTTTTGATTTTTTTTTACTTCAGCAGTTCTTCTAGACTTTAGAGTATTTGCTACTGATTGCAGTAAAGAACTTACCTATAATACGATTTATTTTTTTTAAACACCTAAAGTCATCTGGTTAAGAAACCAGTGTACTTACTCATTTCCATGTAATATTGCCCAGTTCATCTGGAATGCACACACTAAGGGGTCTGAGACAAGCTACCATACTTAATAGATCCGTAAAAAATTTGCCAGAGATCACTCAAAATCCGCGAGAGAAACACTATAGCACATTAGTGGTAATGTGACATACTGAATAATGTACACTCAGAACATTTTTCCTGTCGTTTGCAGCCTTTAATTACATTGACGAATTGTGTAGCAGGCTTCAGGGATAGAAAAATGAAAAAAAAAATATTGGCAGATCCTAGTAATATTGCTAAGGGACACAGCGCATTAACGATTAAAACATAGGACTTTTATGATTAATGTAGTTTGCTTATATACTAAGTGTAAACAAGAAAATATGGTTGGGCAAGGAATTCAGAATCTGCTACTATCCATTTAGGGTTGCAAGGCCAGTACTTGGGGCTTATTCTTAATTTTCTATCAATATATCTTTTGTGTCAGAAGTCCCCTGGCGTAGTTAATCATTGATCTTTATTTACACTGGCAGCTATGGCTGACCTTAAGATATTCCTCAAATCCATACTCGGTGATCCTTAATGTTGTAATGACTCCTGCCTAGTCCCCCTGCAAAACCATTTTAATTTCTGGTATCAGGTCAACAATGTTCCTTTTTGCCAACTTTTTAGAATTCATGTGTAAGAGTTTACTTGAGCACAGCAAGTTTTTAAGCATAAACGTAAAAGTTCAATCCTCTTGACTTGTAGCACTGTTCCCTATCCCTTCTCTTGACTGCTGTAAGTAGACATAACTCAGAAAGAGTCACCCACAGACTAGTTACTGGAAGAGTCTTACCATAAGGGGCAAATGCAAAAAAAGTCTTTGCATGAGGGACAAATGCAAAAAACATTTGCGAAAGCAGTTTTGCATACATTCCTGTTCAATCAGGTACATAAACAATGTAATTTAAAATACCATTGAGCAATTAAAAATAATACTACTTAAGAAAACTCAGAGAGCACACAGAAGGACTGCTTTTTCTGACTTTTTTAATTTTTCACGAGAAATATCAAAACAGTGCATTTCTTTTCAGGTTATTTGACTTGAATTGGTATGTTTCATTTGACTGTCTCCAAACATTTAACTTGGTATCATTTCCATACTTTCAGAGCGGGGGAGGCCTGCAATGGTGCCTACAGATTTTGTATTTTGGAGAGCAATGCCCTTATTTTTTTCTTCTAGACTGACATTTCTGCCTGAACTATATCTGTCTGCAATAAATCCAAGGCAAATTACTTTCTGCCTGAGCATCAGAGAGCACAGCAGAGTCATCACAGCTGATTGTGAACCCTGGAAGGAGACAATGCTTTGACTTTAGCACACCTTAGCTGCTTATGGGGCTGTAGCTGAATTAGTACTAACCTAACCATCCTAGGTACTGACAAAATGTGGCTAAGGCAGCAAATAACTCAGTGCATATTGACATCGCCTGACAAATTCAGTAAATACCTGGGAGGTTAGTACACACCGACATCTCTGTTGCTATGACTACACGCAATGACATCTTCTAAAACCAGTGTCATTATTTTGGTCCTTTGCTAACGCTTCCAATGGAACAAACCTGAAAATAATAAGACAAAGTAAATTTCATTTCATGTGCTGCTTGTACTCTGGAATATGAGAAGTTACAAAAGTATAATTTGTCTTAAAAAAGAAAAATCACCATGCAAGGTATTAAAATACCAGAGTTGATTTCCACGTTTGCTTAAATTGTATAAATGGTTTATCAAGATTTGCAAACATTGTGTCTTGAGTACAACTGTCTTTTTCACTTGCAGCTGTTCAAACGTGACAAGTTTATATATAATAGGAGTAGCATTTAACCCACGTAAAAATAATCATGATCTGTCAAAGTGCTAAGTAAACTTTATTAGTCCTTTTGACAGGCCAAGTGAGACTATCCAGAAGCTTTCTTAAGATAGTGTTTAGTACAGCATTTTAAAGAAAGAACTCACTGAAGCGTATGTAGCACTATGGAGCTGGAGAGGGACATAAGGCCCTGCTGACATAAGATGAGAAAATACAAAAATATGCAACTGATTATAAAAACGTGGTAGAAGAACTGCCTTTTAGGTTGTTTGTTAATTGTCAAGCTTAAACAGTCCTTGGAGACATAGCTGAAAAGAAACTATGGCAATATGAAATTACTTCTACCAGAGAGCTGGCATCATTGGTCTACATATTTTGTGGCTAATTAATTATTATATCCCCAAATTTGAGGAACAGCAGACAGAGCAAGAATCTATGACCGGAACACATAGACAAGGAGCCCAGTGTGACGGTGTTTTGCCTTCCTGGAAGCACTGTAAAGGTGGGACACTCCTTCTCCAACAACAGAGCACTGAAACATAAAGAATACATTATTACATGGTTTTATCTTTTTTAATATTAGCAATAGTCTCATAAATTTAATTGTAATCACTCAGAAGAAAAAAAAATAGGAACTTTTCAAAGTAAAACAACTCAAAGCTGCTTCTGGAGCTGATCTGTTACATGCCTCATTTGCTGCTTTTGTGACTATCCATCTCTTAATTAAAGTATCAAGACTCAATTGTATTAAGAAGTATTTAATTCCATAAACACCTGGGAAACTGTGTTTTTAGGGGATGATCAGCATATGTACAAGACCTGAGGATAAAACACAGTGCCAGCCGGAGATATCATATCACAAGAGAAACTCAGGCCTGGTGGTCACACTGGAGGATATCAGATATTTATATAACTCTTTTCCATCTTTATGGAAAATCCAATAGAAAGTTTTCTGAAATTTTCTCCTGATTCTTGCTGGAACTTGGATTTTTTCAAGCTAAGATCCTGTTTTCTAGGGCTATTGTGTTGCAGTAGAAATCAACTTAGATCAGCCAAAACTAACTAGTAGCCAGTTGAGTTGCTCCACAAGTCTGCTAGTATATGAAGTAAATAACAAAATACATTTCTTTTACCAAAATTGGAATAGGTGAATAATATTATTAATAGAAACCAGGTTCTTCTTTTAGCTAACTTTGGCTCGGGAATGAAATCCAATTTATTTATCTGACTTGAACCCTTAAAGCCTTCATGAGACATCTACTCACCTCAACCAAAACTTAACTACAGGTGTGCTGTTGACCTGCTACAAGCATTTGCTATACAGATGAACAAGTCTAATATCTATGCAAATCTGTGTCCAATGTCTCCTCTTGTTTGGCGCCAGGACTTCATGATAACTTTTAACCATATATGTGTAAATTCACATAGCTTTATATTAGGAGGTGAACACATCAAATGAATTACTAATAGAACAGAAAAAAATAACTAATTTGTTATGCATGGAGTGAAACTTGTGCTTATTATAGAAAAAGTTTAATCCTATGATTCATTGGGGCATATAAGGAAAATATTTATAATCTGTTTGAAGGGTACTACCTCATTAACAGAATTCAATAGGTAAAAGAAAACATTCTTTATTAAAACAGCACAGATCACCCATAATTTATACCTGTACTTTCTGATACACTTCATTATTTCATAACTTTTGCTTTATCATATGATGAACTTGAAAAGTCAGCGTAATATGCAATAAAGAAAATCATAGAACCGTAGAATCATAGAATTGCCTAGGTTGGAAAGGACCTTTCAGACCATCTACTCCAACCATCAACCTAACACTGACAAAAACCATCACTAAACCATATCTCTGAGCACTGTGTCTACCCGTCTTTTAAATACCTCCAGGGATGGTGCCTCAACCACTCCCCTGGGCAGCCTGTTCCAATGCTTAATAACATTTTCAGTGTAAAAATTTTTCCTAATATCCAATCTAAACCTCCCCTGGCCCAACTTGAGGCTGTTTCCTCTTGTCCTATCGCCTGTAACTTGGGAGAAGAGAATTACATGTTAAGACAAAATACATTTGCTCTGCTGATTTCACATCTAAGTCTAGCATTAAAACTTGAATTTCCTACCCTATGCATAGCATATAGCATTTGAATACAATCAGCTTTAGTAAAAAATTTGACTCAGAGAGTCAAGTTTTGTGTGACTTTGACAGAGTTGTGCAGTGGATATGTCACTGTAAAACTTGTCTCAAGAAAGTTCTAAGTGTCATTTAGGGAATTTAAAATAACTATAGTTGAATCAAAGAAGAGCTTTGATGGCAGCTATTATGACAAGTTATTTAAGTGAAAAAATTACTGGTGAGAACTGAGGAAAGGTTCTCACGATAATTAGATGTAATAATAGAAGTAGCTGGCAGAACAACATAGCATTTTAATTTCCCTACAGTTATTTTTGGACTTAACTACCCACCCCCCCCCCCAGCAGATAATAGATCCAAAAGCAAACAGTATGCCTCTTCAGAGGCAAGGGTATGAAATTGGCTGGTTTACATCCACAGTTCGTGAGACTGCTCCATTCCTGGAGCATTGTTTAAAGTACAATGCAAGGCACTGGGTCAAAGATAGTTAAGATTAAATCCAGCCCCCTAGCAATGGCTGTCGACCATTTCATTGAGGACTGACATTGTCTGCTCCTATGTAAATAAGCTTCCTGTGAACAAGGATCTAATATGAGACTTACTTTATACTTCCATTTATTAATAAATTATATCTGGAAATATGAATCCCATGAGTATTTGCTAAGTAAAATGTAGTGCTTTCAGTCTAGCAAAACTGTTAGTCAGAGACAGCAAATTCACTTTTAATGTATAAATTAATGATATTGGCTGGAGCTCCATTCAAAAAACCCAAATCCTGGATGACTCCCCCAGATAGCAAAGGTTGCATATACACACTGAGGCATACCCGCAGACACAGATCCCAGGGAGACAGGAGAGAGGCATGTGATAAATTGGAATGGCTAAAAGCATAAAACATTACCAGCCAGCGTGGAAACAAATTAAGCAGATTTAACCTATACTACCACTTGTTTTACTTCCGTTCAGGCAAGCTATATGATTTTTGTTTACAGAGAATGAGGTTGAGGTTAGGTCTACAAAGAAACTTAGTAAAATACATTTGGTAGCTTTGGGGAGATGGGTCTGATCAGTGACTGTTTGGTACAGGGTGGAACAGTTTGTCCTCCTTCTGCCTGGGCTTGTTGGGCACTGCCAGAATTACAGTGATCGTATTCCAGAGGACAAGCATTGGAAATGGGGTAATGGGAATATACCTAGTACTACTTCTACTGCCTGTGCAAACATCCTTATTGAAGCTCATAGCAGAAGGTGTATACAATAGCTTTGATGATCAGGCTATATGTCTATCCATGAAATTTCTCTGTCAGAGGATCAAAGGATTGTACTCAACAAAATTGTGAGTAATATCTATTTTCATATCTATACTTAAGAATACGTAGCAATGCATGCCAGGATTTCTCAGTTTTCGTTTATTGTTTTGACATCAGCAAGAAAAAGTGGGTGTCTTACACCACCATATGACAAACAGCAGATGATATTGCGTGGTCACTGTGGAAACCGCATTGCTGAAAAAGAGGTTCATATTTGTACTTTTGTAATGAAGATAAACCATGTAATGAAGATAAACCATAGCATGTTTTAAGTGCCCCTATTGTTACTTTGACGCCAGGTTGCCAGAGTTACAGGTGAAAACAAGGTGCAAGAAATATCTGGGATTCTTTTCCCTTTTTTTTAACTGAAGTCATTAATATAATTCAAAGTTTAACATAGGAAACATTCTACATGGAAGAAACAGATTTTCTATTAAGAAGGTGGCAATTCAGAGATGTTGATAAAAGTTAATTGAAGACAACAGAAAGCACTGACCACTTTTCATGGGAAGTGGTCGTCTGATCTAGGAAGCAGATTCAAAAATATACGTGTTTTCCTTTATTCAGAATTGACTAGGTATTGGTTCAGCGAGGGTGTACAGCGAGGACTGCAACTGTAAAAAAGACTGAAAGTGTAGTTACAGAGTAGGCTGTCCACTGGACAGCCAGGTTTGGTAGCATTATAATGAAGTCATGAAACATCAAGAAAACATTCTCTGATTAAGAATACAAACCCACACTGGACAAGGTAGTGTTAATGGGCTGCTGTAGACTAAACTAGCCCTGTTCTAATTTACTTGTGAAAGTTAAGGAGGAGGGGTGTCAGCTCACCTGATAGAGGCTGGAAGGAGGTCTGGCTTTTCTTAGCTGGTGCCTTTGTGGAAATCTGGGGTGTGATGGGCATGGCCAGGTTTTCTTATCAGCCAACTACCGCCAGTTATGGTTGCATAGGTATATAGGGCTGCATCTGTGCTGACTCTGATGCTGATGGTCCTGGAAGGAAGAAAGTGGTGTCAGTAGGATGAGCCACTTAGGCTGAGCAGTCCTCTGAGAAGAAGGATTAATTGGTCTGGGCACAGTGGTGTGCTAATGCACACCTCTAGTACCTCAAATAACAGCTCCTTGCAGTGGTGCAGGGTCACATATGTATGGAATTGAAGAATTTTTAGAGTCAAAGCATGGAGCTCTGTAATTCATTTTGGTGCTTGTCTGCTGCAGGAGGGAAAACGTCCTCATTTAAGTGCCGAGACTTCTTTTATTATGCATAGAGATTGCTGGGGGGGTCTTCAAACAAAACAAACCTGAAAGAGCCCTACCTGCCCATCTAGGAACACTGGTGACAAGATTATAGCTTAAGTACCTAAAACATTTTTCTGGTTTGTGTCATTCAGTGCTCAGCTGCTGCCAAGCCTGTGAGAGATCTGTGCTTTCTGAGACCTGAATGCATTGGTACTAAATTTCTTGTTGTGCCTGAAGTTCTCTTTCTGGCTATGTCAGAAACATCTTAGTGGGTTTGCGGGTGCTGGTGGCTAACCTCCAGATCCACAAAACCTTACAGGGATGCACTTAGGCTGCACTTGTATTAGCTAATCTTGTGGCTTAATAGGGCTCGTTGGCATCAAGCCCTTAATGTCCATACTACACAGTTCTCAAGGGGTTTTACTTCAGACAAGATCTTGTGGACTGAAACGCCAATTGTGGTCAGAGCCCATTAGATGGTTTCTAGGGTCCATCTTCAGCTTTCATTTAATCCAGAAGGAATCCATTCATCTACTCCAAAACTCTTCTGTGATATATAAACAGTAAGTAAAAGCAATTAGGAGATTTACTTTAAAAGTGCACTCCTGGTATGAACTAAATATGCGGATGCAGCCTTGAGTATCAAAAAGTGTCTATATCCAAAAGTGAATGAATTGCGCTACAAAATGCACGCTGCAAGTTACTGCCAGATGAAGAGCTGGATGAAAAGACAGGGCTTGTGTTTCATATTGTAAAGAATTTATCATACTAATAAAATAAAGCATGCTCCATATTCTTTTTTTTTTCCCTAATAAGGCTTTGTTTTGAAAAAGTTATTTGAATTTCCTGTACAGCTAGATATATACTCAATGGTCTGCTGAGACCTCTCTCTGCTGTTATAGGAAATAAAATTGTGCTATAGAAAAATACAAATCCATGAAATAAGCCTTCCATTTTCTATTTCTGCAACTTCTTTTCCACCAGCAAAATTAACTAATAAGCTTATTTAAATACCACCAAAAATTCTTTATTAAATGAGGTTTCTGTCCCATTTACCTGGTCAGGAATCACTATTCTCTTCTGTGTAAGGAAGAGTTCAGCTATAAATCAAAATGGTGGGAATACTGGCCAAGCCATCTCCTTACTGCATGGATGAAGGGATGGTGAGTGTCTTGCACAATATATCTTGGAGGCAAATCTCGTATCAGAGAATAGTGAAACTGGACTTCTAGGGCTCCTCAAATTCAGAACTCATTTTGTTTAGTCTATGCTGGAAATATTGAGAAGTTTTTTGTGGTAACAACAATGAAGCTGTAGAACAAAGATGTGGAAGGTCCAAAGTGTCATCTCTTCATGTGAAGAACATTTCCAGAGATGAATTAAGCACAGTTCCTTTGCCCAGCAAATGAAGAATTGAGTTGACCTGCATATAAATTCCAGTTTCCTTATGTTCTACAAACACTTATTTTGTGTACAGCCAAGTATTTTGCATATTGTTTGAACAAAACAGCCTGCTGGCAATGCACCTGGTCTCCTATGCAAAGACCTAAATGAAGAAAAGATTTGCACACAAGCTGTTAGTTTGACTCCAAAATCTTAATACTTGAAAGTCTCAGGCACTTAGAAAAAACAATTCTGCCATGTTATAGCAAGGATTTGAGTAAACTCAAATTTCACTCAAAAGAATCAGCAAGGAGTTTGTGGTAGTCATGAACTCTTGTAGCTAGTACCCCATGCTCACTTTGACTATGAAGAATTCTTCATATTATCTGAAGAACTTGCTTCGTATTGATTTGGTGGCAGAGCTGTTCTCCAGTCTTCCACAGCATCTTCAGAAAACGAATCTGTGTGAAAAGTGGCACCACAAGGTTTCAGGCAGGTATCAGCACTATAGAAGGGGGCTTTTATTGTTGGATCACTGTAAATATATGTAGTTTGGAAAAATGACACCATTTCATAATGCAATGTGAGCTTTTCCTATTGGTAGAGATTTTTTTAGCAACTACCTGGTGACCATTAATTTAACATTTCATTTGTCCTTGTTTGCAAGCAGTTAGTGTTTTCGAATCTGTTCGCCAAAACACACAAAAGAGCATTACCTCATTTTAACCCTCAATAATGGCATGGAGAGCTTGAGGAGATAAAGAGATTTAAGGCTTTAACTTGACAAATTATGCACTTACCACTGCATGTTAAATGTTAAGCAGTAGCTCTGAAAATGGCCTTTCATTAAGGTTGAGTTTTACTTGGTAAATATTCGATTTGTGCCATCATACAGGGAGTAGCTCACTGTAAATTTCTTTTGCTTTCTATGGGCTATAAGGTTAAATAGCCTTAACATTAATTGTTCTTTTAAACATGGCTCTGCTACCCCACTCTTGCTTAAGATTGATCTTGCCAAGGATGGAAAAGAGCATGCTGGGATGTAGCAGCTAACAAAGATCTGAAGCAAATCCAGGGCACACCAGGCATTGTATATTTTTAGTGAGTACCACAGGGCACATAAGAGTTAGATAATAAAACCCAGGGATAGAAGAGTTGATCTGAAGTGGAACTAGGCATGTAAATTCTACTTAAATCCTTAACTGTTATTTTCAGACATCTTGCTCGGTCCCTCAAGTCCATTCCACGTTACTTTTGACGTTTGACACAGCCATGCTCCAATAGTCCAGACCGATCTTGGTTTTTAGCCTTGTCTCCAGCCAGTACTTTCATGTCTCATGCGGCTGATGATAACCTTCCTTTTCATAGCCAAGGGGCTAAACCAGAAAGTCGACCTACTGTGAGATCTTCCTGAGCCGGGGGGGCTCCAACTCAAATGTTCCACTTTGCATTAGAGTGCTATTCCCACAGGCTATATGCTATGTTCTGAGACAGATGCTTTTTCCCTTTGGTTGAACTGTGCCACAGTGCAGGAAACTCCATCGGATCAGAGAGTCCCGAGATGAAAGCTGTTTGACATTAAGCAGTTGATTAATGTGGAGTGCTCTTACAGCAGGGGCCAATAACTTAGACTGGACCGTATTTTAATCACAAGTCATGGCCACAGTTATATGAACTTTTTTTCTAGGCCTGGGGTGTTTCAGCTCAGGTCCTGGTATATGAGGTTGGTTTTTTTTAATTCTTGAAACTTACAAATCCTGATTTGCCTCAGTACAAAACCGGTGTTAGCATCGCTTGCAGCCTACATCTACTAAAACCAGAGTAATAGGTAGTTATTTGTCAAAGTTTTTAATATAATAGTATTGCAGGTTTGGTGTGCATTGTGCACATTAATGGCAGGCAAATTTGATCTTTTCGTATAGCTGACCAGAGGAGAATTCGATTTGAAAATTACTGTAAAGATTTCAAAATATGATTTTTTCACCACACTCTAGTGGGCGTTGTGAGTTTTTACACAAAACAAAAGGGTTTTATAGATTGTTATTTTCCTACAGAAAACCAGAGATTTCCTTTTCTAGTCAGGATGGATTGAGCAGTCCAGGATTTCAAACTTTACTGATACTGTTTAAAAGCATCATTGAAAACCAAAATTTTGACTTAAGTGAAGTTGCAACATTTGAAAGACCACAAGAATTACATTTTCTCAAAAAATATGTCATTAGCAACAATCCAGATGTGATTCCTCATGTTACAAGTACTGATAGAGGATATGGAAGTGCGGGAGAAAGAGGCAGTTTGGTTTGTATTATGTATGATAGGCTTCTCTATTGTGTCTGTAGTATGGGTATGCTTATGCAACTGTAGCTGTGTCCTGTTTTAGCTGCAAACACTCTGCTTTTGCTTGTGGACATATTGATTCACTCTGAGTCATTCCTTTTCTGTCAGAGTTGCCAACAGCGATAATTACTCTGAAAACAAACAGAACTGGGATCAAGGCTTCCACATTTGTTTTACTCTGTGGTTTCTGAGACAGGCAATCAGCAGATGCGTACCAGTCCTGGTAGTTTTGATACTCGCTCTGATTCTCCTGGGCGAGGTTTGGCTACATATACCACAATGGTACTTGTAATGCTTCTGATCCTCGCTAATAAACTCCCAAAGGAGCCCAGAGCTGTAATAGGAGCAGGGAGCTGGAACCAGGCTATTGTAAGCAGCATGCTTTTATAATTCCTCTTAACTTGATCAGTTTATGAGTCTTGAAACCAATTAAGGGTTTATTTTTTTTGCCTGGCACAGCTCTGATTGGAGGACTGTTCCATACCCTTGCTGCTTTAATGGTAAGAAGCTTCCTTCTGATTTGCAGTCTGAAGTTACACAGAGCAAGTTTTGCCTTTTTAAAATTTTCCTCTGCTGTTAACATAATTGTCATATAACTTCAGTAGTTCTTTTCTTCCCTGGTATTACATAAAACCCATCAGGCAGTATGTCTATAAAGAGCACTCGGCTTTCGTCTTGCAGAGTTAAGTGACTCTAGACATTCTCCCCACCCCATCACTAATTCGAGCACCAAATTTGTATACATGTTTTAATTAAAACTCAATCAGTCTCAAAAATGGATTTTTATCGTGGTACCTTAAGGAGCGGGGTCCCATTGGTGGTCATCTGTCCTTGCATATCTCTGCTGTTTCACAAACTTGCTCTCACCATCCACCATATGCCAAACTCACTGATTATGCAGCCGTCCAGAACCTGTTGTGCTCAGGTTCATAGGGAAACTGAGGCACACATGGAACATTATTTCAAACTCCAACGTATGCATAATGGTCTTTCATATCCGCTGTCAAATAACACATCTTAGTTTTTTTCATTCCACATAACAAGCATTTTAGTTTTGCAGAAGAAATGTTTGTTAGGATGAAAAGCAATGGGCTTGGGACCTATATTGCTGAATTTCACTCTGAATCTATTAATTTACTTCCAGGCTGCTTGCATGGTAGTTTGGTACTCCTGCTGCTTTAAGAAAGTCTTCAGATTTTTTGTCACTCCATGAATCACTTTCTCCATTACTTATCATCTTCCTATTCAAATTGTGTGGTTAGTTTCCTTTAAATAAATTTTAAAAATAAAAAAGCAAACAAAGTGCTAATATTGGAGGATGCGTCTGAAAACGGGTTTCAAAAAATGGCATCATTTTGCGATCCCTGGGGGATACATGTTCTAAAATGATCATCAATAGAAAACTTGCACTTTACAACTGCACTGTGTGTGTTTTACAATTTCTGTTTCTACAAGAAAAGAAGACAAGAAAGTATCTTTTCATCCTTACACATAAGTAAAAATAGGTATCTATTGTATCTGTCAGTAGAAAAAATTAAGTCTGTGACCACCATGAGAGAACATGGTCTTTACAAGATACTCTTTTTACCAACAGCTGATCCACTTTGTGGAAAAATCTTGAAGGGTCTGGGACAGGAAAGTTAATACTCATCTTCATATCGAATGAGTCCTTTCAGATTTGCTCCAACACCCCCCCTGAGTCCAGTAGACTGTCACCTCGTGCACAGCATGTGCACATCTTTGTACCAAAATGAAAGGAGTTCGGTCTGTACTTCCTTTACAAAAGTAATTGCACTGTACTGCAGCCAAACTTGAGCGGAAGATTGGCATTTTATCAAGTTATATATTCAGCATAATGAAATTCAGTGACAATCTTTGACAGGATGGATGAGATTCAAAGTCTATGAAAAGTGGAGTTAATGTGAAAGCCTTGATTCTTGATAATGCAGCTAGCTTGGAAATTCGGGCAGAGCAATGTGAAAATGAGCTGTTGCATGACTGTTTTTTAGTCAGTTAAGCGCATAAATGCTTATGGACTACATTCCCATGTTTCACACATGCTTTTGCTACAGCTCAGGGTAAATGCAGAAATAGAAAGGAAAGCTGTAAAGCACAGGCTGGCAGAGGAAATACTTGCTTTTGAAACTGGTGAAAAGGCTGAATCTTAACTGGCTAAAGCACTAACTTTTCAGTTTCTGATTTCTTATTGGAGAGTTGTAAAGTTCTGCCTCAAAATGTGAATGCAAATGTTATAGAAAATACTAGTGCTTTATCATCAATATCAGCAATAAACTAATATTCAGGAAGCGAGCAAAATGTAGAGGTGAAGGAGAGAATGTTACATCAATACTGATTTTTAAAAGATCTTACTAGTTCTAGCAGCATAAATAGAACAAAGGTTCTTTGCAGAAACATTGAGTCAATGGAGGAGGTTCAGATAGAAGAGAAAGGGGAATGTTTGCAACCTATCTAAAGGCTAATATTGGATGTGGTCATGTGTTTATCTTTTGCTAGAGAGGACCTTGAATTGTGGAATTCAACATGAATAAGACAAATACATGATTAAGAATCTATCCCTGTGGCAGTCAGAATCGTGTTCAGGACATTACGGTAAAGTTACAATCTTCTTTTTCCTACTTACAGTTACTTTTCTAGACTGAAGTCACTATATGCAATTAGTAAAGCTCGCCTGTAGCATAATTTATCCAATCTGATGAAAGTAATGTTTGTACGAAGAGTAAGCATTTTAGTAGAACAGCTTGTACAGTGTTAATAAGCATACTATATGCGTTTATAAAAATACTATTTTAGCTGGGTATGCTCAATATGAACTCTTGTTTCTTATTGCTGCCATTTTGGATTTCACGATACTTAATGGATAGTAGGAGATAAACTCATCACACAGGAATTTTGCTAGCCCAGATCTGAGCATCTTTGTTTCTATGCAGCAAGATAACACTATCTGCTCTGTAAAATGGGAAACTTGTACTGGTTGTTATCTTTCCTGTAGCTTGCTATGAACAAACAGCCAGAATGTTTTGTGCTGCCAATAACATAGTAGTTTTTGTAGTTTAAACTCCCCCCCCACCCCCCCCCAAATGCTATCAACCTGATATACAAAAAATAGGAACTTTTTAAGGAAAAAAAAAAAGCAAATCCATATAATCGCACACTTCAAAAGAAGTACAGACAAGGATACAGAAATAAAATGTTGGGATTAGAACTACTTTCAGTTAAGCCTGGCACACAAACCACAGGCAGTTCTTCAAATTCATGCAATAGGCTTTGGATCAATGCTGTCTATTATGCTGTTGTATCCTTCTCAAATTGACACTGCAAGTAAAGCATGATTCATCGCACAGGACTTTTGAAATTTTTTTTTTTCTGATGAGAATATATTTCAACAAGTCTTTTTCATTATTTTTTTTAAAAATGTAAAGTCTGCTCTAGTGCAAACAGTAACTCAGACTTCCCCAGGAGACATCTATATTAATTTGGTAGGACATTTGTTTTCCAGTTAACTGCTTTACAGTGTCTGGTCAGGAAGAATTCATGCTCTAATATGAAAAATTGAAATACAAGAGATCGCCTTCAATGTGATCTCAAGAAGAGCCTTTATTTACATTGATCAGATTATTCACGTGTCAAAGAATGTTATCTGAAGCTTTACAAAATCACAATATCTTTTTTTGTGTAGTGGCCCACAGTAGCAGGACTTACAGGATGACCTCAGGAGAAAAAAAGTGAGTTTATAAACTCACTTTTTGTAAAGTTTATAAAGTTAGAGATAGTTTCAGTATGGAAAACTAGGATTTATGAATGCAATTTTAATTAACACTTATTTTTTCGAAACCAAAGAGCTAGACTTTTTTTTAATAACAAGGCAATTCTGGCCTGTCTTGCAGTTGTGTATGGTGGAGGGAGGGAGAGAGCACAGAACCTCTTTGTGCAGTGGAAAGACCAATAGAAACTGGTGGTCAGTTAATTTATTCACCTTGTGCAGTGTTTTATAGTTCTGTGGTATGTGGCCAGGACGCTGCTAACAATTGTCAGGGTCGTTAATTTCTGACAGAGTATATCAGGTGCTACTGGATTTCCTTTTTTATGTTTTCCTTTTAGAAGTATGAGTAATGCTCCTATATAACGATGCGCTCTCCATTCTGCCACTTCAGCACCGCCCTTCCTGCTATCATTCTGAGAAGTTCACAAATTGCTACCTTAGGTTACCATCTGTAAATTACTGACTTTAATTTTCAGAGGTACTGAGATGAAAAAAACTCAGAATAAAACTATGCAAGATACTTAAATACAGTATATACAGATACTGGAAAATTGACACTTGTGAAGCTGTGTTGTATGGCGTACTACTACTGTCATTTCTGCAGTGTGGAGAAATAATCTGTTTCAGGAATCAGATTACTACATTTGATAACGTAATGTCTCTTAGCTAGTAAACATTCTCAAGCTTGATACAATTCCTACGACAGTTCCCCTTAATCACTATTGAGAGTGTACTTGCGCATGAGTGTTAATCATGGAAACTGCTGTGAAGTTTTACTTTGACAGATTTTTTCCACAGGTAAAAGTGGAAAAAGCAGCATTACTCATATAATATATAGGAAGACAGATAGCTCAAGTGACCAGTAAATTGATTGTGTGTTGGTTTTTGTTCAATTTGGATTTATTCCTGAGGGAATACTTAAGTATTCTGGAAAGTTCACACTTCATGTGTGAATAAACTGATACCCTATATAATGGAGTATCCGTTTGTACACAAATAAAATAAAATTGACCCAGTGTACATTAGAGGGACCTTAGTTCCCTTGAATTATACAGCACCCAGTATGTATTGACTTCATAGTTGACAGAACATCCATATTCCTGCCTCCAAGCTTTCCACCTCAACAAAGAACAAATTCAAACATTGAGGGAGAAAAGAGGAATAGAAGTTTTAGGTAACCTAGTCCCAAGAATGTAATATTAATGTATATTAATGCATTTAAACATTACACATGATACATCAATTGAATAGGTACCTACTTAAGCAGTAAGCAACAAGATGGCAAATACAGAGTACAGATGTTTGTAAACCATTGGAGAAATGGGAGTTTTTTTCATTTTCTATCCAACATTAACCTCCTTTTCTAGATAATCTTAAATGATCAGGATTGGAAAACCCTGTCTCCAAACATTTTACATCTTTCAAAAGCTGACAAACAGAGGTTCTCAAAAAATATTGCAATACCAGACTTCTCGAGTCTTCAGTGACTTTAATTGTAGATTGCATCTTGTACACCTGTTACGGCTCGCTGTCTGTTTCATGTGGAAACTCAGACACGAAAAAGGGTCGAGTAAAGGAAAGGAGTACTGGCATAAACCTGGTCTCACTTCACCCTCACCCTGCGCACCTCAGGGCATGCATGTGGCCTTTGCCTCTGGTGCTTGGTAGAGCACCCAGGTTTACTCATATCTTCTGTGATGCTAATGAAAGTGCAAAGCATCTCTGTTACATATGAAGGAGCCAAATACCTTTTAAAATTTGCAACAAAATACTTGTTTACAAAGAACATTTGATTGACCTGTAGATCTTGGGCTTTTTAAAAATAAGTTTTGAAGGGCTGTGAATAGAGGAGGGTGGGTAGTCTTCTCATTTGGTATTTTTTGGGAGTTCCTGCCCACCACATGCATGAAACTGGAAAAGGCTGTTGTCTTTCCTACCAGTTACCTCTTCCTACAATATGCAGCCTTGTAAACAGTATATCGAATCATAACAGGCCAGTATTTAGAAAGGAAAGTAGATTTTCATCTGTGAAAAATCTACAGCATTGACTGAAGAGTTCTCCTGGCACATTACAGGAAGGTCCTCTTATTTCTGTGGAATGGGAGAGCCTGCTGAGGCTCTAACACTGCCTTTCAAAGGGCCACATCAGAGGAGAGCTCTGCAGTACCATCTCCAAGTCAACTGGGCTGTGTCCCCACAGGCCTTGGGATGGGGCGGGGCGAAATCTGTGACTCTCCTCCTAGCCAGCAGGTAGTGCTGAAGGTGACCGTAAATTACTGCATCTTTCTGGGATACCTAGTGCCCCATGTGCTGTACCAGGGCATAACCGAGCTCCAAGTTCCAGGGGAGAGGCTGCATGATGAAGAAAGCTGCAAGCTAATGCTAAAATAAACGAGGGTATTTAAACTCCAGGGTTAAATGTTCAACTTTTAAATAGTCTGTGAGACTGGTGGTAGATCCCAGTATGTTCTGTGCTATGTAAGCTGACAGAAACCAGTCAGAAAACCAGTCTGTTTGCAATTGGGTCTTCTGTGTTTGTACACAATCAGTAAGTACTTGGTGTGATGTTGTTTCTGTCTGGGATGCATGAGAAGTTTGTTATCATTTTTGTAAAGAGAGATGCAACAAAACTAATAACTGTTTACAGACAAACTTGCACCAGTTAAAATAAACTGCCTTAGCATTACATCTTTCATTAAATCACTGCAGCTCCTCTGTATACAAGTTCCCAGTCAGGTATTTGTAGGATACTGAAGATTCACTGTAAAATTAATTCTCTTCACTGTAAAATTAATTCTCCTCACTGTTCCATATAAACATGTAATTGAGAAGTAAGAGGAAAGAAACCATTATCATGGTTAGATTGCCCTGTGAAACAAGTAGTATTTAATCAAAGGAAAAATTGAGAGAGTATTCTATTATTATCCCTATAAACATATTCTGAAATTATCTCAAAAGAACCCAATTGTTCGAGAAGTTGATGGCAATCAACTGCCCTCAGAGCAATGTGAACCATTCAGCAAATATTCTTTTCCTTTAAAATCCTAAGCTGTATTGTCTCATGCAGCCCTTGTTCAGGCTGTGGTCCAGACCACCCTTAAAAGCCCATTATGTTTCATTTGATTTTTTCATTACTTGTATTTTTTTGACACAGACATCAAACTTAATCCGATTTTGAATTTAATTCCATTATGTCAATATCCTTATTTCAAATACTCACTGAGTTGACAGACATCAATAATTTAGGAAGTATCCGAGAGAAATATTTAGGAATATGTCAATATTACTCACTCTTAAGAGTCTCTAAAAATCCCTGAGCGCAGGGTAGATTTGATTTATGTGAAGACTGAGATGAAGAGAGTTATGAGTATCACCTAAGCTAATGATGTTTGTTCCAAGCAAATGATACAGTCATTGTATTTCAAATAGTCAACAGAAAATCATTTTGTTTCCATTTCAGCTATGAAGGCAGGATTACTGCTGCTTCATCATAGGTCCATATCCTATTTCCAGTGATTTCTAGGCCATTCATATGTCTAATTCTTGCAATTGTTCGTTCATTGTGTAAATGCTTTAACATTCCTGGTAGTAGTAAGTGAAAATAGATTACCAATAGAATTTTAATCGCTATTATAATATGTCATTTTTCTGGATAGATTCCTTAAGCATGTCAGCCTTAGCTTTGAATGAGAAGACCATTTATAAAATTAGGGTACAATCTACTGTGTAAAACAGCATGTACAACAAGAATATGAATCAACAACAAACAAAAATTTCTTAGAACCAGCATGTCCATTAGTGTGATCTTTTACAGTACTGTGCAAAGAAGATTTGGGAGTCAGTGCTGGAAACTACATTGCAGGCTCACCCTACAAAGGTAGTTCAAAGACAGTTTTCCCTCTTTACCGCTACCCAAGACAATCCATTTTGGATTGTTGGTAGATCCATCTTTGAAACAACCTTAGAATCATGCTGAAGCTCACAGTGGATCAAAATAGGACCAAGTTCAAATGCAACTAAATATAGATCAGCTCACCAAAACATAAACATGCTAAGTGATGCCTTAGTACTTACATTCAGACCTACTGTGCTTTCATAGTTCAGAGCATTTTGGAAATCCATAAACTGGTAGACTTTCTTTACTCTATGCTTGTTTTCGTGTCCATTATTTGTGCAAAGCAATCTTAGATTTCAAGGTTAATAGGTGCCTGTTACAGCCTTAGACTCATTACTTTCCCTGTGACTGCCACTCTCTCAGACTTTGCCCTCCTCACTGAACAGGATTTTTATGATTCATCAAAAGACAGCAGGTGTAACAGTATGTGACTTTCCTCCCCACTTGTTTGCCTTACGTTCTTTCTTATATCTCTGCTACAGATGTATATGTTTTATCCATTCTATGCCCATCTGAAAATCCCTTAATCTACCAGCTTTCTGTTTAGCTCTTTTCTGTGTTGTACAGGCTGTGCTTAATCTTGCCTGCCTTTAAGGAAAAAAAACACAAAGTGTCTTAACTCTCTTTTGTCTCTCTGCCTGGGATGTAACTTCTCCTTCACAAGGAACAATCTAAACAAGTTTGGGCCACTACAAGCTATTAAAAGTCAAAGGCCTAATGTAAATCGCATTTTGATTTTGTGTAATTTCTTAACAGCTAGTAATAATAATAATAATAATAATAATAATAATAATAATAATAATAATAATATAGTTATTATTACTACTTACCAGCTATCACTCATCTCTTTTTTTCTCATATCAGAGCCCTTGAATATTCAATAGTATTCTAGGTAGTACTCAGTTCAACTACCACCTCTCAACTTCAATTAAAACAGCTTTTGACAGCTTTTGACAAAATCTCTAATATCTCCCAAAAGAAGTACCAAGAAAGTGCCATTTTCTTGGTCTTTTGTATCTTGGCATATGGACACTTAAAATATTCTATTTGTGGGATACTAATTTCAGACCCCGCATAACTTTCTTCCTCTGACCTCTGTTCTTGCATATTCTGACCCGTCTTTTCTCAGAGGCTATCCGTGATCTTCAATCTGGACAGGGACATTTACTTCAGTTTGATAAATCTGACTGTTTCTCAAAGAGGAATTTGAAGTCTTCTACACTTATACCAAAATTATAAGACCTGCGACGACTTCCCTTTTTTCCTGGTGTACACTTCATGTGTGCTTCAAGACTGTATCAAAAGTGACATCCTGGCATGGGGGAGCCATCCTTTCCTTCCCCATTCTGTATGCCCTGTTTTTTGTGAAAAAGAGGTCTGCAGACTGGAAGGATGCAACAACACATGTCAGCCTGCTGCCTGTGCAGACAAATAATGGTAAAGGCCTGTGGGACACATCACAGAGCTGACCGCCCCAGCCTAGCCCATCGATTAACCTCCTTCCTAGTAGCCTTGTTTTGAAGCATGTTGTGCTGTGCACCAACCGCCCATCAGGGAAGCTGCAAAATTGCAATGTTTGTTCTTTGATGTTAGGTCAGTAAAACTGCTTTGTGGACTCACCTTCCTTTGCCTTCCCTGCCTCAAAATGTGCTGCCCATATATTTCATTTCTGTATGAAAAGCAGAAGGAAATGTCTGCTGTCATCCCTGAAGCTAATGAACTATGGAAAGGAACCACGTAAATTTAGACCTGTCCAGTTTTAGGAATTGCACTACCTTTTGCCTTTCTTTTTGGTATAGAAACCCACTATAACAGAGAGAACTTCCATTTCCCCCACTTTTTGTGCGTTTCCAGTGTCAGTGCTGGGACCTAAAACCGTTCAGTTTCTTCCCACAGTGTATTACTTGTTTGCTTTTTCTGCTTGTACTGAGACTTAGGTGTTTGACTGCAACTAGAGAGTATGCGCCTTGTGCTGAGCAGTCAGTTTATTCTGCCCAGTACCAGGAGACTATGTGTAACAAGAACTGTGAACTGGCTGATCTGAACCTGCAGAAATGCATAGTTTCCAGTGAAGTAATCACAGTGCACGTGGATAAAATGAGACTTCCAAAGGACAAAGGAATATGTGCTTTTATTAAATGCACAAACACCATTATCCTCTTCGGCATGTGACAGCATCCATCAAGCAGTTCTAAAGCCATACGGATGTTGGTAGGAAGAAACTAACATTTTTTATTTGTTGATGGTGCTTTTTTTGTTAGAGGTCCAATATGTATTTCTTCTTTCTAAAGATATTTTTACCCATGATAAATTGTTTATATAAGATTTTTCTTAGAATTTCTTCTCCAGCAGCCATTTGTTTGCAGAAATAAACTAAGTAGAATTAAAAAAAAAAAAAAACAACCAAAGGAAACAGACCAGAGATACTTGGGTTCTTCAGTCTGCTGATTAGTTGCTCAATTTTATGCTCTATTGCTATAAGTTGCCCAGGCTTTAAGGCATGATTGTTAAATTTCTGCTGGTCTACTGAAACTACTGGACCAAACCTGGTACTATGCCAATTTGTATCAGCAGAGAGTTCAGTATAATATCCTAAAATGATTCCTTTAAGTGTTTGACTTTCATTTAATCAACACAGAAGAAAAGCAGGACAGTTTAATAAACACATAGAACACCAATGTTATGAATAAAATAATTTCATTTTGTATTAAAACTCATGTAATTGAGTTATGTCTGTTTACTAGATTTCTGCCAAAAGCCGTCAGGCAGCAGGATGCTTTGCAGTAGCACAAGCATAGCAGTTTTAAGTTGTCAAGGAGTTTGATGCAGTTATTCCATGGGGATATTTACATAAATGAATTATGTGAAGCAATTTTTGCTATTAAAAAAAATCAGAATTTGCAGGCAAAACCTATTTCCTCCTCTTGCGGATTCATTATTAAAGTTGAAAAGCATTTCAGTCTCCATTTCTTAGTTATTATGATGAACACTTAAGGGGAGGAGATAATTTTTTTGAGGAGACAAAGACAACTGTGAACAATAAAAATCCATGCTCATATTTATAAGGCAGCTTCCTCCCCTGCATGTGCCCTTAATTTCCATCTTGATATAGTCAGGGATAAAGTAACATAGCTGACAGCTTTGTCTTTAAAACTAGATTTTTACAGGAGGGTAAGACAGAAAAGAACCTGGCCAGATTTCCACGTACCCTGCAGCAGTGGGAACACCGTGCTGGGCTCTGTGTTCACAATCAGAGAATCTGTAGAAATTACAGTGGATGAGTGGCATTGAGAAGACTTTGGTAAAGTGGAGCTCTGTTAAAAGAGCGGCAGTCTTGAGCTCTTAGAGAAGAAAATATCAGCTTGATATAAAAGCAGATTTCAAGTTCTCATCCATTTACATTGGGGTTTGCCATGTTGAAGTCTCGTTCAATCAAGAAGACACACCGCTTTAAGCGTTAGGCCGTAGAATTACTGGGCCCCTTGCTCAACTGTCCAATCCCTTGCTCAAAGCCAGATCAATACTGAATTCAGCCCCAGCTGCTCGGGGTTTTGTCCAGATGGGTTTCAAGGTCTCTGAGGATGGAGATGCCACAGCCTTCCTGGGCAGGAAAACTGCTCCAATGCTTGAGCATCCTTCTGGTAAAAATGCTTTCCTTGTGTTTAGTCAGAACCTTCCCTCCTAATTTCTGACCTTCTTTCTTGTCCTCCCATTATGCATCACTGTAAAGAGCTTGGCTCCATCTTTTCAGAAGTTTTATCATAGGTACTGGAAAGTTGCTAGTAGCAAAATGGCCTTCTCTTTTTCCAGGCTGAACAAACCCAGTTCCTTCAGCCTCCCCTTGTACCTTGTACTCCAGCCCTGACCATCTTGGTGGTGCTCCACTTAACTTGCTGCAGTTTATCAATGTATTTTTTGTACAGAGGGAGTTCCAAGCTCTATGTGGTGTTCCAGATGTCATCTAACAAGTGCTGAGTAAAGGGGAATGGTCACCTTCCTTGACAAGCTGGCTATGTTCTGCTTAATACAATCCAACTTGCTGTTAGCTTTACCCGCTGCCAGGGAGCACTGCTGACCCATATTTAGGTTGTTGTCTACCAGGATTCTCAGATCCTTTTCAGCAAAGCTGCTAACCAGCTGGTCCAGCCTGTAACGATGCAGAGGGCTGGTTGGTTCATTCCAAGTAGAGGACTTTGCATTTGACTTTTTTGAGTTGCATGATTTCTGTGTCTACCCATTTCTGTAGTCAGTCTAGGTCCCCCTGAATGGCTGCCTTGTCCTTCAGTGTATCATCTGCTCCAGCAGTCTTGTGTCATCCAAAGTATTGGTGAAGATACAAAGCAGGAGAGTTCACAGGATAGACCCCTGAGGAAATCCATTTGGAACTGAATTTCAGTAAAGACCTTTAACCACTACCCTCATGACCCAGGCAGTTTTTCACCGATCTAATCATGCATCCACCCAGAAAATGAGGTTCCATCTTGGATACCATGGAAGATGTTGTCAAAATGGCCTTGCTAAAGCCAAGATAGACAGCATATACAGCTGTTTGCTCAGCCACACATCTAGCCATTTTATTGTAGAAGGCAAACAGGTCTGTAAAGCACAATTTACTCTTGGTAGATCTCTATTAACTACTCACAGTCACCTGCTGAGAAGCTTCATTCTTTGACTCCTGACCATCCACATTAAGCATAGACATTACCACGTATTTGGAACTAACATTCATTATATACCATCTGAGAAGACTTAGTGGTATCAGTGGGTTCTAAAGGAAACAAAAACATCCCAGAAGTATAGAATAATTCAGGTTAGACAAAACTACTGGAAATCATCCAGTGCAACCCTGCCCTCCCCTACTAAAGTATGGTCAATCTTAAAGTTAGATCGGGTTTCTCAGGGCTTTTTGAACACTTCTAGTGATAGAGATTCCACAACTTTTATTGACAATCTGTTTCAGAGTTTACCCACTGTCTTTTTTTCTCTCTCTTTTTTTTTTTTTCTCTATATAACTCATTGAAATTTTGCTTGCTTTAACATGGGACCATTGCCTTTTGTCAATACAATTTATTATAAAATGGCCAACAGCTAGGTAACAAAAAAATGCTAAACACAGAGCTGTATCTGAAAGTCAGAGTTTTTGACTCTCAGCTCCCAGAGCTGAAAGTTAGAAGGTCAGCATAAGATCCACGGCCCAGATTCCTCTCACAGCAGGTCTCTCTCCATCTTTCAAAGTAGGGGTTACTCTTCATAATTTTGAAACAGTTTATTGGGCTGAATGCTTGGAATGTGAAAGTCTTGGTGCTCTTTGCGTTCTCTGACTATGGACTTGAAATACACACCTGTGAGAAGACTAGTCCAACTGTTAAGCTGTATTGATACAGAGTTTAATTCTCACCGATTCAGAATAAAGGAGGCAGCGTGCGTCTACAGCATAAGGGATAGGGCTCTCAGTTAGGAAGCTGAATTATGATTTCTGCTGCTGGGACTACTGCAGTTACATGAAAAGATCATGCATTCTAGTCTTGGAGTTCTTTTTGACTGTTACAACTGATTTTATATCAGGTCCTGTTGGACAAAAAGTAACATCTTTACTCCCTCGGTCTGGAGTTTGAGCAATGGAGCTCTCTACAGTACATATCCATTTGAAATGACAATAGTATAAAAGTATTTATCATGGTTGTTTGGCAACATTGCTCTTTAAGAAAATTTTCTTCAATTAGATACACAACATCATTTTCATGAAGTGGTTTTATTTCTTTTCTTTCCTCCCTCCTATTTGGCTTATCTTGGTCATTTTACAAGTCCATCCTGATTACCCTTCATCTCAAAGAGAGCAGGAATCCTTCTTGTCAGTTTGTCTTGAACAAATCATCAGCCTTTCTGTTTCTGTTCCCAATTCTAGCTATTGATTATTATCTAATATAGCTTTCTTTTGTATTGGAAAATATCTTCCATCTGTCTGAATGGAGAAAAAGGACATAACAGTCCTCACATCTGAACATCTTTTTAATCTCAGATCACTTATTAAGATCCCATAACAGTGTCATCTGTCCCAGTCCATATGGGAGTTGACAATTATACAGTATTGAAGATACTTCTAAGAGACCTGCTTTGTTTTGTCTGTCTCTGCAACTGAACTGCTTTGTGTAGTGGTCAAATTTTGCTATAAATCTGATCAGAAGTGATATTTTCACCAGTTCAACCCTAATGGAACAAATTTCCCAAACATTCTCATTTTTTACTGATGTAATTCTTAGCCCAGTGTTACTACAGACTGTGTCTTTCAGGGCTCAGCTTTGCGGTTTGTGAACATCTACTAAAAAATCAGTGAAACCAGATTTTATTTCCTACTTATGCTTGTATATACTTCAGCCCATTTTCTCTCACTGTAACACAGCCATTAAGACTATTGTGTAAAGCCCTTCATTCTCCATAGCATTTAATAAACTGGTTGCATTGCTTGATACAAACTTCTAGACCTTCCACTAGCTAATATTTAAACAAAAAAAGTGGAGCCATTACTTACCCTTGACAACCCATAACAAACAGTCAATAGGTCATCATGACATTGTACACCTCCATTACAGAAGATAAACTGTTCCAGAATATTGTGTGGAGGGTCTGCTTCTACCCTTGACTGTTTTACACCAATGGAATTGGCTAGAGATTTTACTATCACTTCTGTAATCTCTGTTCAGTACCTATGATAGAAGCCGTAATTACTGCTACGGTGTCAGGGGTTATTCCCTAATCTCTGTCCAAATCGAAATTTCTCCCAGTCTTTTCCTTTAGGGTGGTCTTTTTTAGCAACCAATTTCTAAATTTAATTTCTAACTGGCTCACCAGCCAAATGATTTAAATGGCATAAATATTTCTTCTTATTTTCTGTGATATTTGACCATTTATCTGTTGCCTAACTTTAAAGTGTTTGCCTTTGTGAAAACTCTTATTTACTTAAATCATTGGCTGTGCCATACAGCTGTCTCCTCTGGTTTGTGCTGTTTCTAAATTGAATGTTGCAGATTCAACAAAGAGTATGCTTTGTCTGGCAGAAATTTCCCGTTAATGCAATAGGAACAATGTCACTGCCTAGTATGTATTGATATTATGAGAGCTGAGAAATGAGAGAGATGTATTTTTGCACCTTTTTAAATAATTTTAAAATCTAGTTTTTAAAAAATAATGGTCTCACTCTGTTCCTTTATCCAAAATATAGTGCCTTCTATTTTGCAAATAAACCTGTTAAAGAGCCTCTATGTTTTCAAATAAAAATTACATGACACTCATGATCTTTGCTACTCACTTCGCAGTTCTACTAATTGGAGTGTGGCCAGAATTTAGCTCTTAAGTTTCAACTGCATTGGTAATCCAATCATTTCTCTCATGTGTATCCAATTTTCTACTGTTAAGGACAGCTATTATTCCTTTTTAGTATTTATCCTGATACATGCCAGCAGAGACACGAACTGTGCTACCTTTACTTGGTGATTCAGAGTGATAGTAACTAGTGAGCTTTATGATCAGGAAGTAATTTTCTGACAAAATTCTGTCTTCGTTAGTTCTTATTGTATTTTCAGAAAAGCCCTCACCCAGTTTGAACTGGGCAAACTAATAATCACATAATGCGTCTGACAGGGAAAGACACTCTTGTGTCTATCCCAAGTACTGTCATGTGTTTATCCCAAGTATAGATGCTACTGAACTGTGTATTTACACTTTGTTTTTACAGATGAGGGAATTTTACCTGTCCTACATAAATGCAGAGAATGAGAAGCAACATCCAAATACTTCTTTCTCTTCTATTTTGGCTGTTTAAATGCAGACTAAAAACCAGGTAAATATCAGTCTAAGTACTATAACTCTGTAGCCCCAGTTGGCTAGCTGGAAGGAGCAGACAGACTGCCTGACCGCTGACCTGATTGCTTTTTTGTCATTTAGCAGCATGTAGTTTGGAAGTGGAAGAGCTGTAAATTTTATATCGTAACGTTGAAGGGATTCTTCAAGCACACACCTACTAGCCATGCTTGCCTGCCTTATGCAGGATCAGTGCCCTGGGGGAGCTCAGGACAAATACAATCTTCCTTATATTATGGATCAGAGGGAAAAATGTGGATTTATCTTCTGGCTGTATAAACTTCTAGGAGTGGAAACAGGAAAAGAGCACGACACTTTTGATACCTTGGTACCTATTCTTCTCTTTGTTTGTAGAATTCCCTAACCCAAGTATCAGGGACCATTAGAGAAGAGCAAGATGGAATCAGATAGAGCAGGCTTCATCAGCTCCTTTTGTATTGTAGCCCCTCTGCCTCCAAGATCTTAGAAAAGCTGGGGTTATATAAACTCTCATCCATAGCAGAAGGATCCCTTCCAACAATCTAATTGGTATTTCTGTGATGAGGCCAAGAGAGAGACTGTGAACAGCATTGCACAAAATTCTCATAATACTTAGAGAAAAGCTCTCACTGTCATATCATGTATAAATGGTACTGTCTCCTGGCTGTGCTGGTAATTAACTGATCTCAGAAACTGGTCAAAGACTAAAGTAGAACCGTAGAAAAAAACAGTTTACTACTGGGGCATGAATGATGTTGAGAACTGGCCATTATAAGAATGGTCTTCCCAGAAAGCATTTCTTCCTAGAGCAGTTAAGGGTCTCTGCTCCAGCAATTTTTAATTGTTTCTGCCTGCTCGCACAGCCAGGGATGAAATAACTATATTTCTTCACTCATTCCTGAAAGAAATGCTATTTCTCCTACATGCAGGATTCCAGTTTAGTTAGCGTGACTTGCAGAATTTAACTGTGATTCTGTGCTGACTTGCTTCACATGAATTCCTTAAAAAAAGAAATAGAGGGAGAATATAACATAGCAATTTATACAGTTGCTTCAGCCAATGACAACGTGATATGGGAGCAAGCCTGTAAGTGCTTCCTCCCTTCCCTGCCTCTGTGTGGTAATTGTCCAGCTCTGCTGTAAGTAATCACCCTCAAAATGCCGCTCAAATTGATGTGACAAACTTCAGCTTGTGGTCAGGCACAGCAGTGGCTTGTCACAGGATCCATTTATGTCAGCTATAGAACTGGTATGTTCAGAAATGGGACTTCAACCTGGAACTATTCCCTAGATGAGTACACCAAATGTGAGGGTCATGAGGTTATATTAACCTTCCCACCCGAATTACCACAACAGGGAAAACTACACCTCTGATTGGCGGCTAAAGGAGGAGGTCAGCCTACCTTTTGAGTCATGTTAACATACCACTGTAATAACTGTTACAGAACTTAAACACTGTTCAATGGAAAGGGTAGGAGAATAAGAAACATGTTAAAGAGAAAAACTGTACTTGGTTCCCCTTGTAAGAAATAAATTTCCCCATCACGGAGGCATATATCTTGCTAAATTTCATATTAAGTCAGGTAATTAGAGTGGTCTATCTAACAATCATTCACGGTTCTTCCTGTATTTTTTTTGATGACCTCTCTGTGAGAGAAGAAAGTGTTGCTATCCCATTATTGCAGAGAAGGATCCGAGGCATAAAGAAAATGTGACTTGTTCAAGATCACACTTAGTGTCTGGCACTTGAAGTCATTGCCTGTGATATAATTCATTGCTGGGGCGGGAGGCAGCAGTAGAAAATTTCCTTTTGTTTTAAAATTAAATTTCTGCAGCTTTTAGATTTTGTATTTATTTATGTGAGGCTGCATGCAATAGGAAACTTCAAAGACTTGCATTTTTCTGGTTGAAAATACAAGACTGAATAACTATTTATTTGTTAGAATTAACTATTAAATATCTGATTTTTTTTCTCAAAATTATTTCTGTCAAGCCTTTTTAGGGCTCCCTCCTTTGCAGATGATAGAAAAAGAGAGGTTTTTTTCCTTTGGTTATCTGATGGTAACCCAAGATGGATGCTAAAAACCAGAAAAAAGCTAATTCTACTTGCAGCCTGTCTACTAATTTTAAAAATGTAGGAAAGAAAAGCAGCAGTAGCAAGTGTTTTCAGGATTCCTCTATTCCTCTAAATAACAGTGAATATTCACAAACTTCATCTCCAAATATGGTATGATATATTTATTACTGTGAGATTTATTCCTTTAGAACACTTCAGGACATTTAAAAGTTTGTGGGACATATTGCTGGATGCGTATCTCTGAGATGCTGTCTGTCTTGAAAAGTAGCAGCTGCAGAGATCACTCTGGCTTTTTTTCACGGAATGGGAGTGAAGGGACAAACGAACTATGTTGGTTAGATAAGATTTATTGATGTGCCAAGGGACCACTTCAAATTCTGTCCTCTCCTTTTCATGCATGCTTTAAAATACAAATTTATCTCCTGTGTGTTTTTTGAGCAGCAAGGGGAAGTTGGTCTATTTCCTTTTTGGCATGATGGAAAAGCAAATCAGCTTTTGCTTATTTGGAAACCCAGAAAAATCTCAGTGTTGTCAAACTCAGTGAAAAGTAAAAGCCTAATTCTTGCGTCTGGTAAGAGCAACGAACTTCTGCTCCCACATACTCACTGATATGGATAACACCAAGCACACGGGTTAACTGTGTCTTGATGGAACTAACTGAAAAATCAACTCCTACATATGAGTCTATATCGTTTTTATTTAAAACCAACACTGGCTGCTGAAACAGTGTTTTTACGTAAAATGTAGGTGAGTGCTTTCAGCTTTAGAGGACTAGTGCAAAGTGGAATGTAAAAATGTTGTACGTATTGCTTGTGTTCTCTGAGGTCTGCCTCCCTTTCATTTTAGTTTCTTGGTTTTGTATGGTTCTCAGAATAATGTCCTATTTTAGACATATTAGTCTTCCTGGCATACAGATCCAAATAAATATAGCTGTACTTTGACTTTACTTCCCTACCTTACTGGCAAATGGACTTTGTTGGAAGAAATGTGAGTATTAGTTTATATCAAATAAAGAGAGATTTTTGAAGCTATGAAATGTGGGGAGGTTTTGTGAATCTGAAAGAGCCAGGAACTGCCAATTATTCATTTCCACGGTACTCCTACTTCAGACAAGATGTGAAGGTTAATCCGTTATGAAACTTTTTTCCCCTCACTTTTCTAAACAGTATCTAAAGACTAGAACGATCATCAGTAACTCATTTCGTGTGGGTAGTAGAGGAGGAGAATTTTTTTTAAGTCAAGTATAAACTCCTACATATAATGTTATTAGGAAGGTTAAATACAGAGTGACTTTTCAGGTACAAGTAACCATAAGAAGGAAAATGGAATGACATTTCAGAATACGTATTTTGCTTTCATTTAAAGGAGAGAGGTTATTCAAAGTCATAAAACAAGAAGTAACTTGCTTTTCAGCTTTTGAGAAAAGATCATTTAGTCTCAAAACAGGCTCATCTTGTAACTGTTTATAAGGCTTTTACATTTGCTGTATTAAGTGAGAACAATTGTCTCATACTTCCCCTGCTCATCAGTTTATCCTGAGGCCCATAATAACTGTACCAAAGGCTGATTTTCTAGTGAGGGCTACTGTTCATTTCCCTGAAGTATAGACTTGCCAACGATTGTGGTTGATCCCACTGTGTATCCTGAATTGCCTTAATACTTTAATTTTCATTTAGTGCTGTTTGGTCTTCTTATGGTACAGTCACCCCAATGAATTGTTGGGCTAAAAAAAAAAAAGCTTTTACTTTCTTCAAAGAAAAAGGCTCGTAGAAGATACATGCATCCATCAAAAATAATACCATCACATCTGTCAAAATCTTGCATACCTACAGGTGTCCACAGGGATACAGGCTAGCTATTGATTAACATAAAAATAAGTATCTTATTTTATTTATTTATTTATTTATGATTGTCCTCCACAGGATTAATTTCAGATAGATAAAAACTTCATTATAGCCTATATTTCGCATGTTTTGTGAACACATATCAAAGACCATTAAGTGGACGTTATACTTGAGTATTTAAATAAAATATAAAAATGTATTCCACAAACTTCTACTGGAAGTGGAGAAGAGGAGGAAGTTACATTCTGTTTTAAATTCATATGTGTCGCATTTATCTCCTAAGTTAATTGTGAAATTTTATGTGGTTTGGCTTGCATACAGACATTTTTGTCTCTGATTATCTAGTAGAAATATATAGCTTCACTGACTGCAGTCTTTGTCTTATTCCAATTAGGTACCTGAAATTCTGTTAATATTTGAGCTGCAACCTCATGATCCACAATAAATATACCTTATATCTAGATGCAAATACAAAGTGAGATTGTTTATGCAAAATAGTTGAAAATTTAGGTTAGAGATTAGGAAGAAAGGGTGACGAGATGCTGGAACAGGTTGCCCAGAGAAGCTGTGGCTGCCCCATCCCTGGAAGTGTTCCAGGCCAGGCTGGATGGGGCTTTGAGCAGCCTGGTCTAGTGGGAGGTGTCCCTGCCCATGGCAGGGGGCTGGAACTAGATGATCTTTAAGGTGCCTTCCAACCCAAACCACTCTATGATTCCATGATTCTAAAATGTGACCTAATTATATTATTGTATTAGTTTAGTATTTATGTAAATTTTGTAGGTTTCAGAGGAACTATTTTTTACTTTTCCCAAAGCAGGATCCCACTTAGCTTCAATACAAACATAAATCACAATTCATATTCTCATTTTGTGGAACTTCCGTACAAAAGTGTTAAAAAATGCAGACTATTTGCATTTTCAATTTCATATGGCAATGTGATCTGTTACCTAATCTCTACATTTGGGAATAAATCGAAGACAAGCAGGCACACATAAATAGATTGTTTAAAGTAATTGAAGGGCATTTTGAAGTAGGAATACAAATTCTTCTCTATCTTGTTACAATTAAATTTCATTCTAAGTTCGCATGTTTGGAACCATCCTGCAGAGGGAGTGTAATAGACTGTGACATGAGGCTAGGGCGTTTTCAGTGGTCCTATAGTCTACAGCTGTTTCACAACCAAGCAAAACATTCTGCCCCAACCGCATGCCTCAGCCTTTTGGACTAAATACCCTTGGTTCTGCTCCTACTAATGGTAAGCGCCTGTTTGCAGCTATGGTTTGCAACTTATGCAAGCCTTGAGAAGCATAGTTGCCACATCATATCAAACTGATAATGTTCAAGTAGGTTTGAAATGAAACAAAGCAAATGCATCTGTGTCTGCATTGTTGGCTTACTTGATTCATACAAGGCGAGTATTCGTGGTTCAGGTGGAAGCCATTTCACTTTAGTATTGTTTCTAAAGCCAGAAGCAGTTGCACTCTGAGACCTGAGGGGAAAACTGTAGTATCACTGAGAAGCTGGGTAGACTGATGGTTTGAGAATATTTTATTCTTTTTCAGAGTTAATTTTCACTGGAGCATGGTGAGTGTGTTCCTTGATAATACTGCATTATCCTAAATGATCTAGCCATTCTTTGTCCAGCAATGACTTTTCATTATGAACTTCTGACCTGATTAGTTCCAATATTATATATTTTTTCATCTTTTCTGTGGCCTATATTACTGTATTACTAAGTTATCTACATGAATAATTACCCTACTTTACTCCTATTATCTTTGTCATGTTTGGGTGGAAAATCTCAAGTAGAGTGGCAGAAGCAGCCTGCTCTGCAGAAATTATAGCACTGTACTCAACTATAGTAGCATAATAAAGTGGTTCAGAGCAACCTGCCAAAGTCTCTGACTTCTATTCTTATGTCTAGTAGGTCTGTTCTGGCAGTAAATTTCAGAGAGACAAACTACTTTTCCTTTTTCTCTTTGCAGAGATATCCAGCCAGCTAAAGACTTATTAGAGACTCTGGGCTGTTCTCAATTAGTCTCAATGGTTTCTGTTAAGATTGTCTGGATTTTTTTTTCTGAGTTTCAAAAGCTTGACATGTTAGAGTTTTGAATTTAATTTTGAATTTTTAAAAAAATGACAAATTCAAGATCATCTATGGCAGTTGCACAAAAGGAATCCCAAGTTGAAAAAATAGTTCGCAGAATCATGATTCTTGAAGAAAAAAAAAAAGCCTTGATGATTCTCCTTTATAGAACAATCCAATATTGCAGGAAACAGGGAAATAATAGTATATGCAGTATATCAAAGGCAATGGAGCATCTGGAAATATTTTTTCATAAACATTTTAAGGGAACTAATACTCATAAAAAATATTTACAAAATATTGGGGTCAACTGTTGTTTTGTGAAGGGACAGAACCTGAACTGGTGAAAAGTACGAGCAGGTGGAGCTGCAATCCTGGAGTTTATGCCAGATATAAACATATTCTCTCAAGTGTATTCAGCTGACTTTCCAGCTGATTTCTGGGGTGAGTACAATTATTTGTGTTGATGAGGATCTGAACCTGGAAAACCTCATTCAAAGGCACAGATGGTTGTTTATGGTTACTGCCTGCATCCAGTGTACTATACTGAATCAACTCTAATTGACAAGAGAAGGCTGATGCACCTTAATGAGTGTTTGCTCTTGCCAGAAAGAGTTTTCCAACTCTTGATTAAATTATGTTTAAGTGAAACTGCTGCTTGTGATAACAGGTGCTGATTTTCACCGGAGCTGACACACTGATCTATAATCATAACATTACCGTGTCTACTTAGAAGATGTTTCTTTTAAAAAATGCACATATATACATGTTCAATTTAATGCTGGAGTTTTTATTGGCATTCAGTGGGTAATAGCATAACCTTTTGTAATGAGCAAAGAAGCCAAATATGAAATGTATTCTAGACAGGGAAAAAGTACTGTATTTTCTTTCCCACTGACCCCTCCTTTTGATGAATTCCCATGAACAACAGGAACTGAAAGGTGCCTCTAGTATAAGATTCTGTCACAGCTGTGACACTAGGAAACAGCAGTGAAGTGGTGTGATGCTGTATGACCTGTGTGAGTATGACACTATCTTTTGAAGTTTACCAGGATCTGTGAGTTTGGGGATGCATACGCCGTGCCTAGTTTCACTAGATCAAAGCTTTGTCCCACTCCTTGGAGAACTCAGAAGAAACACAACAAAGAAATCTTCAAGGAATTTTCCCTGCCCTCTGCTCCTATTCATGCTCTCTAGAAGAGAAGAGTTGATCCAACTGTTTATTTTGGAGCCAAATATAGAGCTGCATATTAACAAAAACATCAAAGGGGATTTCCAATACAAATTTGGAAATTCAACAGCTCTTCATCTTTAGGAAATTAGTTTTTCGATGACAAGTTGAACCAAAGCATATGTAAGATTTATAATCTTTTGAGATGTGTCTAAGGGGCTTTATTCCATGGCTTAGTGGGAGAATTTTGACAGAACATGTGTAATTGTTTATTGACTCTCAGTATGTCTTTTCTCCTTATTTAGATACAACTATTTAGGCTTTTTTACCCATAGTGTTATTTAACGTACAGCTTGATTTTCAAAGTTGACTAGTGTAATTTTTACTTTTTATCTAAGTTTCAGAAATGACTGGTGTGGCTGAACAGAGAGCTTTGGCTGGAACTCAGGAAAAAAAGGAGAGTTTATGACCTTTGGGAGAAGGGGCAGGCCAATCAGGAGGACTACAAGGATGTCGTGAGTTTATGCAGGGAGAAAATTAAAAGTGCCAAAGCCCAGCTAGAATTTAATCTGTCTACTGCTGTAAAAGACAATAAAAAATGTTTCTATAAATACATTAGGAACAAAAGGAGGGCTAAGGAGAATCTCCATCCTTTATTGGATGCCGTGGAGAAACGTAGTGACAAAGGATGAGGAAAAGGCTGAGGTACTTAATGCCTTCTTTGCCACAGTCTTTAATAGTAAGACCAGTTGTTCTCTGGGTATCCAGCCCGCTGCGCTGGAAGACAGGAATGGGGAGCAGAATGAAGTCCCCATAATCCAAGGGGAAATGGCTAGTGACCTGCTACACCACTTAGGCACACACAAGTCTATTGGGATGGATGGGATGCACCCAAGGGTACTGAGGGAGCTGGTGGAAGTGCTCACCAATCCACTTTCAATCATTTGTCATCAGTCCTGAATAACTGGGGAGGTCCCAGTTGACTGGAGGTTAGCAAATGTCGCATCCATCTACGAGAAGGGCCGTAAGGAGGATCCAGGGAATGACAGGCCTGTCAGTCTGACCTCAGTGCCGGAAAAGATTATGGAGCAGATCCATCTGGAGAATGGATTGAGAGCAGCCCTGAGGAGAAGGACCTGGTGGTGCTGGTGGATGAGAAGCTCAAAATGAGCTGGCAATGTGCGCTCGTAGCCCAGAAAGCCAACCGCATCCTGGGCTGCATCAAAAGAAGCATGGTCAGAAGGACAAGGGAGGGAATTCTGCCCCTCTGCTCTGCCATGGTGAGACCCCACCTGGAGTACTGTGTCCAGCTTTGGAGTCCTTGGCACTGGAAGGACCTGGACCTGTTAACAGGTCCAGAGGAGGGCCACTGAGATGATCAGAGGGATGGAGCACCTCTCCTATGAAGACAGGCTGAGAGAGTTGGGGCCGTTCAGCCTGGAGAAGAGAAAGCTCCAGGGAGACCTTATAGCCCCTTCCAGTACCTAAAGAGGCTACAGAAAAGCTGTGGAGGGACTTTTGATCAGGGAGTGGAGTGATAGGATGAGGGGGAATGGTTTTAAACTGAAAGAGGGTAGATTTACATTAGATATTAGGAAGAAAATCTTTACTGTGAGGGTGGTAAGACACTGGAACAGGTTGCCCAGAGAGGTTGTGGCCGCCCCATCCCTGGAAGTGAGGCTGAAGCCAATGGTATGAGGTCTAATAAGGCCAAGTGCCAGGTTCTGCACTTGGGTCACAACAACCCCATGCAACGCTACAGGCTTGGGGAAGCGTGGCTGGAAAGCTGCCCAGTTGAAAAGGACCTGGGGGTGTTGGTCGACTGCTGGCTGAATATGAGCCAGCAGTGTGCCCAGGTGGCCAAGAAGGCTAGTATCATCCTGGCTTGTATCAGAAATAGCATGGCCAGCAGGACTAAGGAAGTGATTGTACCCTTGTACTCGGCACTGGTGAGGCCACACCTTGAATACTGTGTCCAGTTTTGGGCCCCTCACTACAAAAAAGACATTGAGGTGCTGGAGTGAGTCCAGAGGAGGGCAACGAAGCTGGTGAAGGGTCTGGAGAACAAGTCTTACAAGGAGTAGCTGAGGGAGCTGGGATTGTTTATCCTGGAGGAAAGGAGGCTGAGGGGAGACCTTATCGCTCTCTACAGCTACCTGAAAGGAGATTGTAGCAAGTTGGGTGTTGGTCTCTTCCCCTAAGTAACAAGCGATAAGACAAGAGGAAACAGCCTCAAGTTGCACCTGGGGAGGTTTAGATTGGATATTAGGAAAAATTTCTTCACCAAAAGTGTTGTCAAGCATTAAAACAGGCTGCCCAGAGAAGTGGTTGAGTCACCATCCCTGGAGGTATTTAAAAGACATGTAGATCTGGTGCTGAGGGACATGGTTTAGTGGCAGACTTGGCAGTGCTACATTAACAGTTGGATTCAATGATCTTAAAGGTCTTTTCCAATTTAAACGATTATAGGATTCTAAAGTTTCTCTAAAGAGAAAAATAAATGAATACTTTCTAAAAAGAGCTTTATTGCTTCTCAAACAATAATTTGAACTATATTCACATAACAAGCACTATTGACAAATAGAACAGAAAAATAATTTGTAATGACTTTGCTTCTAATTCCAAACTAAAATAAAAACAGATCTAATCACTGAAAAATAATTTAAATGGAAATGTTTACTAAGGGCATTGGAAGCCCAACAGTAATATTGTACAATATGAGACATAATTAAGTCTCCTGCTGTAAGAACAATTTTTGCTTCAATAGACTTTTTGCATTGATGAATCCCCCATATGAGTGCTACTGTGCTATTATATCTTAATTTATTTATCTTAGATTTAAAACCTGAGCACAAATATACAGAAATAGTGTAATGCATAAAATGCACTCTCATGGTTAAAGAGCAGAGATATATTCCTTTGCTAAGTCTTTTGGGCAGACACAATTTTTTTTAATCAAAATCTGTTCAGCAAGAATTGAAGGAGCCCGGAAGCACATTTCTGCAATCCCTTCACCATGTATATCCTGATATGGCACGCAGGTGAGTAAGACTTTATGTAAACTGTAAGATTTAACTTCTTTGCACTTTCAAATCAGCAGTGGGGTAGGAGAGAGGTTCTGCAGCAAAAGTTAATGGTGTTAAGTTGAATCATGCAAACCAGGATGTTCACAGTCACAGTGTCTGAAATCTTCCTGCCATGCTGAGGGGCAAATGGAGGCAGAAAAGAAGAGCTGAAACCCATGGTTGAGGAAATGAATTAGGATCATATTTCCTGGGAACTGGAAAAAAAAACCAAACAAACCAAACAACTTCAGAAACAAAGGGAGCCTGTATGAGAAGGGAATAAAGACTTCATATAAACCGAAGTGGAAACCAGCTGCTAATACTTAAGATCAAAAATGTCACAGGAGGCTTTTTTTAGGGGGAAAAAAAATAAAAAAGAAGAAGAATGTAAGAAAAACATCAAACATGAAAGAAACCACCACTTGAGATGATGGACCCTCTAGGGATTAAATCAAAAGCATTCTTCTAACTTTTAGTAAAAGGGGTAGTCCAAAGCATGAAATTTTTGCAGGTGACATAGAGGCTATTTGAAGACACTGTATTGGAAGCGCTCATCAGATAGATGCACGCCACATACCCTAAAAGAATAAAATTAGGGTAGCTAAACTGAAGATAAACGGATGATATTAAGAGCAAGAGTCACAGAATCACAGAATGGTAAGGGTTGGAAGGGACCTCTGGAGATCACCTAGTCCAACCCCCCTGCCAGAGCAGAGTCATCTAGAGCAGGTTGCACAGGAATGCATCCAGGCGGGTTGTGAATGTCTCCAGAGAAGGAGACTCCACAACTTCACCTCTCTGGGCAGTCTGTTTCAGTTCTCTGCCACCCCCAAAGTAAAGAAGTTTTTCCTCATGTTGAGATGGAATTTCCTATGTTCTACTTTCTGCCCATTGCCCCTTGTCCTGTCACTGGGCACCACTGAGAGGCGCCTGACCCCATCCTTTTGACACCACTCTTTACTATTGATGAAATCCCCTCTCAAGTCTTCTCTTCTCCAGGCTAAACAGACCCAGGTCTCTCAGCCTTTCCTCATGAGAGATGCTCCATTTGCTTGATCATCTTGGTAGCCCTCCGCTGGACTCTCTCCAGTAGTTCCTTGTCTTTCTTGAACTGGGGAGCCCAGAACTGGACACAGTACTACAGATGTGGCCTCACCAGGGTAGAGGGGGAAGGTGACCTCCCTTGACCTGCTGGCATAAGTTTACCTACGAGGATGTTGTGGGAGACAGTGTCAAGACTGCCTTCATAAGGTTAAATTGTTGTTCAACTGAGAGTATGAGACAAGGCCACAAGCACTGGCAGATTAAATGTGAAAGTATGCCAAAGTAGATTTTGAGGAAAAACTTGCAAAGACATAAAAAGCAATAATAAATTCTTTTTCAAACACATCAGGAGCAGAAAGCTTGCCAGAGAAGCATGACAGCCAATAGATAAGCAAGGCATAAAAGCATTTGCCATGGACAAACTTAGGGAAGTTTCCACGCTGAAACCCTTCTTTTTGGAGGAGGTGTTAGAGAATCTGTCAGAAACTGAAGTGTCAGTGGAACAGATTATAGAACAAATTGACAGAATACTCAAACCACCAGATCTGGATGGCACCTGCCCAAGCTCTAAAGGAATGCAAACATGAAATGGCTGAACTACCAGCCAGAGTATGTAACTTCTTACTTAAAGCCACCTCAGTATAAAGTGGTGATGGGAAGGGCAAAATGACTTTTAAAAAAGGGGTCCAGGGAATAAAACAAAAGTACAGAGAAAGGTCTAAGTTTTAGAACAGCTTCAGCATGATGAGTAATTAACTAGATCAGTGCTACCCTGCCTGGAAAAGAGACAACTGACATGCCACTATGCAGAAAGGAGCATGTTACAGAAAGCATCAAAAGTTGTTCACCATCTTTTCTAATGCTTGAATGAGGGGACATCAAATTAAACTCGCTAGTGGCAGATTCAAAAGAAAAAAGAGTGATTCTTCAACGTTTAGTTGTTATGAAGCCCCTTGTCACAGAGTTGGGCAGTTTTGTGTCCAGATTTGGTAACGATGTCCACTCGAAAAGTCCTTCACTTTCATTGAAAAGTCCTCAGGTGAGAGCAAAGAGAAAAACCAGAGGTTAGGAGACAATGATTTACAGCAAAAGACTGAAGTCATGTTGTTTAAATAAAAAGGAGATCACTGAGGGAGGACATAAGTTTTCAAGTGCCTGAATGACTATTGCATAGAGGTAAGGAACTGTTCTCCATGTCCTCCTAGAACAAAAAGGTATAGGCTTCAGTCTGCAAACTAGTTAATAGCAGGAATAAATTTATAATCGTAGGGAAGCAGTAGAAGAGATTCCCTGGAGACCGTACCCTTGGAAGGCTTTCACAGAACTGACTGTAAGCTCAGATGATGCTGCACTAGTATGAGGATGGTCTGTATTGCTTATTAAGGGATATTCTAATCTTATATCTGTTCTGTTCCTGCTTTCCTCTCCTTAAAGTAAGAGAAGAAACATTATTTCTCCTTTTACTTTGGCTTTTTATGACTATTCTTTCATGCTTCCTATCCATTTATCTAAGTCAGTGTAGTACATTATAACCCATTACTTCCCAGATCTGAAAAAGTATGTGTGGTCTGTGAAGTGAATATTCTGTAAGATAACTGTTATCCGTGTCTGACAGGTGCAATTTCTGCAATCCAAACCATGCAGAAAAGGATCACTGAAAAAGAGATCCTCCAAACCAACTTAAATAGTAGGGGAGTATATGCTTGTCAGATGCATGGTTTGACTGGCTAACTGTTGTATTATTACACAATGATTTGGGCATGCTTTGCTTTGATAAAATAGTCCAAGTATTTCCATGCAAACAATCCCCAACCTAAAGCAAAGTGCAGTATATCAATCAATTTGCAGTATATCAATCATATTTTATCTTTTCTCTAATGCCAGGACTTCTACTTCTGCACCAAGCAATCTCGGGTAGCACCATGTGGTGCTCTAAAGTAATGAGCACGTGCTGTAATAAACTAGGTCTAGGTCTGATGTAGTTTTAGCAAGCAGGTAACATAAGAAAAACATTTTGAAGAAATCGTTCACAATTTTGGCACGAGATTTTTATTTTGTTTTTTAATGCCAAAAATATTAATTTACGCCCTTAAAAAAATAGATTTACTTTCAAATATCCTGGGTTTGACAGACAGTGGAAGACACCCGTAGGATCTGTGGGTGCTGGCAGTGAAGCCAGACCAGGCACTTCTAATCTAGGTGTCTAAATATGGATTTAGCCACCTCTCTTGAGGCACCCAGATTTGAAAATGACTGGCTGCAATCCCCGCTGAAGTGGCTCACACCATTCTCTACATGGTCTGTGTGCTCAGTTTCTAGTAGCAATTGTTTTAATTGGAAAGAGTTTAGTTTGCATTTTTCTGAGAGAAAACCGGCCAGTCCCAATTATGGAAACAAATCTTCAGCATAAAACTTTTTTTAAAAAAACAGAAAATCTCCTGGGGAAGTCACAGGCAGGGCAAAACTAGCTTTTCCAGAAGAGCTGACAGTTGTTTACATTTTAATGTGGAGGAATCCAGCAAGTCTGCAAGTTTATTTTTAGTAGTTGTAAACTGAGTTATTTAACTCCTTTTTTTCTGTGACTGGAGCTGAGACATAAAAATGATTAATACAATGACAAACTGGTGCCCGACCTCATGCTAGAATTTGGATGGTGATGAATATTCCGTTAATGAGAAAGCAGTAGGATTCTTTCACATTATATTTCTCGCGATGCCTCATCTAAATATTTGTAATCTGACAGCTTCTGTGCTTAGAATAGTTCTGGTTGCCGCAAAAAATACTGGGTTGCTATCTCTGAGCAGGATGAATCTGCTTCCCTCCTTGTGGAGCAAAACTGGCAAAGAAAATGTTGTTGCCAGTGTCCTGGCTCCATCACTGCTAGCACAGTCCTGCCAGACCCAGCAATGAAAGCTGTGGCAGTTGCTCTGTCAGGGGCTGTGATTGATCTAGCACAAGCCAAAAGACATCTAAGCCTCCCTGCGATAGGAAACATGAGGGACCTCCTCCATTTAGTGTCACCAGTGGTGTAGGACTTTGGCTTGAGCTCCCCAGCATGGTGCCAGGGCAGGCACCCCAGGCAGTGCGAGCTGTGCCCTGCTAGCAGAAAACCACTAGTTCGACACTGCTACTCCTGTGTGCTTGTCGAATAAAGGAGGTTGCTGCAGTAAATTCATTCCTTTGTAAATGTGAAGCACCTTCCTGTATGACAGCAAACTTGTAAAGCTGGTGTAAAATTGGAATTGCCTCAATTATAAATGAAGCCATTCGCAGGAACTGAGTTTGGAGATCACGTTTTCTGAAAGAACAAGGCTGCTTTTTCCTCTAAAGCCACCATTAGGGACTGCATCCAGGGAAGAGTCAGGACAGTGAGTGGCAAAAATCATTCCACCAAGGGGTTATACCAGAAAAGTGTGTTAAACTAGGCATACGGGAACCAACATTTCTAAATGGTGCACAGTAAGGAAAATAAATACTCATCAGATTTCACTGTACTATCACATGTCTGTGGTCAAAGAAATAGCTCTAATCAAAAGAAGAAGAGAAGCAGTCACACAACTCAAAATGGATGGCTAGTAGCTGCATAGTTTAGCTTCTGTTCATAACTAAGACACAGACTTTTGCCCTTTTCTCTGGCACGTTATTTAATCTCGGAGTTTGTTTCCACATATGTCTCCAAAGCCGTGCAATTTCATTAGCTAGTCTCCAAGGGGTCTGAAACAATACTTATATTTGCAGATGCTTTTGATCTGGGAGGCACATCAGAAGGGCAAAGCAGTATTTACATGGGTTTTGAAGAGCATTACAAGCAATCTTTTTGTTTGTTTTTAAACTGAAAGCCAAATTACATTACAAAGCATTGAGGTATTCTGGCAGAAAGGACAGAAAAATACCTAGCATGTGTGGTGACTGAAACCTTTACTGGCACTGCCGTCTTACAAGCCTTGTACATTTCTCACTGTTGTAATTAAATCTATTCAAAGTTTGTTAGAAAGAAATGCATTTGAATTCATGCTTTGGTTAGAATAAAACTTCTGAAGTGTCACTGGTTCTGTACAGATAATCACATAAGGATTCTGTGTGGAATTTTGTATGGCATACCTTACACAGCCTATTAAAGGCAAGGAGGACAATTTGGATAGATCTGGTGTTGCAGCCATTTTCTTATCTCACTAACACAAATACTTCATTGGTGAGACCCATATCTGTCAAGTTATTCCTGAATTACTGCTCTGTGACAGAAGTTAATATTAACAGACTAATATTATCTGTGTATGTCTTTCTGAAACCCATGCATTCTGAGTAAAAAAAAAAGAGTAGGAAAACTGTCTTTAAGAATCAAATATTAAGCCACTGTGTCATGCAATTTGGACAAGGAAATATACAGTATTTTTCAGAGGGGTTCTTTGTCTTTGAACTTAATAGTGAGATGTAAAAGGGAGGTGAAGAAAGCTGAATTAAGATTTTCATTCGAAGTTGGGGTTTTTTTTCTTTCTCTGTTTAACCAAGCAACCACTACCACCTGACTTGCTTGGAATTGCCAACAATTAAGAGCTGAACATTTCAACATAACCTGAGAAATACTAGCCACACCACTCCATATAAACATTGTCAGCCCACTGTCTTTGGACTGTCGTCTTAGTTCCAGAGTCTTTTTGGCAGTGACCTAAACATGTACCTTCCCACAAATTATGGAATGAGTAGGATGGATATGAACTTTGAATGTAGAAAAAGCTGTGCTCGCTAATATTAAATTACCTGCCTGGAATACCAGTCAACCCAACAGAAACCTGATTGATGAGGTCATGGTAGATCATGCACATCCATGTAAATCAAATAATCTCACATATAGTCTAAAAGAAGGAGGGCACACCTGTCTCAAAGGGTTAGAAAACTCTGATCTTATTTGATCTGACGCCATCTGAAATGGCGTCAAATGACAAAGTCTAATTATTAAGAATTTAGACCTGCCTGAGAGAAGGAGAGAGGAACTGCATTTCTGGGTAGGACAGGACAGAAGGGAAGGCCAGGCTGCTATGCGTATCACCAAGTTTAAATTACAGGAAGTCTAAATCTGTACCTGGTTTAGTACTTCCTTCCCAAAAAGTGAAATTTCAAAATAGGTGTGCTGTGCTGTAGGATGAATTTAATAATTTCCTCGCTCCCAGTCAAAGGACATAGGCAAAGATGTCTCTCCCTGTGAAAAACAGCACGAAAGATTTCACTGTGTAATGCCTATGAAGACATACCACCGATCTGACCACAAGGGACATCACAGTCAGTAAGAAAGCTTTCTTTTTAGCTTTTAGCAAACTTTCCAATTGAAATATTTCGTATCTGTTTTCTTTACTGGAGATTAACTGAGGTCTTTGTATTCAGGCAAGTGTTTATACATCAAATGCAGAAAAATAGTATTCCCAAATGATTGAGGTGAGTTTTCTTTTGAAAAGGACAAGAAGGACGCTGTGTTTGTGGGAGCTATACATAGTAAAACTATCTCTTTAAGTTGAAAAGAGTCCCATGGTCTCACTAACTTACTTATCATGGATGACAAATAGTAAGACATTAAACTCTAAAAATAAAATGACAGATGGAACCTATGTGATTTAAATTAGGTTTGATCCTGTAATGAAAAAATGACAGTGCCAACGCTCAAATGCAAAGCTGCCATTCCTGGTAGAAAAATCATTTGTCTGAGGCTAACCTAGGCAGCACTGAAAGATACTTTTTGTTTGGAATGCAAACTTAGCAGAACAATAAAAAAGAGAACATTACCATATAAGTGGACAATTTAGGGTTTCTCAAGTGACTCTACAAATTGCAAGACAATGAGAATCAAATTACTAGAATACGGATAATCTTTCTCATTGGACAGGCTATCTTAATCCCACAGAAAATATTACAAATGCACAAGATAAGAGCTATCAAATTAATTCTGTACTCTTTTCATACAAGAGCACCATCCTTTGCATTCATAGCTGTTTAATGTCTAATTATTGTCTTTTGTAGCTCAGGTACTTTTAAGATGAGATCACTTGAGCCATAAAAAGGTGCTGAGATTAACCCTCTGCTACTTAGTGCACAGCTTGTCCCTCGTTAAAATTCTGCTACTTAGTGCACAGCTTGTCCCTCATTAAAATACAGAGTATAAACATTCAGAAGATAGTAGTCAAGGCTTATTTAAACATACATTCACCTTTTGGAAGAGAGGAAAGGAAGCAATTTCAGAAAATTTGCTACAAGGAATTATTAATTTTAGGATTCATTTGTTTAAAAGCCTAAAGACCCATTGCAGGGAAGCAATAGTCGAAATGGAGAAGTAGCATTATTATTGCATGTTTTTGACTTGCTGGTTAGAGAAGTGTGTAAGAAAAAATGGAATAGAAAAGAGGGCAAGGTTTAGACTGTAGGCTCACAAGTTGCTCACTCAGTAGACTCAGCCAGTGTACTTGTAAAAATTAAACGGACTCTTAGACTGAAGAGCTGTAAAACGTGAAGAAGGGCTTTTCTGCAAAAAAACATTTTTATAACTTTTCAACTATGTTAGCTGGTCTAATGCTTTTAGTTCTATCCATAAAGCTTGCCAATGCCTCCCCCTTTACTGCTTATGTGTAGCAAAGCCACTCCGCTCCCAGACCATATTGGGGTAGGTGGCATGTACAGCAAGACTCTCACTTTGCTGGGCAGCATGGACAACTGCACAAATTATACATAGACTTGTTTTGTTTTGCATAAAGCCACTGGTTAGAAACCATTGTTGTTATAACTGAGAAATTAATTTTTTAGCTATACCTACAGAGATACATAGCTTCTGGTGTAGATGATAATAGAATGAAAGGTAGTAAGTTGATACTCATATCAGGGCTGAAACCAGTGATGTTTTTATTAGGCAGATAACTTTCTATTCTGCAGTTCAGTAGTGTGAATTATATTACAAACCAAGCCTCTTTGGGGATTTTTCATTAAAATATCATGTGCCATTTTACCATTTTCCTAGTTCTCTCTTAGATTTCTCCATGTATGTGACTGAAAGGCCTATGTACTATAACAGCCCTTCTAACAAATATTAGAAAATCGTATTCCTTAATAGCGTGCTCTTTGCAGTAGCATTTGCTTGTATTTTAAGTACCATGAAATGCAAAGACTGTAAACAAAGGTCAGAGGAAATCAACTATGCCAACGAAAATCAAATATGGGCCTCAGTCTTTCCCTTAACTCCCATAATCCTGAGTATTGTTGCTGTTCAAGGGTCTGGAGGCTCCACTGGGTAAGAGCTTTGCTGTGTAAGGCACTACACCGACACATAAGTAGACAGTTCCTGCCCTGGAGAGTTTGTCTGTTTAACCAGATTAACTACATCTTGCATTCCCTTTAATGTGACCTTTCTTCCTTTCTTTATTTTATGTGCTTGTGTAATGTACCATGCTGGGGAAAAGTCTCTGTGATATTTTTATTTTGAATCAATGTTTAAGTGAATTATTGCCTTTTGGGTCTTAGGAAAGGATGACATTCTTAACCAATACATAATGCATGAATTCTTCATGACTGCAGCAAGAAATAGTGTCACATGCTTACACAGATACCAAGCAGCTTCATTTTTATTTAAATACGTGCACAAAAATCAAGGTTCTTCTGAAAAGAAGAAACATCATTAACTTTCTGCTGTGTTCTTTGTGATACAGGAAAAGTAAAATTACTTCAGCAAGAGAACTGGTTTGTTTGCCATTCCAATCCTTCTGCTTCACTAAAAGGGCAGGTGGCATCTTTCAGAGAGCAAGGGGCTGGTATATGTCGCTTGTCTGAGAGAAGGTGAAAAAACACTTCATTTTAAACATGTAAATTGAAAGCACTTTAACTGAATCTCTCATATGGATATCTTCAAAAGGAAGGGGCGATAAGGGAGACGACTGTGGAAAACATAATTACTGCACACCAAGCTCTCCTGCTTGTAGTGAGAATTGTGTTGTGCCCTTCAGCCTATATGCGTGCTGTCAGCAGCTATGTGTAACAACGGGGCCATACATTGTAAGTAAGATCTTAGTGTCAGGATTTGTGTTCATTGCCTCATTTCTCTGCTCATCAGGAACACACACCATCTCTATTCTGATTAGCAAGAGGATTTGCACTTGTGGGAGAGACTTGTGGGAGAGATGTGATATAAGAACAAGCACAGCATTAACTGGTAGCTAGAGATAGGGAGTGGAGTAGGAGCACTGATTTAGTGGAATTATATGGAGTGTAAATCAGAGCATAATTGGGACCCAAAGGAAGAATGAAATCCTGGAATATATATCCTGAAATGTATCTCCTGAACTTTAAGTTCCACTGAAATAAAAATAAAAAATAAAAAATTCCTTAGACCCCAGTTTAGCTCCTATCTAGCTCCATATTCTAAAAATACACTCTATCAGGTTTATAAACACCTTTAGTGTTATAAGATATCAAAGATTTGAAGAGATTAAACTAAAGGCTGCAAATGGAATTTGCAAGCAGCATAAATCACTGTTGATTATTGGTAACCTTTCAAAAGTCTAAACAGGCACAACCTTTCTCACACGTTCTCCTATCTTCTTGTACCAATAGAGGTTTTGTCTGAGTACTAGCCCGGAAAGCCTCTGTACGTGGAAATGAAATGAATTGTTCAAAACAGTTTTGTGAAAACTATTTTCAATCTGCTGAAAGACTTTAAACCATAGTTCTGTCACCCCATTTCAGTCTACATGCTGCCTATGCCCTAAGGGTTGTCTCCCTTAGGAGAACATAAACTTCTGGGGACATGTCAAGATTAAAAGACCATTGAGTAAGCATCAAATGTGCTTGCTCGTGACTATTCCTCCACAAATAAATACACCATCCTAAAGCAATATAATCCTGGAGCTTTCAGCACAGTAGGTATACCCTCTGCATCAGTAGAGCTAAACAGCCCAGCTGGGTCACCACACTGGTGCAGTCCTGCTGCTCTCAGTATCAGGGCTATCACTAGGATCTCTTGGCCATTCTCTATTACCAGAGAAGGTACATAGAATCATAGAATGGTTCAGGTTGGAAGGGACCTTAAAGACCATCTAGTTCCAACTCCCCTGCCATGGGCAGGGACACCTCCCACTAGACCGGGCTGCTCAAAGCCTTGTCCAGCCTGGCCTGGAACACTTCCAGGGATGAAGCCTTCCATCTGAGAATAGATACTTGACTTCAGCTTTAAAAGTGCTAACAAAAACATTGCAAACTCCAACACTGTGTAAAAATTTTGTAATACATGGGTGAGTTTATAATAGGGGAGCACTGCTCTGACATTTAAAAAAAAACTTAAAATCACTGATTTAGTCTCAAATTACTCCTCAGTTTACCAAATGTAGATAACTGGCTACCGAAATACTGGGATAAAGTTCAGTGCTTCACGCAGATTAAATTGCCAGTCTGTAAGTACCAACTGAACTGACTGCAGTTAGTCATTGTCTGCTGCAACAGAGAGGCAAAACATATAGGGCAGCTGTTAAAGAGATGGCAATGATGTGGCCACTTCATTTATCTGCCAAAAGATCTTTGTTAATGATTCTCATTTTCTTGACTTCCTGAATTAACCCTGAATATCTGCTCGAAGCAGAAAATATACAGATCTACTGTCTGTGAACCCTACACTTGCATGCGCAAGATCAGTCTCTGAGATTATTAAGGTTCTTCTAGTCTTAAAATTGATTTTTCAGGAGCCTATCCACGTGTGAGCTTAAAATTAAGTCTTTCCTTTCTGCAGTCAGGTACTTGTAACATACCTGAACAATGGAACAAATGAAATGGAAATTCTGCCAGGTGTGCATGGTAATAGCTCTTCTCTGGGTACCCTCACTAAGCAGTACAGTCCTTACCCAAAGTCCTCTCCACCCTGCACATAAAACCAGGAAGGACTTTTTTTTAGGGAAAGACACCGTGATACCAGCTTAAGAAAAGGTAGTAAATATATAAGTAAGTAGTTAATGAAGCATCCACACCCTGGAGAGTGGCAATAGTCTTTCACTCAATTCTGTCCTATAATAGTGCATACATATGTCTCTTTTAATGCAGGACTTTTCCCCACAAGCACACCATACTGACAGGCTGGCGGCTAGGGTGAGCATCAGTGAGGCTTTCTGCAACCTATGGACGAGGAGTCACTGGTTCTTTTCTGATGCTTATCATCAGTCAGTGATTTCTGTGCTACAGCTGTTGATTTATACCGAGATCCACACTATAGTCCACTTCATTGCTCTCCCTCCAGCTTCAGCAAAGTCTGTCTGTTCCCTGCATAGCATCTTTGCAGCCTCAGTGTGGAAGGGCCCATTGCATGTTGAACTTCTGAGCAAAATCCTTGGTGCGTTGCTTGCCTCTTTTCCACCCTTCTTGTTCCTCCCTCCCTCCTATCTTCCTTCCCTTCTCAGCTTGATGCTTGATTCCCCAACAAATATGGCCACTGTGTATGCTTTCGTTAAGTCCCTAAATTGTCACTGGTGAGTTCCAAAGCATGTTCCAATTGATTTTCTCTGGCTTTACTTATTATTGACCATCAGGTGTATTTAGAAAAGTATACCATGCCCTTTTCTGTATCAATCATCTTATCTTTGAATGCATGGAAGCCCTATGATATCAAGCTTTATCCTGTCCATGTTCTGAGATTCCCAGACAATGGTTAAACCTCCAGATTCTGTTCTTTTTCGTGGATGTGTAGGAAACTCAGCAACACATATTGTGGAGATAAACAGGGAAATCTGATGCTGAGGGTGATTCTGTCCTGGTCCAGCAGAACATCAACAAAAGTATTTCCCGAGAACGCACAACTTCTATATTGCATGTTGAAAACAGATAATACCAAAACTGAGCTCCTGTTTCTCAACTGTCCACCTTCTTAACCCTCATAAAGTGGCTCATGCATGGCATTCCTGAACATAGAAAAAACACAAGAATACTTTTTAAAGCCAGACTGAAAACCTTTGATATGAAATTTTCTTTAGACTGCAGCAGATGATTACAGTTATTAGACTGTCGCTAGCTTCATGGGTTTCCCCAGAGGTGCAAATCAGTACAGCATCACTGATTGGAAAGGAGACAGACTGCTGTAAACCATTTGCATTGTTTGCCAGATAATTTTAGAAAACAGGAGAAAAGAAGAAAATATTCAAAACAAAGAGCCTTCTCTTACACAAGGCACTGATTAACCCCTCCCCTTATGTTCTGCAACACCTATAACTTTCAAAACTGCACAGTCTCCACAAAAGGCAGATTTTTAGCACCACAAAACATAAATCAGGTACCTGTGAAGTCCTTCAGGTTTTAGATAGCTTTATAACAAGCTTTATAACAATAAGGATAGCAAAAATCCTTGTAGTTTTCAGTTTGCTCTTCAAAATTTCCCCCTTTTTGGGAATTTTGAGCTGTTATGACTCTCCTTGGGGGTTTTCTTTGGGAAGGGAAAAAGTGTTGTTTTCTTTCCCAGGAGTGCTTAGGGCACCACTTCCCTTCCTTGGGGTGTCAGGGGGTCAGCTTCTGATTGAGGAAGGCCAAATTTGATTCCCCCCTTTGGATATACAAACTTCATTTTTTGAATGGCTCAGGACTGACCTATCAAGGGTACCAGCTCCCAGCTAGGGTTTGGGTTTAATGACTCTGCCACACTCTTTGGCCCAGGAGGTCTGGGAGCGTGGGACAAGTTCAAGACCTGAAATTGAACCCCTTCTGGGAAAGTGCATTGTGCTAACTGAGAGAGACTCCTGGGACAATCCACTTTAAATAGCATTTGTTTCTAAGTGCGATAGTTCATGTGAAAATGCATGCAGCACTAGTTCTTACAAATGTTTCACCTCAGATTGTACTCTGTCTAAAGAGCAGTTGCTGGATTTGCAGGATGTGGACAGGAAGAATAGAGAGGGAGCAAAAGTTCAGCTGTTCTAACATATAGGTAGAGAAGCTGGATTTTCATTGCCTCACAGTGCTCCCTCTTTCATTCAGGGCTGCAGAGGGGAACGCATGGGAGAAAGCAGGGCTGTAGCTTCCCAGAACACCGCAGATGAAGCTTGCCAGACACATGGTGACCATCAGAAGGTTGCAGTGATTAGTCTAGCTATATAAATAAACATGGCTGAATTCTGCCCCAACAAAAAATTGTTTGCTCTGTGTGACTCTGCTGCACGGAGCATGCTTAGGTCAGTGCTGCATGGAAAAGAAAGAGGAAGAGATTGGATTGAAAACTCTCCCATATTGCAAAAGCCAGGGAGAGAGAGAGGTTTTGACTGGCTTCTATTTGACTACAGGGGGCAGGAAGAGTACAAAGAACACCTCCCCCAAGGGTGTAGCTGAGTTGGGGTTTTTGCACTTTTTGTGCTACGCTGGGCTTTTATGCAGTGTTCACCATGGGGATAACAGAGTAAATGTTGTCAGTCCTTGTGGAGCTCTGTGAGGGAGACCTGCCTCCTGAATTGCTCTCAGCAGTGAGTAGGACAACAGAGCCAGTGAGTAGGAGAGTCACTGGGAACTAAATAAACACATTGTTTGCTCTTTTTTCCATTCCCTCATTTTTTTTACTTGAACTTTGCAAGTCAACCTGGATCAGCTGAAGTGTGTTCACAGCCATTCTAGCCTCTTTCAGGAGAGCCGCTTGTCTGGGGATAGCATCCTTGAGGCCCGTGAGCCTTCGTATCTCAGTATCAAGTACCTTTCTTCTTGCAGCATGTAGATGTGGAACACAGAGGAGAGAAGCAACCTTGTACTTTGTTGGGAAAGACCCTGAAGAGTAAATCCTGAACCTTGACTGATGCTGTGTTCGCTTTAACTCTCTTTTTAATCAAAAGGACAGCCCCAGTGCAGTCTCTGTTTTGCTCGTGTGCTTTATGGTCAGCAGACACGTTCAGTACTGCTCCAAGGATTACCCAAGGGAATCCATATAAACTGGTTTGTCTGCTGAAAGCAGTAAAGCAATAGTAGCATGGGGCTGAGTTTCCTAGTGGTGCTGCAGAGTCATACTGACACAATTCTGCTAGTTTCAGGACAGAAGCCAGTATCTCAGGATGCATTAGAGCACTGAAATTAGAGCACTTTAAATTAGGACAAAGAGACTGGCCAAGCAGAACAGCAGACAATTCTGTTTCTGGAATCTGTGCTAACTGGCATGGACGGAGCTGAAAAGTCTCTGTGCAGTACTGCATTTTATTACAGAGATGCACTTTTTGTGCTATAAAAATGAACCAGCTTGTTCAGCGCTAAGCCTATACACTTGCAAGACATTCTGTTGCAAAACTGAGATATGTCCGAAATCACTCTTTCGAACTACCTGATAGTGTATTTGAGGCCATATTCTGAAGTAGTCTACATCAGCAGACCCTAGACTCCCTCATTTGGGAGGATGAAAATTTCCTGTCCCTTCCCTACCTCACATGCCACAAAGGCCTTTCATTTCGCTATCATATGAGGTAGACTCAACGATAGGGAATGTGCAGATAAACATGTATTCCAACATAGGGAACCATAGCAACAATAACTACAGTAAGACTGGAACTATTTCTCTAACAGAAGATATGAAATAACAATATTCTGAGTTTATTGCAAGTTGCTGAATGCCAAGTTCAAGACAGCTCCACTCTGGTTTATTGCTTTTTATAGCAAATTATTGGAAATGTCATTGCCCTATTTAAAATCTGCCTCCTGATAGAAGAGAGCATATATCTTATACGGCTACCTCTATACAGATATATTGTTGGATTTTATTTTGACTGCAATGAGAAAGACTTCACTGCAAAGACCTGGGTTTATGACTATTTAGGACTTCTTGCTAGGGCTATGGTATAGTTTTCTGTGTAGATCTTCATAACAATAAGGTAGCATCTAGAAAGATGCCTGGAAAGGGTAGGAGAAAGATAAGCAGCAAGTTCTGCTAACGCAGAAAGAGCAGTATGCTAGACCAGCTCCACTGCTTCCTGTGATCAGGGCTCCCATGGCTCATTTTCTTTTCTATACTTGTCCTACAGTGGTACAAAGTACCAGTATGGTTAGTTTAGGTTGTTGGTGGGATTTCCTGTCCCTTCCCTACCTCACACGCATCCACAAAGGCCACACAATGTGCCTCTAATGCAGCTGTAGAATATTGGCTATGGTTGGGAAAATGGAAGCGTACTGAGGTGATGTCCTGATACTAGAGTATCCTGAGACTGGTGCTCTCTAGCTTGACACTCCCATGACTGAGAGCAATTGAAAAGTACGCTGTTACCTCTGCTAGCTAATCTCAGTGGTCTTAACATCATTCTGTATGAATGATTCATATGGCACAGATTTTTAGTTTAACAGTGTTACCTTATGTGTAATCTTTGCTCAGTACGTGTAAGGGCTTATCCTAAAACCAATAAATTGTCAACAGTAACTTCTCTGATAAAGTTAAATATTAGTTTCTAAAAAAAAAAACCCTCCCTTTTTAATCTTGCACTACAGTGCATATTGTTTTTGCCATCATGCACACACGTCACTACTGTCGTGATCAATAAGTAACGAGTCTCTTCATCATTCGTTAGCCAGCCTTTCAAGTCCCCAGATAAATAGAAATAAAGAGGTTTTCAGGCTGTTTCACTCCAGGCACCTTTTCCATGTATTCTTACAGTAAATGGATGGATTGATAAAGGCTGAAAATTTCATATGAAGCAACTCGTTAGCCTGCTGCTTTGAACCATACCCTCACAAGTGGAACTATACCTTCAACTTTCCCCCACTTCTACCATCAAGGCTAACACAGTCTTGGTTTGTTGCCACCACATCCTTTCCAATTCGCTGCAGTCACCAGAAGCTAATGCTACCTTTCTAATCATGACCACGCCACACTATTGTTTATGATTTCTATGCTTTGATAGGATAAGCAGTATTTTGTGCTGTTCAAAAGCAAACACAAATATATTACTAGCCAACACTTGCAGAATAGCAGCAAAAGTGTTTATATCTTCAGAAATAAAACTTTGCAGGCTTGTTGATTGGTTTAGGTTTCCATTTAGTATCTCTTTTATACAAGTTACCTGTATAAGCATTTAGAACTGTATAAAATAATGAGCTTAAAATCAAAACGTTTGCCTGGGGAAGTCTGCTTTATCAAATATTGCTTAACAGGGATGCTAATGACTCACTTAACTCTGATGTTCAGCTCCTTAAATGAAGGAAACAGCAAAAGCATAGTAAGAATAATATTGCTGTTAATAAAGTTAGCAACTTCACATATAAATTTTAAATCTCCATGCATTACTAAAATGCCAGTGAACTCTGGTCCTCAGGCTAGATGTGGCAATAAAATTTAACAGACTGTAAGCATGCAAAATGTTTTACATAATCTGCAAATTTTAAAAATGATTGATAGGTTTTGAAGAGAGACACACTGTTCCTGAAGTCTAAACTTTTTCCAGTAATTACCACCGGGAAAGGATGACTAATTACAGTACTCTCTATGCTACACGATATACATAGCAGACAAATACACTGAAGAGTTTTGATTTAGGTGTTCTCCATTTGGTAGAAGGAGTTAACCTATTTTTGGAAAGAGACCTATGTGCCTGAAGGCTGTAGGCTGATGAAAGTCTTCGCACTGTGCTTTGTAGAATGTAACATTTTCTGATGCTGATGTAAGTAAAAGTCAAAGCTTTTGAATTCAATACAATATGCACAATAACTCAAAGTACAATTACATTATTATTATTGAAATTGCCATCCCTTTAGTTCAGCACTGCAAATGGTTGACATGCAAAATGGCAGTTGTAGGTTCTCATAACACAATAGATATGTAACTTTCAGCAATGGTTGAGCATGGCAAGACTGTTGAGATTTCTGTTGCCTTCGTATTTTCATCCTCTTAAGCCAATATCTCTTTTTCAAGAACATTGAGCATTTGAAAAATATTTGTCGAAGCCTATTCCATGCTCATAAATTAATATTATGCTCACCTAAAAGAGAGGGGAAGCCTAATCAAATCAGTCAGTGATAAACAGCTAGTGTGAGGGAAAGGGAATAATTCTCTTGTTTCCCTAATTCTCAATCCATGTGGAAAGTCCTTTACTGACTTAGCTTTCCCTGAAAAGTATTTTAGGAATTACAGTGTCAGACTTTGTAAAGGAGTGACAACTAAGACCAGAAGCGAGGATTTTTCAAATGGGCCAAAGATGGTCAGACCCTTACCTGAAGAAAATCAACCTCCATTTAGCTACCTGGAAAAAACTGGCTAGTAGCCCTTGTGTGCCACAGAGCTTCCTGGGCTTCTGACTGATTTTTGTCCCAGAAAACAGAATTACGATTCTTCAGTTCAAAATTAGCTGATTTGACTGGTGCCACACAGCAAAAGGAGTGAGCTTGAAACCTCCCCTCAAATCACGGCCAAAATAAAACTTAGGTTTCCTATTAAAGCTTGGATAAGATTATTGCTACTTGCTTTTGGATAAGAGGAAGAGGTATGGCATTTTATCTGTTCTTGAGCACAGCGTTTAGCACTTCTTATCTGTGAACTATTTTACCTCCTGGAGCCTTGCTGTGATGAAAGCAGCATGTCTGGGCCTGGGAGTACCTCCACGCATAATTGCATGTTTTAATTTTGGAGTTTGGGGGCCAAAAGTGCCTGGTAGCCCCATTGGGTACAATCACCAAAATTTCCTGTAGAAGGTTTTACAATCTTGACCTGAGGTGGCACCTACAGAAACATTGATTGAGGAATACGTCATTAAGAGAAAGAGAGCTACATTCTTTCCTGTAGCTTGGTATTGAATGAAAATTCCTAACTGTTGTGGTTGTAGGTGGCAAGGTTTTGGTAGAGGAGGAACTGCGGGGGTGGCTTCTGTGGAAGGAGGTCAGGGCCTGCCTTGTAATGGACACAGCCGGTTCCAGATGTCTCTGCAACAGACCTAACACAGGACACAGCAGAGCCCATCAGCCAAGTTGGTGGCACCTCTGTAAAAACCTACTTAAGAGTAGAAAACACTGGTGGGGAGGGAACAGAGGAGGGAATGAGGGAGCAGTGAAAGGAGGAGTGAACAAAAAGAGTGAGAAATAGAGGGAACAGCTAGAGTGGGAGGTGCTCCATGGTGGTGCAGGCACACCACTGAAGGGACTGTAGTCTGCTGAGGACCCACACTGGAGCACAGGAGAAGTATGCAAAGGAGGGAGCTGCAGAGAGAAACAACCACCTCTTGGACCACAATCCCCTGTGCTGCTCGTTGACTCCCTGAAGGGACTGAGTGTAACCTGCAGTGATAACGAGGGGTGAGGAGAGGAGTCTGGAGTGAAGTTGAGCCTGGGAAAGAGGAAGGACAGATATTTTAAATGTTTGTCTTCTGCTTGTTTGCTTCCCATTACCAAAACAGTAATTTAATATTTGTGCTAACTGCCAGCAAATTCAGTTAAATTCTTCAAATCCAGTCTGTTTTTCACACAACAGTAATTGGTGAGCTGTCTGTCTTGTTTTGGCCCATTTTCTCACCCCCTTTCTCCCTGTCTTCCCCCTCGTCCTGCTGGGCAGGGGGAGTGAGCAAAGGGCTGAGCAGGTGCTTGGCTGATAGCTGGGGACAACCCACCACACTGACATAGACACCTTTTAATGCACGCTCACCCTGGGTCATGAGCTGGGTTTCAAAAACGGTTTCTTTGTAGCAGAAACCTTAGGAAAGCTCCAAAAGCCACAGTGAAAAGGCCAATGGTTTTGAAGTATTTCATAGCCTGGAATCTGTAGTTATTTTTATAACTTTCTTGTGGTGACCTTCAGCATTTCCAGATTTAAAACCACCTTCAGATAATTAAAAAAAAAACAAAACAAAACAAAAAAAAAAACAACAACCCCAAACCAAAACCTGAATAAATAGTATCTGAGATGTCTTGGAGAAAATATGGTGAGATAAACTGCTTTTAGAAGGAGTAGGATGAGAAAGGAGGAGAAAAGAGCCTGAAATGCCATTGTGCATTCTTTGTTTCAACTGCAAATGAGAACAGCTTACAAAATTTATCACTGCTTTAGAAAGGAGTTTTATACTGATGACAGCAATTGATGCTTAACATACTAAGCTATAAAGACGAACATTCATCTTCTTCTGTTAAGGCCATTTATCTTCTTGTATTCTTGCAGATGAACTGTTTGTCTTCTATGTTTTATTGCTCATTTGCTCTCCTCCACTAACTAACTACCTGCAAATACCATTTATGTTTCTCAGTGCTGAGAATACTGTGTAATTGTTTGACAGTAGTTTAACCTATTAAGTGTTTCACGGAAGAGCTCTGTGTTCTGTGCACTGATGATTATTTAAACTCCATCTGTAAAAAATCCCCTCAGTTCCTGTTGGTTTCGTAGCAATGTCTTTGGTTTTCACTACTTATTAAAGCTTCCTATTTACTTTATCAAGGATAAGAAAAGTACATTGACAATTAATTTAGGATTCAAGTGTATTCTCGTAATAGAGGTTTATTGAATTCTGCCTATTACAATCCAGACGGAGTACAGAATTAGAAGCTGCTCCAGTGTAATCTATAAATCTTATTCTTTTCACTAGTTTGCTGACATTTTCAACAACTGCTGCAGTCTAGTGATGAGTGATGGATGAAGTGTTCTGCACTTAATCTGGTCCTGTACTATTGCGTAGTGTTGCAGTGTGCTGTGAAATGGCTTCTAAGGTCTACCACAGGGGCATCAGTACTTGCACGATGACTCTTACACAGGCCTGAGGTTCCTCCAGGCCTGGATGGTGCCTGCTCTGTAGAAGTGCTCAAAGTGAAGGAGTAAAGGTAAAGCTTCTAAGTGTGGGGTGACATTTTCACCACAACAAAATAAAAAATATTAATGGGACTCATGCTCCAAAGTCCTTTGAGCACATCTGAAATCCCACTGTTTGTGCCTTTGCAGAGAGGATGAGGTATAGTCTCGATGAGAATGGTTATCTCTGGTCTATGTACCGAAAGCAGGGCTAGGAACTGTCTGGGGACAGGCTATTACAGTGGGATGCCCCTGCTCCCAATGCTTCACAAAAAGTTTTGATTAAAGGCAGAATCCAAAGACTCCAAAGCCTGTGAAAGTCTTAGAGAAGCTGTGGCAATTACTGCAGTTGTTGTTGGAGAAAGGGAGTATATTCCAGACATATTTACATATTAAGAAAGAAAAAGCAGGTCTCTTATTCCTTTTAAGAAGCCTTTTAATCATATTTTTCTCATCGTATTTTGTCCAGCCTTCCTATGCATCAATGAAACATTATTTTTCTTTCTTGTGGGTTTTCAACTTCATTAAAAGTCTGAAATTTTAATCAAAATCAACAGAGAATGAATTCACAGATGATAATTTTTTCTTTCCTTCCCAAGTCCCTGGAAATATATTCAGCAAAGCAAGAAACTCTTTATTGTAAGCTTTTTTGCCTCTGAACTATTTTCTTAAGAGAAAAGTGAGAAAGAGGATTTTTTACGATAAAGACTGAACATTTCAATTCCGAGTTCTCTCCTTTCTGTTTTGTCTCCCCTTGTTCTGTGTATTCTGTTGTATTTCAAAGAATATTTATGGTATAGTACTAAAAGTCCGTGGCACTCTTTGAAAACGTACAAACCATACTTGGTTGTTTTGCTGAATGTAACAATGTAAAATAAACATAATTTCCTTGAGCAGAAATACACAACTTTCTGAAAGGATTCAGAATTCAGGAAGGATTGCTGATCTAGTTAGGGCTTTCACTAGAACGTCTCTTACTATAAATCATTCGCACAGACGTTCACCTATTCAAGAAACTATGGTGTCCAAGTACACCTCTTTTCAAGTCAATCTTACTGTGTCATCAACGAAAGTGGGAGCAAACCTATTTCAAATTACAGTGTCAAGACTCAGTAGCTGTGATGGTATTTATGAGAAGGTGAGAATTTGGAAACCGGGAGCATGTAGAGTCTGTCCTATGGCTTGGTCATGTCCCTGTCCCCTGACCCTCCACGTGGTGCTCCTGGTGCTCTCAGGCATAATTATTACTTTTTGCAGGGTTACTTTTTTGAGTTCAGTGTCTGTAATAATGTGACCACTCAGCTGTAACCCATCATAGTAATATTTTTCTACCATGTAATTGAGGATATACGTACTAAGAGGACATACAAGGGTACAAAACCTTCTGTGGTGGTTTTAGATGGATTTGTTTTGGTTTCAAGAAAGCTAGCTGGTTCATTCATTCATTCATTCAAAAAAATTCTCTAGGATTATATTGTAATATATATGCAGTGTAGAAGTTCCAGGAACAGGATTCATAGCGAAATGGATAGCTAATTTTTTTGACCAGCTATACATACCCTATGCATGTTTGATACTCTCATAATCATTTTTCTAGTCATTTCCTGCAGTAGGGATATATGCCTCAGTCTTTAGTGATGGTATGTGCTGGCAGTTTTGTTGATACGCTTGGCAAAGGTTTAGATTCACTTTCTATGTCTCAGCTATTTTACCTTTTTTTTTTTTTTTTTTTTTTTTAATAGGAGGGCATTTTCAATAGCTTCGTCTCTGTAGGAGAAAAGGAGTATGAAGGAATACTTTTTTGCCTCAGACTATTGATAATGCATTTTTTGGTCCTTTAAGTTATTCACTGTCCATATGATATTGGAGCACAGTGTGTTTGGACAGCCTGAAAATTTCACAAGGATGATTTTATTATTAGACATAAATTCTTGTCACTTCACATTACACATGCACTCTTAATCCACTTATAAATGGCTATCGCACATATCAGATTTGTTCCTGTAGTCCGTTGTTTCTTTGGCACAGTTGCCCTATTATGGCAAACAATCAGCACTTTAACAATAACTTAAAGTTTAGATTGACCTAGGTCCTTCTGATAACTCTATACTTTATTCATAAGAAGCTCATTTTTTTCCAGGTACTATTGTTGTTTTTTCAGTTTCAGTGTCATTTAGAGAGTGTTTGCATTGGATACATTTAAATCACTGTAAGCTGAAAGCCTTCAAAGGTGTTTGGCTTCTGGCGTACCTGTATGGCATAGGACGTGGGTGACATACTCAAATTACCTTAGATATCTGGGTCAGCTGTTCTCAAGGATTTACTTACATTAGGGAAAAGTACTGCAGTACATTTTCAAAGGTTTTTAGCAATTGTGGTTGCTGTACTGTAAATAGCTCTCTGGGACTTGCCTACTGGTTAGTCAGTGTTGCTAATGTGGAAAATGAATATTTTTGCTAAGCATGATAAATGCGTATTGGTCACTTGTCCCTGAGTATCTCTGCTTCTCATGCATCTCCCTCTAATTTTAGTGGACATTAGGTTCTGCCATTAACAGAAACCATGCAAAATTGCTTTAATGCTTTAGAAACATTTCGCAGGTGTCCTGTCTATTTGTGTCCTTGGGATGTAATCCTTCCTAATAACTCAAAAGAGAAAAAACTACCAGTTCATGCGTGTCTTCAGTGGCAGTTCATACAAATATATGCCTCTGCATGCGAAGCTTCAGATTCTGCAAAGCACTTGATACTTTACAGAAATTAAAACTTGTCAGAGCTTTATTATGAAGTCATACTGATGAGACAAAACCTACTGTGGGTGACAGTATCCAAAATCATGACCTGTCCCTATCCCAAATCTTGGCTATTTGAATGATACAGGACCGGGGGAGTAAGTTATCCAATGTTATTAAAAGAAGAACAAATTATTTCTGCCTCTCCTCCTTAACTTTTCCATAAGCTTCTCCTAGAAAATAGCAGTGGGGTTTCTGAGCTTTTGCTTTTCCCCGACTCTGTTATTTTTGAGATAATTCAGACTGACTCAGTTACCCTGCTGTCAAGACTGAGAAACTGCACTGACTGCACTAAATATGCTCGGGTGGGTGTAACCAGAGCGGGAGAATTTGGCAGCACAGCTGTGATAAGGAACTAGCAAACAGGATTGCATATAACTCGGGGAACAGGGAATAAGGACAGATGTGCAAATCCACTCCAACCTGATGCTTTGACCACTAGTTCATTCCCCCCCAGCTGGAATTTTAATACTATGTACACAAAAACAAAGGCCATTGGCACCTTGATGCCATCATTCAACATGATTTCTGTTCAGCTGGAGCACGGTCCCTACCTGGAAAGCTGCAATATTAGTAACCACTATCTCCTCAAATAAATAGTATTTCTAAACATGCTATTTCCACCCCTAATGGTAGCAAACACTAGAGTGTGTGAATCTATTCCATTCCTCTGGGAATTTGCCACTGGGAGTTGTGATTGCCTGCATCCAAAGAGATCCTGAGGATAAATGCCAGGTTCTTTTTCCTTATCAGTTTCTCAGCTCCAAAGAATCGGTGGCATTCAAATTCTACATTCTTCCCACTCAACGTCCACCCACTGTTGTCACGTTACTAGTCACCACATCCAAATCTCTGTTTATCCCCGGGTTCTGGGAGATTTTTAGTATAAACTCTAATCTGTTCCCATGTAAGCAGTGCAACGGTTCTCAGTGATGCAGGTAAAGAACATGCTATTATTTACACCAAATCATTGATTTCTGGAGAATGAATCAGATCCTTTTATAAACCTCTATAAATAAAAAGTTCTGCTTTTCTCCAGCTCCAAGAAACTAAAAACATTACACGTTACCATTAGTTTGTAGAAAAAAAAAAAACAACCCAGAGAAAACAGTCCCTTAATATGAAGACACTTTCTTTTACCCTAAAGTAAAAAAACTGAAATAACTCTTTAACATAATAAGAGTTTAGAAATCTACTTGCAAAAGCTTGCAAAATCATTTTAAATTAAGTATGTTATTTATCCTGTTGTCTTCACCATTCTTTCTGTGGCTATAGAGCCTGCAAGAAAAAGGACCAAATATGAAGCACAGCGTGTCTGGAAAAAGAAGCTTTAAAATAGCACTTGGCATTTTCCAGTTTATTGCACTGAATGTTAATGCACATTGGGAATTCATAAACACAGAGAAATGATTTAGACTTCCCTTCCTGTATAACAAACACAGCAGGACAGAGAAGTGCAAAAACTGATATTATGGTGTTTATAGCTGGGATCCAATTATTTGAATACTATTTTAATCTCAGCTAGCATCTTGCTCATACACTAGGCTGTACCTATATTCAACCCAGGAAGAAAGGTTGGGTGAAGCACATATAGGACAGCTTTAGTTTAGCTTGTTCAGGTCCTAGTACGCGTGGCCATGTGTATAGGTGTTACTTAATGGAGATGAGTCCATGGACCCAAGCACTGGTGTGTGATTACCGAGTATGCTCCTGTTGCATTCGTGCTCCCTAGCCCAGTTCTGGCCAATGCCAATTAGCACTCTCCTGGGGAATAGGCTGGGGAAGCAAAGGCCAACAGTGGCTCCCGGTTGACGCTGCAGTCCAGGACTCTCTATTTTGGGAAATGAAGAGAATGTGGCTGTGTAGACGTGAGCTATGCTGTGACACTTGCCCTCGGGGCCAGCACATAGGCACGGCTTGTTCTAGTTACTAGCATAGGCATAGCCCACGTCACCCAGTTTTAGCTACATGAGCAAGTCCAGAGGGTCTCTGGTGGGCTCTCTTCAAATCCCACACTCGCTGTGCTCCCTGCTCTGGTAGCTGGATTACAGCTAGCTCGACTGAGGTAAAACCGTGTGCTGCGGTCCAACCAGTTAATTACAGCACAGCCTGCAGCAGCAGAATGAGAAGCAATGACCTCGCTGATGAGGCTGCTGGCTAAGGTAGGAGCTCTATTCCGAGATGGCTGAAAAGGAAAGGTGCTAAAAAGTGCTTTGCCTTTCATTTGATCTGGCATCTTCTTTTTCAATAGATAGAAAGTGTGACTGATCTACTCTCTATATGTTTGACAGTGCTAATCCCACAAGTTGTCTCACTCTGTCAAACCTTCCATGGATCACCTTGGTGGCACTTGTCAGTGAAATAACAAAAACTCTTTCAAGAAAACAAATTCAATATGTACACACACGTGTGTGTGTATACATATATATATATCATATAAAATTATTAATTAACCTTACTCCTTTTTGTCCCCTTTCTATTCCAGGGTTAGATAACATCCCCCCTTGCTGGTTTTATTCACTTTTTTAAAGAAATGTCACCCAAAACAATTGTTGGAGCAGTTTATTTGTCAAGCGTGTAATTTCCTATCAGATTCCTTCTCTTTTGATTTGACTTAGAAGTTTTGGAAAAAAATTAAAACAGATTTTTTGACAGACTAAAAAACTGTGTGTTTGCCTAATGAAAAAATCTCTCTGTCTGTATGCAGTGGATTGATTTCATGTGATTCTAGCTAACCTAAACAACTTGAAAGACATCTCTGGCAGATGGGATGAGAAGTTAAAATATAAAGGGAAGCCAACCCTCATTCAAATCAAAAATGTCATAGTTGCTATCTCTCTGGCATGTTACATGCAGTCCAGACAAGTGAGTGAAATTCCTAAGTAAAAGAGTTACTCTGCATCTTCTGTTTCAGACTGACCAGCACAAAAATAACATTGCACAAGCTTTGTTATGTAACTCTAATATTCTTTGCTGTCCACGACAGAACATCATGAAAATACTGACTATGTCTATGGGAGATCCTGCAGTGCCACCCAAAAGGATCCTGCCCTGGAAAGTCGGGACATCATCAGCCAGGGGTCTGAGATAACCAACTCTGCTCAAGTGCAAGGTGTGTTAGCCAGAGCAAAAAGCCACAGCAACATGACTCTGCTGCTTCCCAACCTAAGCAGTTTTACATGACTTGGCCCAAAACAATGTAGATGCATCCCTAGGATAAAACTTCAGCCTTGTATAAATTAGCAAAGGCCAGAATTATTCCAGTTGACACCAACTGGAAGATTTGAATCATGTTTTGTAATCAGAAGACATGTCAGGATTTGAGAATGAAACATAAGCACCAAGCGAATTCCCCCCATTCCTGAACTGCAAACTGTGCCAGGTTCATCTTGTTAGGATTCTTAAATGTATTGCTATATTTTCAGTGGGCAGAAAGGATGATTTATTTTCTTTTAGCATTTAGAGACAGTACTTACTTAGGTTATTTAGTTATTGAATCAGCATGACTTCTTGCTATACAGAAGGCTGAATGCATTAAAAATATAAGAGAATGAAGATGAGCTTTCTGTTTAATATTATTCTTCCACATAATATTTTAGAATATTTTTAAAACATAAAATTTAAAGTCAAGTAATCCAGAAAACTCAGTGCTACACTCAAACAGTGTATAGAATTACATGTTTGAACTGGCTTTTCGACATGCTTCCCCTCATTTTAATTTGGCACCTAGCAGCAGTTGTGAAAATGTCCATGGCATTCACTGGGGCAAAGCCTAGGAAATAAGAAAGAAGCTTTGGAAGCATATTTGAAGTTTGAGACCTGTGAGAATTGTTGATCTGTATAAACTTGAAAATGAGAACTGCCAACAGTTTTATGAAAAATGAAAATCCAAAAATGCCACTGCCAACTAAACAATAGGCATATCAGTGAGCACAGATTATGGACTGGACCCTGGAATACCCTAGTGATGGGGTTAGGTATTACTTTGAGTAGGAAATCAATCTGTATGCTTTCTGTGGAAAAAAAATTGGTTTTGAAAAATTCACAACTTGAAGTACAAAAGCATTTTATCAAAAGTTTCTAACTGTGACATCCAATACTTTTTCCTTATTTCAGCATTAATAAATCCCAGAATCAGAAATATTAGAAATACCCTCTCTTCCTTCTCAGTCTGTCACTGCTTTGATTACATTATTTTTTCCTACTCTATGTAATGGCATATGACATGAAAGTGCTTCAGGATCACTAGTCCATTTCTTCCTAGCAATATCATTTTATGTATGCTTTTCAGACTCCTAGAGTGCGGAATTGTGCTCCCTACTAAGGTAGGGCTATGAAAAACACCAGACTGCTGTCAGGAGCCCTCAAAATAATTCACATTTTATTGTGGCTATATCTTCTGTCTCCTATCTATTTTCTCTACAAGACTCATTATAAATTGGGTTTTGATGTAGTTTCTACTGCAAGCCTATTCTTTTCTTTCCATAAAAAGAAGGGAATAGTCTTCTCACAATGTAAAGCCTGATTCGCCCCCATCACCACTTACCGTATTCTCATGGTCCTTTCTCTCTCCTCTCCCACTGTATCAGTAAAGGGATGACTTTTACTTCTTACTGATCACCCACAGCATTCAATTTGTTCAAAATTCGAAACCTTTATCTCAGAGGAAGCTTTTAGTATTCAGAATTAACATTACTCCTGGCAAAAAATGCCTTGTGGTAACAACAACAACAACAACAATAATGTTTTACTCAATACAGAATCATATGTAGATGAAGACAGACCTACAGTCTCTTCATTTTTACTGTTACATACACTGTTTGTTATTTTTCCCTTTGGGTGGCAAAGTAGCAAACGTGTTCTAGACATTACTGAGAAAGTGAAAGTTTTTATGTTCTATAACATTGTTCTGTAAATTCACTTTAACGTCGATTTCAAGCCTTTTTGGAGCAGAGAGGCTTCTTGAAACACTGTGAGCAGACCAGCTGCCATTACAAAAACTCATACATGTAACAGAGTACAAAGCCTTGTATCTCAAAAGAGATAATTAAATAATAGCATTTCAGCACTGGAGACTGTTGTAGCAAGTAGGGGTCTCCAGCTGCAAATAATCTCATCGCTGGATGCGCTTGTTTAGCAACTTTATGGACACTGCTTCCATAATATCCTTATGATGGCTGCATTCATTGTGCTCACTTATGCATTCAAAGATCAAATAGCTTCTGAAGCTACTAAGCTTATAAAGAAATTAACTGTAGTTAATCTTATGCATATGTTTGAGATGTCTGCCAAAAAGAAGCACATCAGATACACCGCATAAATAGATTTGTGTAGAGCCAGCTATTAAGACGAACCAGTGGTGGCAATTCAACAGCATGCTTTAAAACAGTGCCTGAGATGCCGCAAGCATAGAAGGCATGAGCTGATCATTCAGATGAATCTATTAGCTGGATTTTGGGAACCAAAAGGGTACCCAAGGGGAAAAATGCCACCCAACAAGAGTCCTTTTTGAGAAAAAAGGAAAAAAAAAAGACAAAGAGATGCTTCATCTATCTCTGGTGCATTGCCCATGGAGGTCCAGCCTTGGGGATGAATGAGGCTCTGGGACCTGCCTGAGGCTCACATCTCACAGACCTCTCCTTGACCATAATCCCACTTCAGAGGGAATGAGCAGGAATGATTTCTCAACCTCACACTCTTTGTTCGTGTCTTTTCTCTGGAAACCTTAGCTGGGGACAAAGTCTGAACTCCATTAAACATTTACAATATTTTCAAACTCAGTGTACATCTGATAGCACTAAATTCCTACCATATTAGCCAAACCTTAACAGAGGTTGCTATTATTATATAAAATTGCTATTATTATCCATTTACAATGGATTTTTAAATCAACTGAGTACTGCTCTGACAACTGCGAAATTATTATCTATATGTAAAACAAGATGAAAATAATGGTAATCCCATGTCATGCCATACCCTTGCAGGGATTAGGGGAGACTTCATAACAGTCCTGTTCTTCTCTTAGTTGGTCCTGAAACTGATTTCTCATGTACAGTGGTAGAATTGTAACATTGCCCTTGTGGAGCAAATAAAACTGGGACAAGTTTACCATACTGTTCAACCATCTATTTTAAACAGATTTTTGACACTACCACAAGCATTTTAACCATAAGGAAATTCTCCCGCATTAATTCTTGTAGGTTTGGTGTTGTTGTTTTATTTATTGCAAGAGGCATGAAAACATTAACGTTTAAAAAAACCAATAAGACAAAATAGTTGAAGGAAATTCCTCAGGACGTTAAAGCTCTAGGTGAAGTCTCACTCATTTTATGTATGATATAAAGTTGTACAGAAAAATTCTATGTCTAAACCAGATTTATTCAATTCTGTAAACCCCGGTAGTATAATGTTCTGAGTTTTCTGTCCCTACATATTCCTGTTTTATTTGCCATTTTAGTTTTCATTTGAATTTTCTTTTTCCAAGCATTTAAAAAACATCTTAAAAAGAGCATTTCAGCAAACCAAAAGTAAATAATAAATACATCAGTCTAATGGGATATAGCAAGCCATAAACTTTGGAATTACACACTTAATTTCATTTCCAAGTTTTTGAAATAGAAGTTCATAATTTTTAAAGAAATGTGGGGGTTGTAGATTTGCCCTTGTTTTGATATTTTGAAAGTTCGTCTTTGCACTCTCCCTCTCAGAAAAGCTTTTAAAATGAATTTCAATTATGAGTTTCAATCATCTCTATTAAAAATGGTCTTCAACTTTTCAAGAAAATAAAAAAGATAAGAAGGGTTGGAATTTTTTACCACCTTTTGCCAGAATTTATTAGTCTGCATCACTAGTAGCCTACAGATTATATATAGTGCTTTTTATCTTCAGAGAAAGAACAACTGCAAATTGTTAATTCGCAGACATTTCTTTTCAAGTTTTGCATACTTTTCTGACACCTGATTATTCTGTGATATATTAAAATGTAAGACCCTCCTCTTTTGCTTTTCTATAATTTAAATAATTACCTGAATAAAGCATGTGAATTATGGCTTTCACGTTTCCCAGTTCAATCATGCTAATTTATCTTCTGGCAGCGAATTTCAAACAAAATTACTGTCTCACTCTGAGACGTGATGTTAATAAAAGATATTAATTACTTCTTAGAAGGCATATTTCTTTATCCAGACCACAAATTTAAAAAGAGGTTTGCCAGAAAAGAACAAACTCTGCTTTAGTTCTCCCTCCTCTGACAAGTACAGAATTTCTCTCACTCAGACTCATACAAAAAAACCCTTTTTTCTCCATCTCGTTGAAAACCTTTCCATCTATTTCTGCTGTATCCTCACTGACCACTGGAGCCATCACTTTCTATAATGCCATTTAGGATACATTTACTTTGAAAACTCATCTTCCTAGCTTTGAAAATGTACATGGAGATCTCTGGTGTCTAATCAAAGCAAATGGAGAATACAGACTATATTCTATATTATTTTCCTTTCAACAAGTGTTGAAAGTATGAACTTTCTTGTTCAGTTTCATATACTATATCCTGCTGATAAACCATGCAATTTTAACTGAAATTTTAAGAGAAAAAGGCCACACAATAAAAAAAAATAATGAGCAAAAGTGCTGAATACATGTCAAAGGTTTTACACAGCATGAATCGTTCACCATTTAGGAAGAAAATCTCTTCAGATTTACTTATCTGTTTGTCAGTATGTCTGGGAAAGCATGGCTGAAAAAGCCAAATACAAATACAAAATACTTTATGAAGTTTGCATACTTGTTTCTGTTTTTCTACTGGGGAGGCGTGGAGGAGAGTTGTGATTTTTTCAGGATTATTTAGCTTCACATCACAAAGTTTTCTGCATGTTAACTTGTAATCTAAATCTAAAACTGTCCTTTCATGTCACTTGTAAAGAGTGTTCACTGTGGGTATGGAAAAGAATTTTTGAAACTTGCAGATAGGAAATGTGTTTTCATTAGAGACTAACAACATTCTATTTCCATCAGTAATACTGTAATGAGAGAAAAGGCACAGTAAAATTCCAGTTTTGGGGTGGATCTGTTACTCTCTCAAGAGGAATTTAGGGGGGTACGTCCATTTATGCGTATCACGTGTAGGGCCATTGTTTTCTCTAGCCAGAATTTTTAAGTAAGTCCCTAATCTCCATGTACGGGATGAAGATCATTCCTCTGTTCTGTTTCACCACTTGTAATAAAAAAAAAGAATGAAAACAGTACATTTTCAATGCAATACTAATGTTCTTCTCTAAAATAATGTTTTATAATGGAGACAATCTGTTTAAAATTGATATTGAGATAATTGGCAGTGAAAGAGACAGGGCTAACATTTTTTTTACCTCTTCATTCAGTGGAACATAGACAAGAGACTATTCTGGCTGCAGATACTGCAGCAAAGCAAGAGGATTTATCACAGATTGGTTCTCTCACAATAAACCACAAAATGGCAGAAGGAAACTAATTTACCTTTTCAAATAGTGTGGTCCAGAGATGCAAAGCAAGCAGCAAAAAGACAAGTACATTGTGTTTTCGAATTACACCAGAGCAAGTTATACTAGAAAAGAAATAGGCAAATAAAACCCAGAAGGACCAGATGCTAAAAATATAATGATCTCTCATTTTCCCTCCACTGTTACTCAACATTAAAGCATGATGTGGTGTCTTCTTGTTTGCTTGGGCACCATTTAATCTCTGCGTTTCACTTAGTCATACTCCTTCCAAGCAAAGCAGGCACTGGACTATACAGCAGCTTCCATTTATGTTGCCCATATTTTCAGTTTTAACCTTTCTTCACAGTCTATTGCTGTACTTCTGCCTAAAAGCAGCAAAAGCTGATGTTTTTCCTCCATTAACTTTGCTCTTTCAGAAGAGTTTTACCCAGTATTCTGTACTTAGGTTGAGTATGAATTCGAAGTGTAAGTGATAACTGTGATAGTTGTCAGCTTTGTGTATTAATTCTAGATATAACTTGGACTTCCCAGGGAGTGAGAACTGCCTTCTCCTGGCTGTGCCGCGGACACTGCGATAAATGGTGCACATGCAATTCTTGCCATGGAGCTTGGGGCAGGTGCCAGCAGCCTTCACTGCTTCTGCCACAGCAAACATTGCCGCAGCTTCAGTCTGGTGGCATGTCCTGATTTCACACAGCCCCCAGCCCCTCCTGAAATACAACCACCTTTTTGTCTGAGAGACAGTTTCTACTGAGGTACTCGCCACCTCAGAAAATCACTCTTCTCTTACCTTGTTTTACAACACCCTAAACACCCTAAAGAGGTTGCTAGTTCATTGACCTACCTACAGCAAGCCTTACAGTTTTTGCATTTTAAAATGGATTCAATCTCCATTTGTGTTTATTTCTTAGTTTCTTAAAACATTGATTACTGTCTTGACTTTTGCTCTTCAGAATAGTCTTAAATTCTCTGTTATTCTCAGCTTTGTTCATGTTTTCTTCCAGATTAGGAACATCAGGACCTGAAACTAAGACTGGGCCTCATCCTTCATTGAATGGTAAACCCAGAGCTAAGAAGAATGGGAAAAATTCGTATTATCATACTTTATCCTGAGAGCAAGACGACTGAGACAAATGAAAGCAAGCAGAGTTCTTCAGTGTAAACTCAAGTTAGGCTTATTTGCTTTTCACGTTGTCATTTTAATTTAAATTCTTTAAGTTAATTGTAATTTTACTTCCTTTCTCCTTTCTGAATTCTTGTTAAAGAGCCACTTGTAAAAAAGAAAGGACGCCCTGCATGTTTAATTAATACGTAAAGGCTCATACATGTATCCACATACCAGCAAACAGATTCAGACACAGAGAGGAAGGCAGAAGCAGACTTCAATGTTAATATTTCGTCAGAAACTTGAGATTTTATTAAGCTCAACTCACATGTTTATTTCAGAGGGCATATAATACAAAGGCTGAACTATATGATGAGTGAGAAACAATTTTCAAAAGGATGAAATTTTGGTCTTTTTTTTTTTTTTTTTTTTTTACAGGACACCTCAGAAGCATGTATAGGAACACTCAACATGAAAAATATGAGAGAACTATCTAGTGAAAGAACATCACCCACTAATTTTCCCAAGCACCACATAACTGGGCAATGTACAGAGAAGGCATTCAGCAGCCTCAGGTAATCTCTGCACAGAAGCGGAGCCAACACCTCACACATACTAGAAAAAACAGTATTCTAAATTAAGCAATGACTTCTAATGATGAGTGTGCTGTGTGTCAGAGGTGTCGGTGGTGAAAATACAAGCCTGTGAGATGAACACAAGATCGCACAGCTTATAAAATGAAATAGCCTTTTAAAATTCTGTCCTAGGCAGAATGATAAACAAAAGGGAGAGCTCCAAGTCGAAAGTAACCAATATATTTCGGTGTTAGAAGACCTATTTTTAAAGTTCCTGCTGACCACATTTTGTAAATATGCTAAAAGATAGTGCAGAGGAATGGAAAAAAAAATCCAACTCCCTTAGACCAACAGTAGTGATCTAATTAAAAAAGATTCTGAATGGCCCCCAAAACAAGAGCAGACTGGGAAAACTACTAACTGTATCCTAATCTCTAACTCACTAGCGTCTCCAGTGGGGCTAAACCTAAAATTTAAAGGCTCACTTAGTCCTTTTGGACCTCTGGGCTTGCAGCTTTTTCTCTATGGAAGCCACTCCTCTTTTTATTCATCTGGCAACACATAGTACCATGTTTTGAAATGTCTTTTTGCTTTCCATACCCATTCCTGTGTCTGGAGGCTCCATGCACTGTAAAACTCTAAGTTTTTCATTTTTAATTCATGTTCAGAATATTATTCTACACTTCCCACAGAAGCAGCTTTCTACCCCACAGTGCAAATTCCTAATGAGAAGCAATACGAATAACTTTTGATTGTACCATCCTGCTTTCTTACTACCAGGGCTTTCAGCTTTACCATGGAAGTTAAACAACTGAAAATTCAGCCTTTTATCCCAGGTACACCAGATGTAGGTGCTAAGGACCAAATAATTAAAAGCCTCACCCTGATCCCAGGTACGTTATGTAAATATGGATTAGCTCCATTGTTATGGATTTGCTGCATGGATTTTATGGATTTGCTCCATTAGCATAAGTGAGACAGTATATTCACAAGAACTGTTTTTTTCATATATTCATTTCCATTTCCATTGTTGGTCATCAAGATGAAATGTTATAACTCTGAAATCAGCCTGTCACTTATATAATTTGAAAACCTACTTGCTATAGAGCTTGCAAGCATACTACTCCTACACACATGCACTCCTAGTCAAATTAACCTTCAAGTCAATGAATATTTAATTTTTACATTATTTTCAGCATCTCATCTCTCCACAGTAAGTATGTACTGGGTAATAACATAGCGGATATGGTGCTAAATTCTTTGAGGCTCAAGAGATGAAGTAAAAAGGGCTACAGACCAACTAACTACTGTCCTGAATACTAAAAGCCTAAGTCCAAAGACAAAAAGACTTTTGTCAAGTGGTGAAATGCAAGCAGAAGGTAAGGTCAGAGAAACTCAGGAAAGACATAAAACATAATTTCCCACCTTGACAGCAGCACTAAATGTGGGCTAGTAAGGAAATTAAAGCACTGGAGGCCACTATGATACATTATAAACAAATCAATAGCATAAAATGTCACATGTATCCTCTTTCCAACATTTTCTGTAACTAAACATTGACCTTTATAAAGAGGCACAGAGCTGTGAGAAATAATCTGATTCATTTTGGCTAATGCTATAAACCTAAAAGCATCAAAGAGAAAAGTCAAGCCAACAGATAATACTTACATTTTAAATACGCTAAAGGCTTTCCTTTACTAAAAATGCTGTCTTTTCAGAAGAGTATCAAAGACTCCTACATCAGGCAGTTCAAATTTTCAATTGTATCACTATTTTAAGGGGGAAAAAAACCCAACAAACCCAACAAACCTAAAAAACCAAAAAAACCTACAGAAAAAAAATCTGTGTCAAAATTACTGTTCAAGCAATATCAAAGCATTTTATGAAGGTCTGTCTATTGGTCTGATGAGAATTTCACTTGTACTCTTGTACACTGCCTCACATCCAATTCAAATTTTGACCAGAGCACGTGCCAGTCCTTAGACTAACCAGGAATGTTCCTGTGAAGTTCAAATTCTTTCTTTGTGTCTCTGGTTTGAGGCTGTCTCATTTCTCAGCTGACTGGCCTACTTATTTCTTGGTTACACTGAATTTGGGCTCTCCCCTCTTCCTCCATGACCGCCAAATGGAGTCTCCCCAAAATTTCAAAACCTCTGAATTTTTTCATGATCAAATTGTTATTTTCTAAGCAACCCCACTGCTACTGTAAGTCATAGGCTTGATTAAACGTAAACTAGTTTTTCCACCAGTTTGATGCAAGAATATTTAAGAGACACTGAAAACACCAATAACCATAGCAGGGAACAAACGGATGTTTCCGCATTGTTGGGATTAGTGGTGGATAATGTTAATTTCCCTACTGACAGTATTCGCTGTGTTTCTCTAAAAGATGATGAACCACAGTAGGCAAATGAGAAGAAAAAAGAAGTACCTCCTTGTTTCCATCTGATTGCAATGGTTGATTTATAAACTCATGCAGCTCTTTAAGAAAAGCATGTCTTGCAAATAGCTGGTGTATTTAAAGGATTTCTAAAAGGATTTAGAAAACTAGTTTTAATCAGGCACATTCCATCTAGGTTTTGCGTTTGTTTTTATGTCTGCTTACGAAGGAGGGGTATTTATACTATTATTTTGAATCTGTTATTCATGTATTAGCTGTCCATGTCTTCTCAGGGAAGAGCTGATCCTGGGTCTAAAGAAGATATACAAACCTAGATATCTATCTGTGCAGAAACCTGGTTGTTGGGATTTATAGTCATAGCATCTTTCCTTACTACGTGTTTTCTGTGAGGCTGTAATTCTATATGTTATTGCACAGGACAGCAAGAGGAAACCTTTAAAGTACAGAAATCAACATAGAGCAACTGTGAAAAATAGCAGCAATTATAGAAAAAGGAGTAGTTGGATAAAGCCAGGCTATTCTTTTGTGCGTAACACAAGACCGAAATCCAGATCAATTATTTCTAGGTTTACAGAAAAAAAGTAGAGGGAATATCTTGGAAAAAAGACTTCAGTTTGCTTTCTGTTGCAATACTTTGAAATGGTTTATTTTTCTTCAGAGATGTACACTGCCTAGCCATGAGGCAACAGTATATGCTGGAAAGGTATTATTTGATGTTATAGCTTACATAAAAGGAAAATGTTCTCTCTTTCCACTCCTCTCTTAGCTAGCCAGAACAGCCACATATTTTATGGGTATCAAGCAGGAATATTGAAAGTGTGATAGAGGCACTGGATTCTGAATTTCAACAGAAATTTTTTCCAATTGGGAAAACCAGCTCCCAGCACCACTCCGAAAGAACTGTAGTAAGAGAGTAAGACCCAATGTTATCTTAAGACCCAGTATGTTCCTTTCAGTGGGAAAATGGAAAACCGTCATTTACATGAAATTCCCTAAATAGCCTTGCCGATGATTTTTTTTCCAGTATTTTTTTAAAAGTGGAATTTCAGTTCTACATGCCAAAGGAGATGCGTTGCTGATTAAAGTTGTTTGATCACACACCAGCAGACTAAAGACCTCCCATTGCCCACCCTAACTGCTCCCTCACTTTCTCAAATGCACATTTTTACTATTTTAACTTCATCTGCAGCCTTGTGTAATAAAAACTAAGTCATTTGTCTGGTATGTATTTACATCCTTATGATACCAGTCCTATGTTTTCACAAACTGATTTTTCAATGTGTCATTTCCATGTATGTTACCCTATTGCACATTCCAAAGGTGCCCCAAAATATTTATGATGAGATGCTCATGCTAATATAGAGCTGAAACTACATTCCTAACATGAAGCTGCTTTTCAATATATAGTCCATGGAACAACTTTCTTTGAAAACAGTAATACAGTGCTGTATTTTGCTGGTACTTTACTAATGCTACGCAGAACATCTGTCCAAAAGAAAAATTCATGTCAGAATAATGAACAATACATGTCGCGACTCATTAGGATCAGCACATGAAACTATTGCTGCTGGCAACACAAGTGACACACACAAGTCAGCTAGTGGCAAAGACGAGTCGCTCCCTCTAATCACAGAAGGGGGGGACATGAGATCTCTGCTGATCACAAAGCACCTTCTCAATTTAAATTTAGTACTCATGTTGATTAAAAGGTTTTCCACTTTAATCTTACTTAATCAGATAAAAAGACTTGGTACCATGTGTATGAGGCAGTATCTGTGACTCATGGGAAAGTGCTGCTTAACAGAATGAATGCAGAATACATTTCACACACAAAAAAAGAGGAAATTATGTTTGTAACTGCACCATTCCTTGAAAAACAGCAGGGTTCATAATAAACTACATAATGAAATAGTATCATACCTTTTTATCATACATAATAGAAGTAGTGTGAACATGTGATACCTTTTTATTTAATGACCAGAGTGTTACTGAAGGCAGACAAAAACCATCCCTTTCTTGAAGAGGCAAATTAACATAGAAATAAAAAGGTAAACGTAACTTCCTCCAAAATTGCAGAATATTATATGCAACAAGGTGTGATTATAACTAGTATAGCTTGATTATAGCTTAGGTGTATGCACCATTTTCCAGATTGTATGAACAGTCAGCTCACCATTTAACTGGTCATTCAGCCTCACAGCAATCACGCCTGTATGGTTGCAAGAGAGACGTTAAATTCTTGCACGCACAGTTTTGTTGCACAAATATTAGCCTGGGTTTCTTGCTGTAGAGGACTGAGGTCATGTCTACACCAGAAAGTTCTTCTGGCAGGACTTTAGGCTGATTACAGCTTGTACACATGGCACTGGAAGGACAGATACATACTTGCTGAACTGCCTTTGCCAGTGCCAAGTGTCCTCCCCTTAAAAGTCCATTTTGGCAAAAGATATGCTATACACACTTTATATTGACCCTAGCAACTCTGCTGAACACAGTTCCTCAGGGGCTGTGTGTTGTGGGATATCAACAAGGAGCTCAGGTTCGAATTCTCATAATTCCCTTTCTTCCAGCCCACTATGTTTTTCCCATTCTTTGACATTTCTGTTTTAGATTTTTGATTACGCCTTTTCATCTCTCTATTCAATCTCTCAATCAGAAATAGGGCCCCAGAGAGATAAGTAGCACACCAGAACCCACTCACAGACAAGAGCTCCCCACAGACTCAACTCCCAAGGTAGCCAGCGGAGCTGTGGTAGACACCAAGTGGAGCGGCTGATGGTAGCAGTGCACAAAACCAGCAAGGTGTCCTAGGCATTTCATGATCAGCACTGCACAACAAAGCAGAAGGAGGCAAACATTAAAGAATGTGACATGTTATACTGCAGTACAAATCCAGGAAAATCACCAGTGACTCCAAATTTCATGAAGGTTGCTATGTCCTCTGGCACAGAGACACTGGTGACAGCAGATGGAGATTGTTCATTTGCCAACCTTCAGCCCAGATGCTGATTCACTGGGGGCAAGAAGGGCCAGGGAGTTTACAGCGGACATAATCCCTCCCTTTGCACAGCTACATGAGCTCAATCTGCCCTGGCATAGCACAATATCCTCACAGCCATGTGGATACCCAGCCTTCCTCTCTTTTCATATCCAAAATTCAGCTCTGTTGGGCCAAGAGAGTTACCAAAGGTTAATGAGGTTTGGGGCTGGAAAGCCCAGCATGGGAACAGATTGTCAGTCAGGTGTGCCAGGACTGTGGCAACAGGAACAACAGGCAGATTTGAAATAATGGGACACGTGAATTTTGGAAGAGGCAAAAGTGTGGTGCATAACCCAATTTAACTCACCATGTTGTGCCTCTGAGTACACAGGAACAGAGGAACAGCTACACTGGCTCAGACAAAAGGTCCGTCTAGCTTCGTACTTCTCTGACAGCAGCCAGCAACAGATGCTGAGAGAAAGAGGAGACCAGGCAAGTGGTGGCTTTTCTCCAGAACACCTTGCCAGCCTCAGGACTTCCTAGGTCAGGGGTCTTCACATGGCCTTTCATAGTCTTTGATTAATTCCTTTTCCAGTAATTTCTGCTGCTGCTTTTGGAAGCCCTGTAAAATTTTAGTATCCACAAGCAGCTGTCATAAGAAGTTCTACAATTTTTTTGGAAAGTTCCCTATGGAAGTACATTAATGAGTTTGCTTTGAACAGGTAACTAATTTAATCTGATGCTCATTATATCATACTGAAGGAGACAGCAAGAAATTGCTTGCTATTTACTGTTTCATGGCCATGTGGGACCTTACAGTCTTCTACGATAGCACCCAGGCTTATGGAATGCAAATGCTTCATGAACAGCATTCACTAGGTGGGGAAGGTATGTGACGCTGCAGCCTTATAAATATAAAATCTTTTCCAACAGAACCTATAGGAATACAATTCGGGACCTACATTTGTGGATTTAAAGAGCCAGCGCTGATCTTAGATGACCGTTTGCTTCTTGTTGACAAGCAATTGAGAACCATTTGCCTTTTTACTGAACAGGGACAACAAAGCTGTTGAATGTGTACCAAACAGACTGAAAAATCCTGGCAGTGATTCATGGCTAGCCTGAACTGTAATGAGTAAGTATTCTTATTGTTGCTACTGTATGTTATGTTTTCCATAATACTTGTGGAGCGAAAACTAGTGGGATGGAGGAGCGAAGTGTAAGGACTGCTGGTTTTGAATAATCTGGCACAATTAGAAGAGCTCAACAAGGCTGTAAAGGTCCCTTTAACCATCAGTCAGAACTGCACAGCATGCTGCTTTTGTCTAGTTGTTTGCATAGTTGGCTTGGATTTGGATTTTTCATAACTTGTAAATGCCTGTGATGAATAGGGTAGAGGAGATGTTAGTGCCTGTAAATATGTATAAATAGGAATGTCATACTCATTACCTAGGTCATGATTTGAAAACAAAGTTATATCAAATTGTGCTAAACAATGTGCAAATTGCAATACACTTCAGCGCTTATGAACCTCAACATTAATTTTTTTTTATTTTTTTTTTACACTTAGTCACACTAAGATGTGTGTGAAATGTTTTCTGACACATCCTGGTTTTTTTCCCACAGGCCAGTGTATGTTTCCTTCTAGCTATTTGTCTTATCCATGGAATTCCCATTACACACTTACTAGACCTCCTACAGCTTTCACCGGTCTTCTAATATTTTTCTTGTGCGTTCTGCTTTTCTTCAGCCATGTTGTGCATTATCCCTTCGTGCTTCTCCTTGAACTCAAGCATGCTCAGCCCTCGTATCATGCGCTCCCCCTGATCCCTACTATTACACCTGACAATCACTGGGGATGTAAGCTGCCCTGCTTGTTCTGATTTTCCTTTCCTAATCAACGTCAATTAGTAGGGGGTTCTGAAAAGGGCAAATATGCACATTAAATAAAATATCAAGGAGAAAAGATAAGATAAAACCACGTTGGTGAAAATTTGAAAAGGGTTAGGTCTGCTTCAGGGATGTTCCACAACTCGAGCCATCACAAACATTAAGGTGTCCTGAGAGCCTTTATGTGAGGTGTTTGTGGCACGAGAAAGGACTCCCAGGGTCACTGGAGACACACTGGCACCAGACTACTAAAACTGAAGCAGGTGGAGATGAGCAATGACTGCTGCCTGTAGTTACACTATTCATGACCTGAGTGTGGGTTCTTGCCATGGATTCTGTGCAGCATTGTCCAGCCCAGATCTACGTGTTTTGAAGTCCTCCTGGTTATCTGAAGGGTTAATGTCCCTGTCCCTCTCCTGAATGATACCGGGTGCTGCCAGGAATCCTTCCTTGCTGTCAAAAAGGGTGTTCTCTCTCCCTTGTGGCAGCAGGGATCCAAACATGGCTGGAAGTTTTTTGGTAGCCAGAAACGGTAAGTTTTGGAGAGAAGCAACAGATTATCCTTTGCCTTTCTTCATCTAATAGTGCAACTGAAACAGCTGATGTTTCTTGTCCTTGCTGGCTGAAGAATTATGTTGCTTGCAGAGGTAATTTTACTTTGGAGGCAGAAAGCTGGTTTAACGAGCAAGAACTTTAGCCAAAAACTTTGCAGTGCAAGCTAAGTTTGAGAAATTGTTATAAAAATTACTGCAAAAAATCACAGTCCTAAAGCACAAGCACAAAACAGAATTATGACTGACCCTCTATTGCTGTGCTTTGTATTAGAAAGACATTTTGTGTCACGAAGACATGAATATTTCAAGTGTTTCTTGATTTTCTTTTTATGAAAACTAGATATAATCAAAAAACAATCATATCAACACCGGTATTCCATGGTTTAGAAACTGTGCAGTAAATGCCATAAACAATTAGCAAATTAGCATTTATTATTTATTTTACATGATAATGCCCACAACAAAATGTGCCAGTTTGGGAATGTTGTTCAGGAAAACACTTGAGGGAGGAATCCTGCCAATGATAGCTGTATCAGCAAACAGCAACAATAGCACATATGTTTTTACATAATTAGGATAACTGGCTTTATTTCTTAAAATGCAGTTTTGTTTTCATGGATTAATTGACAGGGTGAACATTTGTGATACCTTAAATGACTCAACCCCTGTTAAGCTGAATGTATCTACCACAACCTTACTGAATTAGCTGCTAAATTGAGCCTTTGATAATCACTCCTATTCAGCTCCTGCTCTCCTATAGCTCCTCCATTCACTTTCCCAGTGTACTCCATCGCCTTCCTGCCTCTTTCTCATGCAATGATCCACTGCTTGGCCGCCTGCTTCTGTTCTGCTTCCTGCTTCCTGATGCAGTGATTCACCACCCGGTCTAATCTCTGATTTACAAGTGCATTAGATAGCCCATAGTCAAGGAGATGAGGCAGTGAAAAGGACTGACTGCCAGAGGAAATTAAATAAACTTGGAATTTATCCATCTTTAGAAAACGTTGCAAAGTCTCTTCACCCCTATCGCCCCGAAGAGTTTCTATGGCAATTGTTCCTCCTTCTATGTGCCCTCCTACCTCTCTGAAAAAAAAATGGTAAAAATAAATGCAAGAAAAATAATGAAGTCAATAAAATTACCAGAAAAAGAAGGATACCACCTGACTTCAAGCAGACATGGACACTCCGAGAAAGAAGAGAAACTCATTAAGCCCATTAGGAACCTTGCAATTAAGAAGTGATTTTACACAGAAGGTGCGCCCACAGTATGACAGTACAAGATCCAAAGAAAGGATAGGCAGATAGAGGGAGATGCATGGACATGAGATTTTAAAGCAGAACCAAGACAGCTGTCAGACAGAAGAAAAAATATCAAAGCTTTCTGTAAATATTCTGGGCCTGATATAGGTATCAGTGAAAATCAGTCTTATTTCCTTGAATTTAATGGAACTATATTATTTAAAACAGCTTATTTTGAGCCCGTCTGTCCCTTTTGGTGTAATTGGATGGCTAAGAAAAGAATAAGGGGGCTGTTTACTAATAAGATTAAACACGGGTCATATTTTCTGGGAAAAGTCATATGGGACAATACACGTGTCATTTCCCTTTGTGGCCATATGTTCAACCTTTCTTTGGCCAGCAAGTGGCATGTCAGTCTTTGCAAAGGTGCTTCTGCCAGTGCATGATCTTGTAATAAGATTTTACCACAGGAAAAAGAAAGGCTAATTAGTATCCTTTCAAAATTCTGGCACGCACACGCATACAAACCAATTTTGACAAAGCGTTGTACACTCTAATTTTGGATCAAAACATCTCTAGGCTCTTACTTAAGAGCACCTCCACTCAATTACTACCAGGTACTTATGCTTTATTCTTTTCATTTTTGTTAAGCAATAAGCTGTGACAAGAAGGTACAGCATCCCACAGAGCTTGGTTTTGTTTCCTTTCGTAATTTTTATTTGGAATTTATTAAGAGGGACTGGCTTTTCCTTGTTAGCTTTGTAATTTTGATTGACAACTGGGGTGACTTTATGGTCCTCAGCACCCGCATGCATATCTCCTGTTATGCATTAGTACACTGAAGTGATAGAAGTGCACATTAAAATTCAGTCATTTGGAGTTCCTCCCTCTTCCCCCTACACAAAATACTACCTGTAGATATGCTCTCCCCCTCCCACAGCGAGATAAAGAGGCTTAATCTTCTCCTGGGCTCTCCATGATCTTCTTTTATCTCCTTAGCTGTGTTCCATATAATGAAAGTGACATCACAGGGTGGCTTTTTGCCTCTTTCCACATTACTTTCAAATTAATTAATGTCCTAAGTTTAGAATGTTTAGAAGGATTTTAATTTTTACTTGGCAATTTTAGTTTGCATAAATAATTTTTATCTTTTTCTTGGGATGGATATTTTTAGATCAGTGACCTTTTGGATGTATGATTCATGCTGATTTAATTTTTCCAGCTGGTACATTTTCACTTAAGCTGATACAAATGTGGTGAAACTGATACTTTTGCAATGAAACCAGCCATTACACACCTGTGCTCTCAATTTTTTTATTGGAAATAAAAAGATCTTCTTTTCTTCTATTCTCTATTTCTCCCAACGTTTCTGTAATAAGCTTTCAGGAAAAAAAATATATATAAAAAAGCCCAAGCACCTGTACACTAATGCCACCTGTCAGACCCGGAGCTATTCCAAATCAGATAATGCTACTTAATTTATCGTAAAACTATTAAAAGTCAAGCACACCTTCTATTTATTAATGCAAGTAACTAAGTAGATTAAATGTTTTATGCATCTATCAGACTGCAATAAGCTCTTCAAAAAGGCTTTTGTGATTCTTTGGGTTGTAATCTACACCCGTGTGCTTCTCAGACCCACTCTCAAGAATAGTTACAAGCATGTCCATCAGCAGCTGAACATTCAAAAAAATAAACGTCATATCATGGTATTTGTCCACCAAGAAGCACACCAGAGCTTTTTATGGGTTTCTTTCACAGAGGGTCTATGTAGAGTGTGGGAGCAAAGACCATTTCCATGCTTACACAACCAGGCATGTGTCCTTTCTGCATTCTTATTTTGTCATGAGAGAAAAAGTCACCTTACCATCTCCAGCCTTGGTCCTGTCCCTGAAATTCTCCTCTTCCCCTACAAAACCAACACAGACACATAGACTCACTCACAGTTTGAGAATTTGATTCACCCTTAACCTTTGGAGGAGGGACAGGCTTCACTTCCATATTACTTCTATATTCAGAAAGACACCTCTCTACACCTACATTTTTCACATAAAAGGGAGAATTATAAATCGTAGACTGAAAAAAAGTAAAGAAATAAATAAAACTGTTGACAGGACTCTGAAAATGAAGGCCTTGGGAAAAAAACAGGGTTCAAGTACAAGGGCAACATCACACTTCACAATCATATTACGTGCAAAATGTTAGGAGAGAAAAGCAGCCAAGAAAATTTTTAAACTTTGACCCTCATCACCTTCTTAGTGTGATCTGCAGCAAGTAGCAAAGTCCATAAGGAAGCAGCAAGCCAAGGTGCCGGTCAAAAAAAGGCACAGATATTGTTGATATAAACAGATCTTGAAAACTGGCACTTAAATGTGCTATAAACATTTCTGTTTGCAATTATATTAACAGTATTCTATTTACTGGAAATTTTTTTTAATGTTCTTTCAAGTGAGTGCAATGTTCTTAATGGTTTTGTGTTTCTCATAAACTGTTATTGTCTGACATAGGCTTGTCCATTACTTATTCTATGTGACCCATAAACCCAAAGAGACAATTAAAGTACAGACACCCGCTGCAGCCATAACATAATTGTGTATCTTTCTGGAGGACAACGGTATTAAATAGTTTTACTATAAAGAGTTCCAGATGTTGAGTTCATGGGGCTGAGTCTAATGCACAAAGAAGTGTTGATATTATTTTCTGTGAGATGCTATTAGGAGTGCTTGAAGAGCTGGTGATATAAATCAAAAACTAATCAGGAAATACTGTGTAAATGCAAACAAAGAGATCAGCTGCACATTATTTGGTAGGACACTATTATTTGTTGTTAGTTGGTGAAATATTTCTGAAAATATTACACACTTGCTCAGATTTTATATGTATTATCAGGATAATGTTGATTCTAGAAGTATTTAGTTACCTGTTAACACCTAACTTCCACCGTTAGCTACAGTGCCAGAGAAAATATAGATGCACTCTTTTGGGGAGCAGAATTTGTCCCCTCTTATTTGAGTGAGCACTCACATGCTATGAATAGTGAGGATACAGTATAAACCGTTTCCTAACCTTCTACTACAGTCTGAATTTTTCTAAAAAAAATATTCAAGAAATACTTATGAATAATGGATACACATGTAGAAAACGAAATTAGTTTGCCCATACTTATACACAAAAAAGAGCTGCAATTTCAAAAAGCTGTTGGGCCAGATTCCCCTGTCATTCTTGCTTATGTCAGTGTTCATTTCTTCTACAGATTTGCTGCTCACCTGGGATCACCTTCAAAGTGAACAGGTAACAGAAATGGCCATAATTTTTTGTTGTAGTACTTGCTTCTGACTTCAACTTTGAGCTCACACTGCTCTGCGTGATAAAAAGCCTTAATGCAATCAATGTCATTATATTCATGCAAAATCATAACAGGTAGTATAATACAATAATTTAGATTAGAAGAGACTTCCGGAGACCATATAGTCCAAACACCTGCTCAAAACAGGATCCAGCTTCAAAGTTAGACCAGGCCGATCTCAGATCAGATCAAAATGGAAAATAACCTAGTGACCACAATCGTGATTTTCCTCTGATACTTCGAAGTTACATCAATTACACTCCTCCATATACCATTTAAAGCACATAAGAGTGATTATTTGAATGATTTTAAGTTTTGCAGCTTGCTTTTATCACCTTTGTCAAGACCGATTAATTATTGGCCCTTTTCATAGAGCAGAGATTATATTTAATCTTGGTTCTCAATTTTAACACTTAAAAACCCACAAAGTTTGACTGCTGAATGTGATCAAGAGGGCTTCAGTATGGACAAGGACAAGCAGCTTAACAAGAGCATTGCACAACACAAGGAAAGGGCTAAAAGCTTAGAGTAAATACTAGGAAAATGTCTTGGACTCCTAACACTGAGCCTTCAGGCTCAATGTTCTTTAAAAATCCCAGAGACTTAAAAGTATTTCAGGAGTAAAATGAAAGTAAAATGTAGGAGTGGAATGAAAATAAAAATAAACAGAGAACTTCACTGTGCAAATGTAGCATCATAATAGCAGTAGCAGCCTGGCACTGGTGCTGATTAGAACTTTATTTGGTGTATAACTCACAAGAAAGATGGAACCCTAGAAATTAATGAACTACAATCAAACACATCAGCTAATAAAGAAGTGATCACAACATTAGTATGATTGACCCAGAATGATTGTTGGTGAAACAGCTAACATGAAAAACTTTCTAATATAACATTTTTAGGTGATAATACAGACACCAGATACTTTATATTGCATTGATATTCTCAGTTTATATGCATTTTAATAACTGAAAGAATTGAAGCTTTGTGAATTGTAAGTGAGAATATTTTAATTTCATAAATCAGAATCTCTCCCATAAAGTATAAGATGGAGACTGAATTATGCTGAGCTAAATCATTCAAAATTAATTAATCAGTAGCCTTACAATTAACGGCTGTAATTAACAGATTAGGCCAAAAAAGGGATTACTGCCTTACCAGCCACTTATGCGGCTGTTTGCGGCACACTGAGGAAAAGGGCTCTGCAGGGCTGCTGCAGATCCCCAGCACAGATGGACAGGAGGAGGTGAAAGAGTTGGAGACTGAGTGCAAGGCAGCATTTTCGTCCCAGCAGTCCCTCAGAGGTGGGGTGATAACTCATAGGAGAGGTACAGTCCAGCAGGTAGCCTTTCCTGGAGCAGCTGGAAGGCAGGAATAGCGTTCCCAGGCTGCTCTGAGGCTACCACTGCAACACATTACCATTTGCTATTGCTTAATTGCAAATTGATCAATAACAGTCTGGATGACTGTGTTGGTAAGTGACGGCATTTCAGCTCTTCAAAAAGAACTTGGGGTCAGATGACAAGCTTCTTGTTCACATGAAGTTTCAAAGGTTGTTTCACCAGAACGAATCAGACAGCAAAGCTGAGTCGTGCATCTTCAAATCTGTGGTGTTCAGACTACACAAAATGTTTTCCTGTTCACAGCATGCAAAAAATACATGCTAACAGCAGAAGAGTTTCCAGTGGCTGAAAATAAAATATCAGCATTTGTCACTACTGTGAGTAGTGATTTGCTTCTGATCAGGGATTACAAATGCTCAGTAAGGACTTCGCAGCCATTAGAGCTTCATCTCCATGCATTCCATGTGAGATGGTTTAGATGCTATTATTCTTGTATTAAAGCAAAATGCGTAAGGACAGATCACAACAGAGGAAAAGAAATATGCAATTTCCTGTATCTGGACTAAATAGAGGAATTTATGTCTGGAAGGAGGAACATTTTTGTTTCTCATGTTCATATGCAATCTTAATGGGATTAATGGGAAATGTGCCTAAATCGACATGGTTTTAATAATTTTAAGGACTAAACTTCCCTCTGTTTTATGTGGATGGTCAGCAAGAAGTGCTCCCGCTCTCCTAAAGCTTGCATCCTGGCTTCCTCCACTCGTAGTACAAAGGAACTCTGCGTAAATAGCAACATTCAAAAGACCAGTGAGGAGGTATAGGGCAAGAGTCACTCCACAGATCATTAGCAGAAGAATCCACTGACAGTTGTTAAATATAAGTAGAAAGCCATTACCCATACCTCAGGAACCTTCTGAGCTACACACAGCCATAGGGTGAGAAAACTGAGGAAATACGACTCTGTGCTTGCCATGTTCTTGTGGTGCTACCGGTGACTGAGACAGGATGCTGAAGTAGATGGACCTTTGATATAATCTGATATTCACACAATTTTATTACCTCAACTGCACCAAATGACATGGACAGTTGTGAAGAGTGTGCAACTAATGAAACACTAGAATTTACAAGAGTACCTGGATCACAACTGAAATCTGTTGTCCCTTACCATACACGAGTCCACTGTAAAGGCCAAAACTGAAAATCGGTCTGAGATCCAATATTCAGTTTTGCCAGTATAAATAGATTGCAAGTAAACAAAACTCTTATTGTTAAAGGGATAGAACAAAGGGTTGAATTTCTCACACTAAATCCAGAAAGATAGTAGTTCTGCCTGTAAGGATGTTTTTAAAGACTGATGTGTTTATTCCATAGAATCATAGAATCATAGAATCATAGAACAGAATTGTTGAGGTTGGAAGGGACCTTTAAGATCATCGAGTCCAACCTTTAAACATTCCTTCCAAGCCCAGCATGTATGTCTGTAGAAGGACATTCTGGAGAGAAATACAGGTTTTAAATATACTGCATGGTGATAACCTTGTGTGACAGGTGGACAGAAAGTCAATTAGCAAAAATATTTACCTTTAAGATTTGAGAAGGGCTTTTTGGCTGTGTTTTGTAAATGCAAGAGCTGTAAATAGTGGTGAGGGATTTGATTTTTAAAACAGAATACCAGTTAAAAACTTGTCATGAATTTGGAAAGGCAGCAGCATCTAGTCAAATGTCTCTGATTAATTCTATGAAGGCACGACCTCTTTAACCTCCCTCTGAAGTTTAGTTCCCAGAAGAAAAGCAAAGCCTCATGGCAAAATCTTAATAAGAAAAAACTCTTGGGAAGGATATGGCTGGCTGAAAGACCTAAAGCCCTGTGTGTAAGAACAAGGCAACAGTGGAAAGAGTTGTTTGTAAAGGCAAATGCTCTGTTCTAAGGTTCACATGATCTCACTAACACACTCTGACACTCTGTGCTGTAGCAGCAGATGCCTAAACTTCCCAAAAGGCAGTGAGACAACACACTTCTGGACTTTGATGATTAGTAAGAACGCTCTTATAATTTCATGCAGGTAGAGTTCCTGTGCATCAGCTGCACCTTGTCTTCTGGAAGGAATGCAGTTCTGATCCACAGTCCCTATTTAAAACAGAAAACACTGAAGCAATTATGACTTGCCTAAACGTGGTTTCTCTGTGGGCCACAGACAATTACCAGTAACGTGAAAGTCAGCAGAGAGGATGTACCTGTCAGTATCTTCCTTTATTACTGACAGATTATTTGAAAAATGGGTGAAAAGATCCTCTGTAGTGTTTTAAGTGCTCACCACTTCTAAAACTTCATTTTCTTAAGAAAGCCTTTGCTAAATCTCACGGAGAAATGACAAAACACTCTTCAGTCCTTACAGGTTTCTTCCAGTAACTGGGATCTCTGCTTTCTGGGAATAACTTTGGAAACACTCTGTTGTCACAGTTAATGAACACAGGAATGTTCGCTTAGACCCTGGGTATGTTTTTATAGCGGTTGTATAACACGAAGTGGTCCCTTTTATGTGCAGGACCAAGGTTTTACAATTCAGTTCCTTTCTTCATCTGATTACCATCTCTAACCTAGACAACAAAAGTATTATACTTTATTCAAAGACTTCATCACGGATCCTGGCAGAATGTTTACGTAAGCATTTGCCATAAAATTAAAGATAGCAGAACCCACATAATTTAAACTTGATTCTCCTCAGCCTCAGGAGAGGCTGAGGAGATTCTCCTCTCCTCAGGATTTATGTCTGCCAAAACCTTGAATCTTAGGAGCGTCCTCCAGTCCTCCTTAATAGGCTGTACATTTCATCATCACCTCGCTATAACTTTAGAGACTGCAGACATCACAAGAACCTTTAGCACATCATTATATCTTTTCTCACCCCATTAAAAGAAAGGAGAAAGAATCTGGATATCTGAAACCTGGTTCCTAATTACAAATCTTTACCCTTCAAAAATATATTCTACCATTACAACTCTTTTTAAGTAAGTGAGAGTTACAAAGTAATAAAGGGTACAGGAGAAAAACTAAATTAAAAGGGATTAAATACTACCTCTGAGTTCAACACACTTGGATGATTCCCCATGGAACATGTTATGTTTTTTCTCCCATGTGAAAGGACGCCAAAGCTAATTATAGAACATAGCACTGGGCAAGCAAATACATCAAGCTTTCCACTGCTCAGTTCTCACATCTGCAAATTAACAGCTATGGGTCTGTTAGTGCAGACTCTTCTGTTACAACAAAACAATACCAAATATAAGTATCATTGCTTATCTTAGGATAAGAAGATATCATCCAAAAGGAAATGCCCACTTCACAAGAATTCACAGCCGTGGGCTAAATCATCACACACAGAAGTGTGCATTAGGAGGAGAGCACCAGCTCAGTATATAACACTGCAAAAGTCCACCCACAGTATCTGTGTAAAATCTGTGTATGCAGCATATGATTTCGGCACTGGAAATATAATCTCAAATACTGAGGCCAAGGTATTATTATAAGACAGAAGGAAAAACATGAAAGTAGCCTTCCAAACAGAAACTTCCACAGAAGATAACACTCACATTTCCATGTAACTGAAACTGCGAAAAAAGCCTATACACCCATTGCACACCCAAGAACCTGTAGCATCACCACCATATGAGCAAGCCAGGTTGACTAGGAGACTATTTGAAAATTCAAATTGAAATATTAGTTTAAACAATCCCATTGGCCACTAGCTTGCATGGTTCATCCACTCGGAAAAATTGGTGTCAAACTTTTTTTTCTGCTTGCCAACAGTAAGCATTTTAAGGCAGAAATGGAAAAACACAACATCAAAAACCATCCAAATCTGTGTGGAGACTGTTTTGGAGGCTAAGTATTGTAGTATGCAGTATATATTTTAATGTTCATTGCAGGATTCTGCTGCAAGGCTCATTTTCCCTGATTCAAAAGGCAGGTAATATTTACTTGCTGCTAATTCACTTGGCTGCTTTTAAGAATCTCATTTGTTAATGACAATATCACACTTTGTACACGTGAAATCCTCTATAATGTCACTAGCACTGCTATTACAGGAAGGAAAAGGCATCACCTGAAAAACAAATCTCAACAGTTACTTCTTCTGTCCCCACTTTGAAGAACTGGAGCTCACGTGTAATTTTAACTCTCTCTATTTTGTTCTTTAGCTTTGTTTCTGTCTACTTGGCTATCATCTCTCAAGAGTGGCATCATAAGCTTGAGGAACCATTCTCATTACAAGACATTGCAGGATTACTCCAGCTCTTTTCAAACTAATGCATTCAGCCCAAAGCCAACAGAAAAAAACACAGTCGCCCCACCCCACCACTCGCAATCATACTCAGGTGCTTTACTGCATTGATTTAAATGTCTAAATACCTTTCTGGATTTATTTTTTTTTTCCTACCTGTTGCATTTGACTGCAACACAGGATAGCTGTCTCTAGGCAGCCAGCTTCTAGCATAGCAGAGGTCAGCTGCTAAAAACACATGCAGAGCTATCAACAGGATTTGCACAACATGTAGGAAGGTCTCTGCGGTCCCAATTTCATCAGTCTTTTTATCCGTATTAGGCGAGATTAAAGCCAGCTGAGACAGCTAGCAGAGGAGGTGCTGAATTGTGTAAGGGCGCCGTTTGACTGGGGAGCGCCTTTCTGCGCCCAGTGAACAACTTTGCTGTGCTAAATCCATGCCTGGCTGAAGCCATTCATTACACAGCACTAAGCCACAGATAAAAGACAGGAACTCAATACCTGAGGAGCATGTCCTCACTGAGATAATGCAGTGGTAAAGAATTAGAAAAACCCTCAGCATTGCCCAAGCTCTGCCCCTGCATGGATCATTAAAGTCCTGCTGCTAAAACCACTTGTGCAGAATTAGGCCACCACTGAACACTTTAAATATCTCGAATGCACAGACTGGCATATATGAAAGCCACTGCCTTTTATTGCACTGAATCCCTTTTTCTTCAGTACGTATAATGGACATTGTATTGCTGGAGTTTTTGCTCTTTTTTTCAATGAGCTAGACACTGACTGGATTGTATGAAAAAGAGGGAAAAAACCCAGGACTTTTGTAAGGGTCTTCTTTCAGCAGCTGGCCACACAAATTAGAACAAGAAGTCAGAAGGAAATAGACCGGTTCTGGTAGATCCCCCTGATTTCCAAGGTTCCCTTGGCGATTTTGGAGAGAAAATGAGAAACAAAAAGTCGATAGTCCTAGAGAACATGCCATTAGATCTGTAATAGGTACTCTTGTGCAGTGGGCTATTAGCATCTGACAGTGCTGCAGCTGCTCAACAGACAATATAAAGTGAACTGTGCTTCTTATTAGCAGTGCCTGAGTTGCATGGTGTTTCCCTAGATGATTTGGAAATACAGTTGCTATATTTTATTTGAACTATGAGGTAAATAACTGTGTTTAGAAAAAAAAAAAAGAAGAGAAAAAGAGGCAATAATATTGTCTAAGAAAAACACCGCACAACCCATTTGGCAATTCACTGCAATGCAAATGGGTCTCACATCATTAGCAAAAAGGGTTTTTGTGAAACATTTAAACTTTGAAACGTTGCATAAAAAGATCCGCGTGCGATCACCACCTCATTTGGTCTGCTTTCCATTCTTCTTCTACAGGAAAAAAAAAAGGTTTGATACAAGACAAAATGCAGTTCCCGGCTGTATTTTGTCATGAAATGGCTTTCATAGCCCACAGCTCTACTATCTGGAAAAGATTCTCAGCAGCTGGGTAAATACATTCTGCTTTGTTGGTGCTGCCTGTTAATTTGGCATCTAAAGCTTGCCAACGTTATAGAACTATAAAGCCTCAGAAAATACCATTGGTGGGAAGTGCAGTTGCTATACTATGGATAATTCATAGGCAACAGATGAAAAGGACCATGCTGGTTCCTCTCATGAAGTATTCCAGGATCTGTTTTCAACACAGAGAGCCCAATGATTAAGTAGACAGGCAGGCAGTCAGGTGCTTAGATAGATATTGTAGTAGAAATGTCTGTGTATGTATATATGGGCTTACTGCCAGGCTGCAAGTAGTTTTTAAACCACTTGTTTTAAATAATAAGTTTTAACCTCAGGAAAGAGGTTAAAAGGCTTCAGCATCAGACACTGTCCCCTTAAAGGTACAAGTATTGAAACTAAGACAGGAATTAAAATTGGTGATGAAAGTTCATGTTACAAATGGTCTTCCAGATAGGGTTTTAAAATACCATTTTCAAGTATTAATCTTTGTTTGTAATGCTTCAGTGTGTTGGGTCTGTACCTGGAAATGTTTGCATGCGCCTCAGACATTTAGAACATATCTTTATGGCATAAGGTATCGCTGGCAAGACATACCAGCCTTACAGCGTTACTGCTGGCTGCATTTTCTTCAGAAATGGAACAGCACGGCTGTTAGCATGATCCTACAGTACCAAAGCTAAATAGCTCTCCTTCCCACTTCCCCAAACAGCCTGGGCGGACCTATGTAACTGAAAATGCAATTTACATCAGCTAATCTGAATCTACGCACGCATGAAATGTACTTAGAGGAGGCACCATCTCTTTCCTGAAGAGTACACAGTCAAAAATACTGTGACACTGAGCTTTTTGTTTATCCCCTTCCATCCCCTGTGCTGTCTCCTCCCCACCACGGCTGGCCCAGCTCCCTTCTGCACTGAGATGCTGCTCCTCTCTCCCATATTCCCTCCTGCGCTTCTTCCTTCTTGAGAGAGGCCTGGCACTCAGATGCTCTCCCACTCTGCATGTTCTTCTGGCACGCCCATTAGCTCCCATCTGGGATTTTCCTCTGACAAAACAGGCTGAGGAGCCCTGGCACAGAGAACCAGTCTTAGGGCAGCTTTTGATAATCCCCTAAACCAGTGACTAATGAATTTGAAAATGAAACAGTAAATAGAAAGAAAGATCACTTGAAGCACGTCATTTAGGCTGATGACATTTGCTGTTAAACCAAAGCTAAGTAATCTTAGCAGCTGCAAAATTTCCAACCAGTTACAGTGGCTATAAACTAAGTCACAAACGGAAGGAAGGAAACATGGAGAACAAGAAAAAGATGAAGTGTTAAGCTTCTTTTGCAAATACGGAGTTTGATTTAATGTTCCAGATTGCTAACTTGGATTATTTGATTCCGAGTGCTGGGGTTAATCAACACTTTCCCTTAACATGTTTGAAAGAAATGTTCTTTCCATAGCCCTTGTAGAGATGACACTAAAGTACACAACAATATCAATCATTGGGAAAGTCAATATAATCCTTAATTGGCACGAAAAATATCATGAGGTAGCATGGTCTCCACAGGAACTATACAAAATCTGGAGCTTGTGTTTTGCAGGTCTCTCTGTTGTTACCATTGCAGAACTGAGCCTGCAGCCCCTGGCATGACCAGTGGACACACTTTGCCTGGCCTAGAAACGGCAAAAGTGTAGGTAAGTCCCCTCCCTTAAAATGGCTCTCTAAGGGAGCAGTTGAGTACAGTGCATCTGAAGTTAAGGAAACCAGGGCTCCGATCTTACAAGATATTCAGTGATCTACCCATTTATATGCTAGATGGAAAATAGGAAATGCCCAACTAGATGCTACAGTCATCTATATATTTCTTTGGGACTAGGTCTGATGTTGTAGCTTTCTCTACTATATTATCATAAATACATATCTTGTCTGCAGTGTATGCAGAAAAAATGCCACTCAACAGCTCTTTTACTAAAAATACCACACACACAAAGGGTGGCTGTTAGCAAGTGCTTAAATGTTCTATCAAGCACTGAAATACTATGGGTGACCTTCAGATCCTTCTGCATCTTGTGCAGCGCTGCCTCTGATGGGTACAAGCTCTTACTTAACGATAAATAAATTGTCTTCGCTGGTTAAGGGCGTAAGTTAGTGAAAAACAAAGATGATGGAAATCCTCCAAAGTTACAACACCATAGAATTTTTGCATGCCTTTGGGTCACTAGCACGGCACCTGAGTTTTATCTCTATGAACAGAAGATGGGAATAATAATTCCCTCTCTCAGCAGTGTAGCAGGGAAAACTGCTAACTCCCTTGAAGGCTAGGAAGTCCTTAGATATTGTAGCAGCGAGGTGATAGGTATACCAGTAGACATGCCAATACACTCCAAAGATATAAAAAATATTGTCTTATATGGTCAATGATAAATTCAAGAAGATTAAGCAATACAGTCTGTGCTTCCAATGGGCCTCAATTTTGCTACACTTAATCAAGTAAGCATACATCTTTACTTGCTGAAGCTACTTGCACCATAAAGTTCTATCTTCATTAGGGTAATGGTAGCAAAATCAAACATGGCAGCTCTGTTTTCCTTTAAATCTTCCTGCCCTAGTGTAACTAGAATAGCAGTGAAAATTAAAAGGAGACAAGGGAGGAATATAGACACAAAGAGCTGGAGCAGACATTATTATTGTCAGTGAGAATTAGCCAGTCAATCTTTCTGACCACAAAACAATTTAATTTGGCCTTTTACTGCATCCATTTTCTCCGATTAATTTTAATGATGTCAGACTTCTTGTCCCTTGGGGCTGGAAGGCTGCGGGACATTGTCCAAGTCTTTAACCCAAGGTCCTGCGCCCGCCTCTCTGGTGATCCTGCAGGTGGAAGCAGCCGGAGTCCTGACACTTTTCAGCCGCACAGGTGACAATCTGACAAGCATTCTTCCTCTCGCTGTGAAATGTGCCATAACATTAAAGGCCTGAGTTACTGCTCAGCACTTAACAGCTGTTGGCTTTTCCTGACAGCATAAATACATTATTAGACATAGAAATGTTTCGACAGGGAGAGATGTTTAATGAAATTGCAGGTCTGCAAGGTTTCTATCAAAGGTGTTTATTCAACCAGATCTCACATCTGCAAGACTTTAAAAGAAGAATTTATCTATATACAAAAGACAGCAGTAGCTTGAGTCATTTGCACACAAAGTGACTCCCCTTACAGGAAGTCTAATCCGCTGACACCAACACATACAAGCTTTGTCTGTTTGAAAAGTTCATTGTCTGTTGCTATGACCAAGCACAACACCCAGACAGCTGGGTCTCATTCTTCTGTGTTCCAATGCTTTTCCCTAAAATCACATCAAGTACTATTAACAAAAAAAAGGCAACTTAAAAAAAAAAAAAGCTTAAAATAACTTCTAAAAAGAAGTCTTTTCTTTGTTGGTTTTTTTTTCTTTTTCTTTTACCTTTTGGATATCTACCTCCATCTGCTGCTTCTAAGTCTAATGCTCAGGAATAAATTAACCAGTCAATAATTAGTGTATTCTGCATAAACTGCTACATAAATTACGCTGTTGTGAATTTATTCATCCTAATCAGCCCCTTCTTTTGCCCCAGTTTTGCAGGCTGTTGCTTCAACATCTATGTTTATTCCTGTATAGACTGAATCTATCAAATTCAAGTTCTCTGGTAATATGACTGAGAGCAAGAATCTACTAAGTGAAGCTTGCATACCTCCTTATCCTGACAGCATCTTCTTTAACTATTTACGAATCAGGATCAAGATGTAAAAGTGAGAGGGTGAATTTGATGACAACATGGATTTCTACCTGACTTCCATGACAGCACATTTTATGGATATTACTATGTCCAATGCATTAAAAATGCATTATCACAAACGTAGCTGCTCTCTTCTGGAAACATGGTAGGAGACCACTGAATATCGTTCCAGTAAAATAAAAAATATTTTGTTTTCATATCATTAGACTTTCTACAGGAATGAATGAGGAAGAAAAGGTCATGCTAAATTTTAAGTTGATGTTTCAGTCTCACAGCTCTTCTTTCTTGTGGTCTCAGATGTGGTTAAAAACATAGTTCTTTTGCAATCTATTGGAATAGATCCTTTCTTCTATGTAGTGGGGACCAAGCTGCCATGTTAATCACTGAATAATGACAGTTTCTTTTAAGAAAAAATAAAAAAGAAGAAATGTCTATTTTTATCCTGAAAAAAGCTTTTGTTATGTAAGTAAATTATAGAATCACAGAATCACAGAATGGTTTGGGTTGGACGGGGCCTTGAAGATCATCTAGTGCCAACCCCCCTGCCATGGGCAGGGACACCTCCCACTAGACCAGGCTGCTCAAAGGCCAATCCAGCCTGATCTTGAACACTTCCAGGGATGGGGCAGCCACAACTTTTCTCAGTTAATCTTAGTTCTTCTTCTTAGTTAATAAATATTTAAATTTAGTCACCTAATTAAAGACTATATCGTAGTACAAATGCAAAGGGAAAGGGGGGAAAAGATACATTAGCATCCTCAAATTTGGTATTTCCTTCCTCATATCCGCCTCACTGTTCAAACTGAGCATTAGTTTAGCCATCGTTTTTTGTTTAGAAAAAAAAAATAAATCAGATGGTCAAGAAGTACGCATAAATCTATCTTTCCAGAAGTGACTGAGAGGTACAAAAAATATTTTTAGAAGCAGCAACACAAGTCCTTCAGCTCTTGCAGGAGCAGCTGTGGAATAATCCAGGGATACTGGCAGAGGACTGCCAATCTGAATTAAGTTAATTAAGGTGAGTTGTCAAATCCTTCCCAGTTAGACTGGCGATGTCATAGTTTGAACAGATTGTTCTCTGAGAAAGAATGATATTTACTCGAAGTAATATAGGTGAGGAGAACAAAAGGCTGAAGTAGTCTTGCGTATTTCTCTGCAGTGGCGGGTGGCTGTTTTTGCAGTTACTCCAAAGGGATTTTAAGGTGGTTCGGGCACCTTTGGGCTTCCAGGTGACTGATGTGGGACAGCACACACTGCGGGCTGGAAGCTCACCAAGAAACCCACCCAGTTTTTCCTGTGCTTAGACTATGCTGAGTATCCTTTCCCAACACAATGACACTGCTCTCACCATGGATGACTTGCAGTGAAGGCATGTGACTTCCCCAGCACAGCTAACCCTAAAGGCATAAGGTTGGTTATATTTCTGGTTTCATTTCTACACAAGCAAAATAAGAACATTTCGGCAGATTCATTTTGCATAGCCCTGCAAAATGTGGCACACTGTAACAGATTGTTTCATTTGAACTCGCAGGAAAATGAGATTAATTTTTAATGTTTGTGCTTAAAAATGTTTGGAGAGTGGACCCATAGGTAGAAGATCTCGTTGTTTAAAACTGAAGAAGCTACTTGACCTGTTGACTATCTTACTCTGCAAAATCCACGAGCCAGATGCGCTCCCAGCTAGATGTCTAATTCCCATCGATGTCAAGAACAGGAACAGTCATTTATGAGGTGAGACACTTGCAACCAACCCTAAAAATCACATTCTAAAGGAATGTACATCAACTTGGGCATTTTGTCATACCATTAACTCTCCTTTCAAATACAACTTTCAACTTTGGGAAGGAATACCAACGCAACCAGAATACCATTTCTCACCACTACGGGGTTTTATATATTTTGACTTAAGATGACTTACAGTATATGACGGCAGAAGTTTCAATCTGTGTGTCATTTTTTCAGAGGAAATCCTGAATCCAGTCTTACAAACTCTGTCCACATGAATAAAATAAACCACTTCTGGAAGTTGTTTATATGCATATGAGCTAGGCCTATGAAAAATTCATCATACCTGACTGCTTTCTGTAAGTAATGTCCTTCTTGCAGATTGGAATTACATTGCATCATGATGTTTGTTTTAAAAAGCTTTTTTTTTAAGCTTCTAGGCAAGGCAGAGTTTAACATGTGTTTGGGCAGCAGAGTTAAATGCTACCTCTAAGTTTATTTTGGCCAAATTAATATAATTACTGTGATTATTTAGAGTATTTTTTTTAATGCTGCATGTATACTTGAGAGAGAAAGAGCAACTTCACCTTCAAACGTTCATTTCCTTGTCCAGTTCATACTTGTGATATATTCACCAGTTATTAATTAAAAAACAGATGTTAATGCTCATTTTTACCCCACAAAATCTCCTGCTTTTTGTCCTCAATAAGCCTCCTACATTTATATTTAGGCATAAATCCCATTCACCTCAGTGGGTCTGGATGGGATTTTTGCCTGAGGCAAGACTAGAAGATGCAAACCTGATGTTCATACGTTTTGACAAAAACATCTTCACACATTTTGAGTTCTTCAATGCTGACAGTATTGATCTTTTTTTTCATACCCTACCAACTCAGTGCATTGAATATTTAATAATACAGGTGATACTAGGCCCCATTTCCTGACTCATGTAGATAACATAACAATTGAAACGAAATCTTTGTCCTTTATAGTGTATGCAAGGCCGGAAAATTGATCTAAATGAATATATGTCTTTCAAAAAATCCCAAGTACATCCACAATAATGTAAAAGAAGCTAGAATAAAGTGGACATTAAAAAAATGAACCAATTCTTAAATTTTAAAATATTTTGCTGCCACCTCCTGGAATTTAATAAAATAGGCATCTCAAAAGTTTGTAACATGGACATAATTTATCCTTCAACAGGAATTGCTAATGTTATTACAGAAAAAGAAAACATACATTTCATCTTTACTACTTTTTATATTCTAAACAAGTATATGCAACTTCACGTTCCACAGAGAGATGGAATAGCATGGATTCAAATTTAAGGCTTTCATATGTGAATACAATAGAAAAAAAATTGTGCATCAAGCATAACTCTCAACAAATGGTACAAATAATCAGCAGATCTAGCATTATTTGGTCATAATGAAATACAGGTAAACAAAGCAAGGAACTGTTCACAGATGATACATAAATATCAATAATCATTCATGAGTAATTGTTAGTTTAAATCCAAGGTTACTTGTTAGAGCCCGAGGCCTGTTTCCCCCAGGTGTGTTGAGGCCTTTGCGTAGCTGCACTGCTTTTAAAATGTAACTCCATATAAATAAACAAGAGGCAAACAAGTCCTAAGGCTTTGGGCTCTGTCCTACGTATTCTCTCCCTGTTTCTGTTTGATAGATTTTCTTCTGCACAACATGTAAAAATGTAATGCATTTTGGGGAAGATTAATATCTGCAAATATAACACCAATACAGAGAGTATGTCGGAAGTTCTTTAGTATTACTAAGACAACCAAAGCGCTAATCTTATTTTAGAAAAGGAGCGATCACAAGCATTTAAACTGAAGGAAGAATATAGAGTTTTCCATGTCTGTACATGGTCCTGGAAGTCCACAGTTTTCTTTTGATGCAGAAGATCCACATTCCCAGAACATCCTGGGGTTTCTCCGCCTCCATCACTGCTCCATGACCTCTAGGATAACCAGCTGTCTAGGACCGTACATGTGCTGCTCGGCAAGGTGCCTGGTCAGCTGGGGGTTGGTGCTTGCCAGGTGCGTTGCATGACCATCTCCTGGGGAAATAAGAATAGGAGTGTTAGGAGATGTAGGCACCAGGCGATTTACTTCTACGCTACTGTCATTCCTTCATCTCTAAAATGTCATTCAGATTAACGCACAGGTGCTAGGAGATTTTCTTTCTAGAGAGGACTAAAATGAGTTTGTTCCTTATGGAAAGCACCCATGTCAGCACTTAAATCCTAAATTTGAAGTTCTGGACAATTACCTGACCATAAGAGTCCAGTTGATGAACCTGTGTCACTCCTGTCTCCGACTGTGATGGCATGTCCTAAGTGGCACACATGTACATACATCTTGTGGTAACAGCTATGTGGGTTATATGTAGAATATGGCCATAAGTAATACATCCTGTTGACTTCAGCTGGCTTCTGCAGAGCATGGGTGAAGTCTGACTTTGGCTCAGGTCAGAAAGTTGCTCAGCGTTGACAGAAGGCCCCAGTTTTGACACACAGATCATAGAATCATGGAATGATTTGGGTTGGAAGGGACCTGAAAGCTCATCCAGTTCCAAGCCCCCTGCCATGGACAGAGATACCATCCACTAGACCAGGTTGCTCAAAACCCCATCCAGCCTGGCCTTCAACACTTCCAGGGATGGGGCAGCCACAGCTTCTCTGGGCAACCTGTTCCAGTGTCTCACCACCCTCAGAGCGTTAGCAAAGACAGGCTTCTGCTTTTTTTTATAACCATATGCTAACTAAAATGTTGCTTGTTTCCTACTAACCTTCTTACTGTGTGAGAAAATAGCTAATTACTGACCTTCTTACTGTGTGAGAAAATAGTCACTGAGCTGATGTTACAGATAGTGATAATGAGGAGACAAACAGAAGTAGCTTATCACCAAGGATGGGATAACAAAAAGTAGTTAATCACTTCAAGGTTCTTTTATGCGTCAACTATGTACCAATTGGGTACAATACCAATTAGGATAGAGCTGTGGCTACTTCAAAGAACATCCTTATTATCAAGAAGTTGGCAAACTTACAGTAAACTTTTACTGTCCTGAGATGACTCAATACCTTAAAAGGATAATGTGAGGAGGGTCTCCTTACCCATGCTTGCACAGAAGTGTTTTGCCAACACAACAAAATTTAATACGCATGTGCAAAAAGGCCATTCGGTCATCCTAATGAATATGTAAGCCTAGGTGGAGTTATGTATTAGGTAGGCGGAATTATAAGACTCTTTTGTGTATAAATAATGGATGAATATCCCTGTAAGGTGTGCTAGATTTGTGGGTTTTCCCCCTAGCACCTGACGTCAAATAAAGCAGTATCTCCTCTCTCAACTGCTTTTGGTATGAGAGCTTTTATTTCAGGTAACAATAGTGAAAGATTTCTTCCTGATCTCTAATCTAAATCTACCCTCTTCCAGTTTGAAGCCATTCGCCCTTGTCCTATCACTACAGGCCCTTGTACAAATCCCTGTCCAGCTTTATTTTAGGCCCCCTTTAGGTACTGGAAGGCCACAATAAGGTCTCCTTGGAGCCATCCCTCCTCCAGGCTGAACAACCCCCACTCTCTCAGCCTGCCCTCATGGGAGAGGTGCTCCAGCCCTCTCATCATTTTTGTGGCCCTCCTCTGGACCCGCTCCAACAGGTCCTATGTTCAGGGCTCCAGAGCTGGACGCGGCACTCCAGGTGGGGTCTCACCAGCGTGGTGCAGAGGGGCAGAATCCAACACACCCCCCCCCTGCCTCGACCTGCTGGTCCCCTGTGCCTGTCCCCTGCTGCACCCCACGCCTGTGCCTGCAGTTATGGAAAACGGCGGGCCCCGAGGTTTGGGGGGAGCGTTGGTGCGAAGCTCAACCTCAGAGGGCCAGAGCTGCCGCCGCCTCCCACCGGCCTGCAGCCGCGGCCCGAAGGCGGAGACACTCCCCCGGGCCGCCGACCGCCCTCCATCAGCCCCCCCTGCGCACGGCCGTTGCCGGCCGACGGGCGGGACGGCTGGCGGCGGCGGGGCTGCCGGGGCTGTGTGAGGGCCGGGCGGCGGGCGGGAGCGAGCGGCCGCTCCGGCATGGCGGGGGAAGGGGCCGGCAGCCGGGCGATGGGGCGGCGCAGCGCCGGGCAGGTGAGCGGCGGCGGCGGCGGCAGGCCGCGGGCGGGGAGCGCGGCCTGTGGGGCCGGGAAATGGCGGCGGCGGCGGCGTCTGCGTCTGCCTGTGAACAGGTTTCTGCGAGTGCGAGTACAGTAATGTGCTGTTAAAGACAATAAGCACAAAAAAAAAAAAAAAAGCCGATTTGCTATCAAAATGAAAGCAGGTTCCCTTCTGTTGCGGAGACTAGAAGCTGCTCCCCACGCGTAACCTAGGAAACGGTCACTCTTAGGCCCTCTCTGTTCGTGATAGTCCTGCCAAAATGGCTCTGGCTGGAGGAGCAGCAGTGCCAACAGCGAGTGCCTCGGGAAGAGGGTGAGACCCGTGTCAGACAGCCTGCTGTCGAGCCCTCAGTGGTTTGTGGCTCCGGGTCTTGCAATCTGGGGATGACTGCTGCATTTTGTAGCATATTTTTAATCCACAAGTAAGGCCAGTTGCGTTCAGAACCGTGGTGTGTCCGTCATGTCTTGCAGCAGAGTCCAAAATAGGCTCGTGTGAAGGTCTTCCATGGTTTTGGACCTGCCGCCTGCTTCAGGTTCTTGTGCTGCAGCAGTCGGTGGGGAGGTCGTCAGTCCCTGCTCACCCGCTCTGTCACCCGGGACTGTACACACCATTTTGTTGTACTCTGGCCCATCAAAACATATAAAAGGGGGAAAAAGTGTCACATGATGATACAAGGTCACTAATTGCCAAAAATGAAAGAGCGATCTGGAAGGTATGTTGCTTATGAAGATTAAATATGAATTTATACATGGAGGCTTTTTTTTTTAACACAGAAAAATGGATGGAATGATAATAAAGTGAAAATGCTGTATTTTACTTATCCTTCGCAATAATTTTCAGCTAAACAGGTCAATCTCTGTTGCTCAGTTTTGCTTATGTATGTGTGGGAGGGGGGAATTAGTGCTGAATTTGAAGTAGTGAATTTTCCCCTCTGTGTAAAAGCTATTTGTGAAACCATTTCAGGATGAGCTACAAGAATCAATTTCTGCTCGTGCAGTGAGAGAGCAAACAGCTGAATACTCAGACGACTTTGAGAGTGACGAAGATGGCATGTTAAATGGTAAGACAGAATTAAATATTTTTCCTCGTGTCCTTCCCTTCTTAACTCATTGCTAGATCACAGAGGATCTTGGTGAGTCAGTATGATTTAATGTTCCAAGATTTCATATTTTAACACTTTCTAAATCACTTAGTCTTCCTCTTCCAAGTTAGGAGTAGGATTCCCAGTGAAATCAGAGGTGGTGCCAACCTGCTAGACCAGATGCGGTCTGTGCTTTTTCCTACAGTTGTGATGGCCAGTTTTACTCCTTATCTATATTGTTTACTGTACACCTGGACGAGGCAGTAGCGCGCAGCACTGTGAATGAAAGTGGACATGGTCTGAGAAAGCAATGGCGTTGTCTTACAGTTTTCCCAGTCTGTACAGTCAGTGAATAAGGATGTAGGACACACTGCAGAGCATGCTTGCCTGGCAGCGTACACAGACCAGGAACAGGTTTGATCTGGCTGTTTTTCTTGGGCAAGGATGCCTTTGATATTTGGTAATGTTTGTGTTTAGTCTAATGAAATTGGCCAAATGGCTCTTCTTCCTCCTGATATGGTGCTGCATGTTAAGGGAAATATGAATCTTAACATCATAGTGTTTTTTTTTAAAAGGACTTCCTCTGTGTCCTGTTTTTCATTCACATCTGAAACATCTTTTAAAAGTTCATGGGATGTTTTGATTTCCCTTTGCTGACAAGATTTAAAAAAAACCTCATCCTACATTAAATATGTTACTCAACCATCATGACATTCTTTTGTCACCTTTCTCGAGCTTTTGAACGCTGAAATAATGTCAGTTAGAAATAACAGGCTACAGGAAGATAATATTTTGTTTAAACATGTGAACCTTAGCATTGGAGCAGATAACTCCTTTGAGTATCTTTGAGTAGAGTTCAGATGGGACAAAAGTGAAGAGAATAGAAGGGGAGGATGGATTCTGGTAACCAAACATGCCTAGCTTTGTTCTTGTTGACTTGCTTCCACTTCTTACGGAGACATATTTAAGCTGCATTTAAACTTCATGACAGATAATAATTAACCAGTGAATATTGGAAGTATTTTCTTCAGGTTGGGTCCATAGAAACAGATGACAGGAAAGGAAGTAGAATAAGGATCTAGTTTGGTGGCTTTGCAGAGATCAGAGGTGCAAAAAGAGAAACGCTCAGAGCCTTAAGTCAGGAGAGTATTATATGAAAAATTACGTTAAATTATAGAAGGTATAGTTTCTGTGTCCCATTTTTTTCCACTTGTTGCAAATGGAAGTTGACAATGTGCTATTTTCAGGTATTGGGGAAGAACTTCCTGAGAGTAATTCAAGTGCCGAAAGCACTAAGAAATCAGTTGCGGTTGAGTGTCCCGTCTCAGATGATGATGCCTCACAAAAAGCAGCATATTTGGAAAACAAAGCTGCTGATGACTTGACTTCATCCTTTCATGAAAAGAAGCTTCAGCAAGTAATGCTTTTAGAAGGTGAAAACATACAGGATGACAGAAAAGATAGTGAAGAAGAATGTTTGAAAAGTCAAAATGTGGGAGATGACAGAAAAAATAATGAAGAGTGTTCAGCTGCTGAAGAAGATAATAGTGAAAGTGACCACTGTAATGACTTGCCTATTCACGAACTACAGAAAAAAAGAAATCAAGAAGACAAACCTATACCAAAGCCACGGGTGCACAAAACAAGAAATGCTTTGGCATCAGGTGAAAAGAAAGCATTTGAATGTTGTTGCTCTTATTGTTTAGCCATATTACGATACTTTAAAGTGTTGCAATTTGGGTTGTTTTCTGTGTTAAGTATCAGCTGCTTTGGTTTGCAGGGAATTTATTCAGTATTCTTCTAGAAATGCATATTTTGATACATCCAGCTGCCAGGGGGTATACTGAACCAGCGTGGGCTGAGTAGCAGGAGGTGTCTGTTTACTTTTTGCTTTCAGGAGATGTAAACCAGCAGTTTGGGTGCTTAAAGTTCATCTCTCTATCAGTGCATGTCCATGGAAGGTGTGGGGGGGGGCTACAGAGTTGCGTCTTCTCTGTGTGCGTAGCACAGAAAGCCATATTCACAGTGTCCACAGCATCTGTGCACCCTTTAATGGAAAGGTCTTAACGCAGGCATCCCTTCTCTATCACCAGTGAAGTTGGACCACAGTGTTTGCAACTGTAATGTTGGAAGTCGTGATGCTGAGATATCATGATGCTGTAATGTAACAGAATGACACAAAATGAGCTGTAACCAAAACATTTGTGAATGGTAGACTGCTCCTCATCACTGAGTTAAACATTCAAATGATCTTTTACTTTGATGATAGTGAGACACTTTGGATGTAAAGTCCAACATGTAAAAAAAGAACTTTAATGTTTCATTATCAGAATAGCTAATTCATTTTTAATATTCAAAGCAGAACTTGGAGTTCTGCTAATTGACTGTCTGTGCTTTTACAAATATAAATTGTCTAAAGTCTTCATATTTTTTATCTATTTCCTAATTGGAGAAGAATTTGTCCTGTTTGATGTTGAGAGAAATTTATGGCTGGTCATTACCTGTGATGGAACATTACAATTTTGAAATTGGTAGAGCATGGTTAACAATATCGGCTCCTTTTTCTCTTTCCACATGATGGCACCAAAGTGCTAAATATTTGAATGTGCAGCTGGGAACTGCAGGTGCCTGTCTTTCCTGGCCAGTATGCCTGTGCAGGCTGGCAGAAAAAAGGTTCCTTCATGTGCATCTAAGTAATGCAGTGATACTAGCATGTTGTCTGCAGTAATCAACCATTTTAAACTTTCATATATTGGATAAATTGTTCCCTGTCCAACAGAGGAGGTGACTGTGCAGATACTAGTCAGCTTTTTCTGCTCCTTTGATTTTTCTTGTGATTCACTGCATGGAAAAACTGTCAGTGCACTTGTAGGAATATTGTTGTTACCACTTAGCTCTCTAAACTTCACACTAATCATATAATTAGACTTTATGCATCTGAGTGTGCTGGATAGGCATGGTGATTCTCCCATTTCCTGCAATAAATTTGTATGAACTAGGACTTAATAAGAAATGTGTCCATGGCAATGTGCAGAATTAGACACACATTTCTATGTGAATTGGCATACATAAAGGCAGGTAGAAAGCTGTTGTATGGCTTGATCTTGTTGGGGGCAGGACAGGGGGAAGAAGACATGAAGATAGGATTACTAAAGAGGAGGAAGGTGAGGAGCCAGAGGATAGGAATCTGTAAGAAACTGTTGCATGGTGGTTCTGCTGCCCAGTGACTGCCTTAGGGAGGGAAGAGACATCATGAAGAAGCTGGAAATATACTGAAAGCCCGTCTCTTCATCTGCATTTCTCATGATGTCTCCTCCTACCCAAAGTTGTTTTGTTCTGCACCATGCGGAGAGAAGCAGTCTTACCTCTCTATCTTCTCTAGTAGATACAGGGACAAGCAGAACAGCAAAAAGTTTTTCTTATAGCAGTGCTGTGTTAGATATGTGCTCTCTTTTATATTCATGAAAACTCTCTCTCTAATTGCAGATAAGCTCTTGAGTGTAGCTTCAATGTATGCACAGGGATAGTAAATTGTCTATCTAGAGATTATGTTAGAAGCTTTAAAACTTTCATTAAACTTTCTGAAATAGTGGCTGCAACTCTTTATATAGCTGTCTGTATATGGCCTCACTATATTAAGCACAATAGTGTTCCAGACTAAAATGTCTTTAAATAGGTGTAACTGAAACTATAGTATTTGTTTTCAGCTGAGAATATCAGCATTCTTTCATTAGATGGCTGTTATAAACCATTACATCAACCAAGAAGTATTTTGAGAAAAAGTGGTCCTTTGGAAGACAATAAGTTTAATAGGTCAGAAGGAAAAATAACTTCTAGAAATGGATGGTCTTCGTTTTCAGCACCATCATCCCTAATTACACTGAATGCCCAAGCTGTGCCCAAGAAAAAATTGCTTGCCAAAAGCCCTGATCCTGAAGTAAGATAATATATGTGTTGATTTTTTTTTTTACCATTTACATTGAAAACTTTTGAAACTAACTTTTATTTAGCTGACAAAATTTTCTGGGAGAAGAATAGGAGCAGGAAAAAATGTCTTTGCCAGTAGCATTCTTATGATGAGGAGCAGATAAGAGAACATCATTCTTTTTCTTTTGAACTAGAAACAAGATTTTGTGATGGTTTTCAGCTTTATGTGCTGATTGGTTTTATTTGTCCAAATGTAAAACAAGAATTACACTTCTCCAGAGAGTTCTGAACAAGCATTCTGTTAAAGTGTTACAAAGTCAAATTATTCTGATTTGTTATGAATGGCTCACTTAATTACAGTATCACAGAATGGTAGGGGTTTGAAAGAACCTTTGGAGATCATCTAGTCCAACCCCCCTGCCAAAGCAGGTTCATCTAGAGCAGGTTGCACAGGAATGCATCCACGTGCATTTTGAGTATCTCCAGAGGAGACCCCACCACCTCTCTGGGCAGGCTGTACCAGTGCTCTGGCACCCTCAAAGCAAAGAAGTCTTTCCTCACGTTGAGATGGAATTTCCTGTGTTCCAGTGTGTGCCCATTGCCCCTTGTCCTGTCACTGGGCACCACTGAAAAGAGTCTGGCCCCATCCTCTTGATGTGCACCCTTTAGATATTTATAAGCATTGATATAATTGCCCCTCAGTCTTCTCGAGGCTAAACAGGCCAAGGTCTCTCAGCGTTTCCTCATAAGAGAGGAGCTCCATTCCCTTGATCATCTTTGTAGCTCTAACTGTCACTTTTTGATCTAAGGGTCCATGGCTAGAAAGTGCTTCACCACCATTTTCCATTAATTTTAGTTCCAATGAAAACTGGAGACTCCAGTTTACTGATGTGTGGAGAAGCACCACCTGCAAAAGGTAGAACTTAGATGCAAGCAACCAAATAGTTGTTATCATTTGTACCTTAGTAATATCTAGTAGTCCAACATAAGTCCTCTAAAAAATCAGTGGTATTCTTAATTTCCTTTTTACTCTCTTTTAGTTCTTTCTCATGCCTTTGCATCTCCTGTTCTGGATTTGAGAATGGCCCAGTCTCATTCTTGCAGTTGTGTCCAAGTATGGTATCATCCCAGGTACTGAGAAATTTGGCTCTAGAGGCATCCCAGGAATGGAGAGGAAGAGATTAAAGTTTGAGAATTTAGTTTTTTTACTGTGACTTATGTCAAGTATATGTGTCATTGTATAAGCATCTTTGAGACTTAAAACAAGTAATTTTAATTTCATTTCCTCTTATGCATTCAGCATGACTAGGCTAAATCTTTCACTTCTTCCTGCACCTTCTCCACGAAGTTTAATACAATCTAAGTAGCACTTTTCTATTTATTTGGATTTGTGAATCCTTAACGGTTCTTAGGGGATGCGCAGACCCTTTAGGAAATACCAAATCTGTGGGCTTCTCAGTGGTATCCATTGAATTTACCTTTCTTAGTCCCTTTTTTCAGACTGGCTACAAAAAATCCATGGACCCCAGGTTGAAAGGCACTGGAATAGGCTTAGATACCTTTTTTAATTTGCTAAGGGAATCATGCAGAGGGGTAATTTGCAGGACTGTAACAGGACCGTAACAGGACCGTAACATAGAGCGTCAGATGCAGCAAGAAAAATGCTATCTGCTTGGCCTACGTAATGTCTATGTGCTGCAGCCTAAGGAGATAAAAGATAGGACTTGGCTTGAAGAATTTAGTGCAGAAAGGTGAACAAAAGTTGAAAACTCAGACAATGTACTGAGTAGTAAATAACAAATATTAGCTTAGGTCTGTGTTTAATTTCACTTCTTTTTTTTATATTTTGCTGATACCTTGGATTAGAAAATTTGGTCGGTATAGCTTGATGCTTTTAAGCATCGTTAATGAAACAATGTCTAAGGAGAGTTTGTATGGGGAAAAGGATATGAGCATCAATGTACTGGAACAGGTAGATTCTCCAAGTGCAGGGACAGCGTGAGATAAAGACAATGATAAAGGTGGTGTTGTCAGGACAAAGGAGGACATAGAAACAACACTGATACTGACTCTGCAACAAAAGTGGAGGAAAGGGGATTGGAAAAGATTGTTTAAATATGGTGCTAAAGTGTACAGGTATAAGAATTTCAAGCATACTGATCAAACATGTATAGCTTGAACTGTCAAGAAAGGAACTACAATAATAATACTTACAGGTTTGATGTGGCATTTTTCATCTAACCACAAGAAGGTTAGTATTTTGTATCCATTTTGCAAACAGAGCCAAACTGACTTGCACATTAAGTTCTGTGAAGTTCATGCTACGAAGTGCTCGTGGTCAGCAGTATGTCTGCTGTCTGCAGTTTCCTGTGCACTCAGTTCTGCAGCTTAATTAGAGTTGTACAGTTTCTGATGCCTACAGTTTATATACAGTTGTACTATCTGGTAAGTGTGAAGTAAGATGTGAAAGTTTACATACCAACATATCAACAGAGGATAGAAAATAGTTGATATAAATTCGGAATTCTCCTTGTCGCCTCGAACTTACCATCGTCACTGTAAATCTAGGTTAAATTTCTTAGCTTGTCAGCATCAATATTCCTTTCTTCAGGTAACATGGAGTTAGTATCTCATCCACAACTTTCATTTCTTTTAAGAATTACATCAGAAAACTGTGGAAGACTCTAGTTTGGAATTTACTGTGGCCTTTTTTGATTTGTGTCAGAATTGTTTTACAAGTTCAGATCTCTGCATTAGTGGCAGTTCAGATCTGATAAAAATGTTCTTTAAGTCTTATTAATAAAATGTTTTGTAAATGACAATTTCACCACTTAGGCATGCATTTAAATTGAGGGGATGTTTTGTTTAAATCCCTACCGTGGAATCTTTCTGTTATTTCCTTCTGTGTCCGACACCCCTGAAAAACACCACACAATGAAAGTAGTTTTTGTTACCCAAAGTGTCATGCAGACTTCATTAGTTATTTGCTAGGTGTCAGATGAGCTTGTGCTGTGATTGCAGTGGCTCTTGATTGTGGTTTCTGCACAAGAACGATGTTTGGTTGGGGAGGCAGACAGGAGGTTTTGTCATGCTCACACATTCTATAACATTTGTTAAAACTTCAGTTGATACTCCAGTCTTACATTTAAATACAATACAAGTGAATACTCTTCTTATTAGTCCATATAATTCTTAGAAGGAAGTATGCAAAAAATACATTGAGAAACGATGAAATTCTTGTTCATGTGTCCCCTCAATCCTTTTTCTCCTGTTAGATCAAGATCAGAAGATCAGCACCAGTGACTTGAGACTGGAGGACAATAGTAGAAAATCCCCTTCTGTGACAGAAGCAGTGATGACCACAGCATATGAGAAAACAGAGAAATTAGAGAAGTCAACAGATGACAGTTCAGATGAAATGGTGAAAATAGTGGAAGAGCAAATAGTAACTGATACAATACAGAAGGTATCAGTGAATGATCAATCAGAGCATGGGGAGGCAAAGAACACTTCAAAGGACTCTGTCAAGGTATTATTCATATGCATTTTTACCATTGTATAGAACAATGTCCTAGGAGCATGGTGAAAGGTTTTGTGAAGTTACTGTGAAGTTTTGTGAAGTTAAATGTGTGGAACTGTAAAGTGTTAGTACCTTAAGTATGTAGAACTCTGTAAAGCTGACGATTTATCTCTGGCTTCCAGAACTGAGGCTCTTACAAATTCTGTGTAGGTTTATGGAAGATGTAGGGAGTACTTTTTACACAAATCATTTAAACAAGATAAAGGTACTGAAACGTGCATTTTCCAATCTTAATGAAATATCCTTATCCAAGTGAAAATGTCAGATCTCTATTGTGAGGTTAGCTGAATTGGAATGAGCAGGGTATGTTGGCAGAAGATGTAATCCACGGTGTGACTTGAATAATGGGTGAGATGCGAAGCACTTTATGCTTTATCATAAGAAAGAAAATACATAGATACACGTAACTGTTAAAGCTAAATATTAAAAACAGTTAAAAGAGTGTTTTTATAATAACAGGGAAGCCCACTGCCCAGTTGGGTTATTTTTATTCCTTCGTATTTCTAAACTATAGACTATATTTTTACATAATACGAAGAAACATTTCTAGGTGCCATTCCAAAAAGATACAGGCATTCTGAAAGGTTCGTTGGTTGGTTTGTTGGGTTTTCTTGCTTTCATACCTTGTACTGTACCCTTTCTATATTAGAGTGGCTTTCTTGCATATTTTCTAACATCATAGAATCATAGAATATCTCCTGTTGGAAGGGACCCGTAAGTATTATTGAGTCCGACTCCCAATGTCCTTGTTAGCTTGTAAAATCTGTTTCATCCTGGTCTAGTTCTGTTGCTTGAGAGAGTCTGTAACTTTACTTTCCTTCCATGTTTCTTAGAAACTAAGTGAAACAAAGGAGAGAGTTCTACAAAACCCAAAAGCTTCTTTATCTGACAGGTAAGAGAAAGATGCCCTGTATCACAGTCTTACACAGCAGAGTGCAAGATGCATGTAAATGCCCTGACAACGCTGCTTCACTCTATTTTCTGTCAGCGTCGTCTTCACTGCTGACAACCTCTGACCATCTGTAGAAAACAGTTTAGTAGATGTGGCATGTTGTTATAACCCTTGCTCAGGGTTATATGAGATCAAACTCCAGTCTCTTGCGAGTGTCTATGATGAGTGTGTGCTACTGGATCCACAAATTAATCCAGTCCATGATGTCTTTACAGGTTTTAAGCTGTTTTGTAGATGAAAGTATAAGGAATTTGTAAACTTTCTTGGGCTGAATATATTGAGTAGTGGCTTGTTTTGGCATTAGTAAAGCCCTGAGAAGAAAACAGGCTGCTTCCTCCTTTCCCTTTTCCCCCATCCCCAGCCAAGTGCAAGTAAAAACAGCATCACAGTAACTTTTGGTATACACTGAAATAAAAGGAACACTACTTGGTATCAGCCACAATAAATGGAAAGATCATTAATGTGTATGTGTGTATTTTTATAGGTCTCTGTCTTCTGCATGCTTAAAGAAAAAGGGGAAAGCTGTTCCATCAGCTGCACCTATTTCATCTCAGTATCTGGGAACATTAAAGGTGTTGGAGGATAAACGTGTGCAGAACAACAGTACAGAATTTGACAAAGCAGATAGTTTACGAGCAGCTGTTTTCCAGGTAGATCTTAAAAACAAACAAATAAAAACCAAACAAAACTATGCACGTAGAAGTGCTGTTGTAGAAGTCAACGCCTATTTTCTTGAAATCGGTATTTCTGAGTATATTCCTTGCATATGCTTACAGGTGTAATAATCCTTTTATTCTATTGGCTATGCCTTTACATCAAATTATAAACTAAAAAGCTAAGTGAGAGTGACATACAGTGGTTCATAATTTATTATGTCATACTATTTTCAGACACGTATAATATTTTGCTTTATTTCTACTTCTTCCTTAACGTAAGTAAGTGTGTAGTTTAAAGTTTCTTTTCCTGGTGTGTTCTATTCACTTGGCATTCAGGAAAAGTGAAAACAAGTGTACTGTTCTCTTCAGAAGGATCATCTATGTAGATTCTGTGTAGAATTTCATAACAATTAGTTTGTGGGTTTCAACAGTTTTTTGCTACTAATCTGTGAGAAAAACTTTCATTAACAGATGCTGTTCATATTAGCATGTGTTTTTAATACTTGTTATGGTTCTCAAACAAAATTGAGAACCTCAAATCTATATTGTCTCCATAATTTATAAAGGTAAAATAGGCTTCAGTTAGGACACTTGTATCTCTAAGCAGCATAACAAATATATAATTAAACCTTGAAAAATTAAGCCTGATTCTGCAAATGGCTAATAACACTTTATGAATGCCTGAAGTCTCACTCTTCCCAGTTGGATTGTATTATCTTTAATTGTAGGTATTTGTAAGAGATACCATAAATGTAAATTGTATTCCTGTATACCAAGTGATGAGAATCTATTTCAATCTTCTTTTTCATTTTTCTTTAATGCTTACTTTTTTGGTGTTTTTTTCAAGATTCTTTATTTTAAAGATCCTTAAGCTTTTTGGCATTTTGTAGCTATGATTTTAGAATCTTAGACTTTTTGATCATAGTGGTTGTGTGATCACAGCTTAGTGTTCCACATGGGGTAGTTATTTAAGTAGCGCATGGAAGAATTAAGAGTAATTTTGGTCGTCATTATATTGTGCTGCTTTAGTAATATTTGGTTGTTTTAACAGGACTTTTTTAGTTATACCTTAAAAAGACTGTAAAAGTATAAAAGTCCTCTAATGATTCTTGCAGAATTGGTGGGAAAAGAAAAGGCTCTTTCTACTGGAATCAAAAAGAATTGAAAAGAAGAAAGCTGAAGATCTAAGGATCAATGCTGAAAGGGTTTGTTTGCATTCTTGTTTAAAAAGAAGTTGACAAACTGTAATCGTTTGCAGTACACTCACCTGTGCTTTCTGCCTAATTACATCACTCCGCTATTCTAAGGCATCTGAGGCATCTGGTGAGTTGAAACAGTAAATGGCACGTCCCCCTTGTTATGGTTGCTCTAAAGCTTGTGTGGCTGATGCTTCCCTACACATTTACATAAGTTATGTTAAAAGTATGCTTCTTAGATTAATTTTCGGGTTTGTTTACAACTACCTTGGGGTGCTTGACCCTTGAGGTGTTAAGTTTTAATTTGTCATCTGTTAGAAAATGAGATTGCTCCCTATTTCAAGAGATGCTTATCTACAGAGGACCGTATTTTCAATAGTACGTGCACAATACTTAGGTTTGTCTTTTAAATACTTAATATGCTTCTAAGCGTTTAACATGTATTTCATATTCTTCTACACATATTTCTCAGGAGTAGTTTGTCTCATTTGATTAAGTTAAATTAAACATGAGCATAGAAAAAAACGTTCTATATAGTTCAAATTGAACTCTGAGTATTACTTTGAATGTTGCATGCAAATCAGTTTCCATTTCTTTCTTGCTCCATCTAATCCTACACTTGACAGAGTTTAAAGCATACTATTTCGATTATACTTTTACATTTAAGTGTATTTAAATGTAGCCTGTTATTTTCACTGTAGAAAGAAGCTGTTAAGAGAGAGGAAGCAATTGCGTCTTTTGAAGCCTGGAAAAAAAAGAAAGGAAGAGAAGCAAAGAAGTTAAGTGAAAAAAAGAAGGTTGAGGAACTTAAGAAAAAGAAAGCAGCAGAACAGAATGAGCAGAGAACAGAAGCAGCACAGAAGGTCACGTGGAATATGTAAATAAATGTGTATCTGATATGGTTCGTGGTTATTGAGAATAATTTTGGTTAATCCAGCAAGAGATGAAAATAATTCTGAAATCTAAGTGTGGTTAATCTTTGAAGAAAGCTCATATTGGATTCTGTTCTCTTTGAAGTATGTAGTGTTTACATTTGCATACAAACAGGTATTTTTCCATATTTGGATTCCATTAACTGAAGGTAAAATAAACTCCATGTAAATACACTGGCAATGAACTGTTACTTACCGGGAAAAAGAATTTATTCTTTTTAGTTATAGTGATACCCACTTCTGAGCAATGCTACAAACAAATATTCCAAAATTGGAATGTGTAGAAATCACAAGAAGTAATAATACAGAATGAGCAAGTGGAGCATTGACAAAGAGGTGGGGAGTAAGATTCCTAATGAATTTGTGGTCCTCTTTAGGCATTTGAAAAATGGAAAGAAAGAAAAGCAGAATATTTAAGAGAGCAAAGCAGAAAGGAAAAACAGTCTGAAAGAATCAGGAAGAAGAAAGAAGAGGAACTGGTTGCAGAGAAGAAGAGGGATAGCATGTCAGCAGTTGAAAAATGGTACTAGTCCACTGGGTTTTGGAATATCATAGTTTCCCAAATCTTTGCTTAGAAATGTGATAGGTCTGCTCTGAGTGCTTGGCGTGCTTTTCATTGGGAGACAGTGGCATGCTTGACATCAAGCTCTTCAGATCCAATGGAGAACAAGTATAATAATGAGAACAAGCTGTACAGCTTCTTTCAGTTTAGTAACTTAAATGCTTTCCTCCCCAAAAGGCTACTGACTAAGCCCAGGCAGAAATACTGAGACTGAGAAGTAAGATTCACTGAGTAGTATAATGTCTTATGTGATCAGTCTCATACTTCATTACTAAGGAAGGAAGGTAAATCTTTATGTTAAAGTTTTTTGGAATACAGTGTATGAATGTAGGTATATTCGCAAGCAAATGAGATGTGTCTGCTGGAGAAATACTTTGTTAGTTTTACAAGCCAAGAGTTTTCACAGGCCACGTGCAAGTCACTGTTACCCACAGAAGTTTTGAATCTCATTTTTTATATGATACCAAACAGGAAGAAAGTAGTACAGAAAAGGTGATGCTATAATAGATAGAATAGTAGGTTAATTTATACCTATATGTGGTGATATAGTGTATAAAGATGGACTTTGAAGTTTTGGAACATATATTCTCAGTCTTTCATTAAATGTGTAAAATATCTCTTTTGACTCAATTTAGTTAATCGGTCACAGATGCAGCATTTAGTCTGTTACATGATGATCTCCTGTTCTTCCCTCTCACTGTGTAGGAATGAAAAAAAGGAAGAATATATGAAACAGAAGAAAGTAGAAAAAATCCTAGAGAGAAGAAAGCAAGAAATACAACAGGCAAAGAAGGAAGAAAAAGATAAAAAGGCTATGGAGGAATATGAAAGATGGCTGGTAATTTTTATTTTTCTTTTGCGCTTTGTCAAAACCGAAAAGGTTAATGTAGTCACGACTGTGGGCACTTTTGCATTGTAATACTCATGGTTTGTCATGCTTTTATGAGAGGGGCCAGACGATGGCAGCATTACATAGCTAGTCCCCCAAAATTCTTGAACAAGAAGATAAAATATGGTGTGCTTGATATTTAGTGTCGGGAAAATATATTTCCCTACCTACATGTCATAGCCTTTTGAATTTCATAGTTAGTCTTCGTTTTTTGACATTCCATGTCAGGAGCAACCATCTCTGAAGGGCCAACTCACCACAGCACAAAACCTGCAAAGCCAAGCAGTATCACCAGCTGCAACAGTGAGTGCATATCAAGGAAGCATGTAAAGTGAAGACTTGTATAACTTAAAATTGATAAAAGCACATGTAATGAGGTTTCACATTACTTCCATTTACTAGAAAGGGTGGAACTCTGATGCGCCCAATTACATTTTTCCTACAACAGCGTACTTTAGTCACAGTCGTTAAGCAATGAATTTATCTAGTAATCTAGTACTCTAGTCTCAACAATAAGGCAGTGGTGCAGTGTTTTTTTTCCTTGCTACAGAAGGACAAACTAGGAGAGATCAGTAATATTCTTAGCATATATTGTTTTCCTAAAGATGTATAACTTAGTTAAAGAAAAACCTGCATTTTTTATCCGCACCCTAAGACCAGTCATATATCATACTGACTTTCATAGTTTTCTTAATTTGAGAGTGTTTCTTCTGTTTTCTCTCTTCCTTGTGATTTCTGGCATGTGTCCTGTACACACAGTCTCTGTTGCCATGTATAAGAATGGCGTCTTGCAACTCAGCTGGCTTAAGATCTTTACAGGGATTCATTTGTACTGGCAATAGCTTAAAAAAATCTTTTCAGAGTCTCGAGTGGGCTTTCTATTTTTTTGGGGGGGCTTAGGGGGGATCGATGGGAACTGAGGTAGGCTGATGTACGGCTGTGGGACAGATTTTCAAAGGACAGTCATCCGTAACTTGGTTAACTCGGAAATATGCAGTAATGTAAAAAAACAGAGTCTGCCTGTTTTCCCTTCTCTCTATTTTCAAACCTTTTTAGTCTTAGGTCTCAGTCTTTAAAGATCTTACATGACCTGGTCCCCTGTTGGAATACCTCTGATTTCTGTAATCGTTGGTAAGAAGTGTTTTCTCTGGTCCCCTTTGTGATTTCTGGATCAATTTTGTCAAATGATTAATGCCCAATCTTAGATTATTTCTTGCTTAGTCAATATGCCTAGTTCCCAAGGAAGGAAGTATTATGCTATGAGTGCTAGCTAACACACTGTCCCAGTATAACTGCTTACTGAGACTATCTTCAGAATTAGCGTAGTGGTACCAAAGCACGAATGTTACCTCTCATTGTACATTTGACTTCCTTGCTGTCTTGGACTCTGTACAAAGGTAAAAAAATTACCCCGTTTTAGGAAATGAAATCTGATGCCTTGCACAGGCTCCCTTGATCAAATTGTGTATAAATTCCTCAGCTCATCACTTCACTTGGATTATTAACATAAATTTTAGTGGTTGGAGGAATGACCAGATCTAATTGGATGTGCATGTGCCTACATGAGAGGAGCAGTTCAAAAAATAAGCAGGTGTTGGAGGATGTGATAGCTACTGAATTGGTTGGCAGAGTTACCTCTGAAATTACCTGATTTTCAGTGTCTATGTGCAAGTGTTGACTGATGTGTCTCATTCCCAGTCTTCACATTTTTACTTTCTGAAATTGTGCTGATTCTTGCAGCTAACACACTTCTGTTTGAGAAGGCATATTGGGCAATGGCTCTGTCATCATGTTTGGCCAGAATATTATCTCACTTTGTATAGTAATACAGAAAGTACACACCTTCGGTGAACTGCAGGAGAGAAACACCTGTAAAGTTGTCAGTGTATTATCAAGGGAACAAAGGTGATATCTGCCTACAGGTAGATAAACAGGCATCAAATCTAAGAGGGCAGAATTGTGGAAGTCTTCTAAGTGTATTTTTTCAAATAAGAGCATTTTTGTTTGAAGGGAAATAAAATAGTAGTAATATAGTGGGAAGTATTCTGATATGTTTTCATTAGCATTCAGCAGAAATTAATGTGTAAATTCATCCTCAGCTTTTGTGAACCAGATGTTGACCATAATGCATGGGTAAAAGACACATAAAAATCTCCTTGTAGTTCTTCTAAAATATAAGAAACGTTCTGCTTTTATGTTAATAGAAATTCTGTTACTTATACTTTTAGAGGTCATTGTGTGAATGTTTGGAGAAGATTACTTATTAAGCATGAAAATAAATGCCCTGAAAAAGGCTATTAACACTTGTAAAATGCCAACATAAAAAGGATAATCTTGAGCTGAGATACTTTAGTATTGCTGAGGAAATTTAAGCTTCTGATTTTTTTTTGTTTCATACTACTTGCCTCTTGCTACTCCCCAAGTACTCTTCAAGCCAATCTAGATGTTGTGTTTGATAAATGATCATTTTTCACTTAATACATGCTATCAATGTCTGACACTTGTCATTGACATGTACTGATTCTGAGGAGTAGAACGTGGAGAAGAATCATGTAGGAAGTTTATAACAACAGATCAGTTTAGTTTCCATTATTTTTGGGGTAGTAATCTTGATACCTGATTTCTGTAGAGAAAAGTGAGTATCCTACATGTGGTATGTTCTCCATTTTACATGATAAACATTAACCTAGTATGAGTTGATGAGAAATAAGTCTGCTCTCAAATAATTCTTGAAGATAAACATAGTAAGGTTAAATGCCCTAAAAAAAGTTTGAAATTTTACCTTGAGGTTCAGCATGCTCAATATCTATTTTTGGCATACTAAAGCTGTTCAAAAACATGAGGAAATGATGTACCAGATGAGTCTCATGGATTTGTTGCTTTTCTGGGTTAGAAACAGCTGACGTGGGTTATTCATTTAATGTAGTTTAATAAGATCTACCTGAAAATACTTTCTATATTGGAATTTTAATCTCCTGGCATTGCAATGTGTTAGAAATAAGGCTGTTATTGTTATTCCTCTTAAATGTTGTAAGGCTTCTGTACTATCTAAAATTCAATTATTATGTGGCAGTCATACTGCTAAAGAATGGGATCTTCCCAGAAGGCTATCGAGTAGGAAACTTCCACAGAGAAATCAAGCCATACAATTGAGTTGATCTGTTGTATGACAAACTACAGTTATTGTTTTTCTCTCTCACTATTTCTATTACTATTACTCTTCTCCTGTTAGTGCAAATAACATCTTGTTTATTATTTTAGGGAAGACTTATATCAGTTATGTCTTATGAGAATATGAACTGTGGTTAGGACTAGAATATAGAAAGCTTTGTGTGTGTTGACGGCAGAGAAGAAGACACTAAGTCTTCATGTCAAATTTAATCTTCTAAAGACTAGATAAATTAACTCAAGACTGTTTCCTTGGCTCTAGGATTCATTCATGAAAGTTGGATCTTCAAACCCCAACGTACAAAACTGAGACATGATTAAAAAATCCAAAGCAACTTTCATTCTCTTTCTGGGTGGGTGTGTGCTTTGTCTTTGGTTTGGGTTTTTCATACGTGAGTCTGTTGTGCAACGTGTATTCAGTAAAGAGTGCTTTATAAGCATAAAGTACGCACATTTCTTTGTAACACTTGATTTCTCAAATAATTGCCAACACTGCAATACAGTAAGTCCTATTTTTAATGAGTTTTCAATTACCTGTCCTGATGTGTCTTTGAATGCCAAATACATATACAGGTTCTAAGATTTGTAGAATATAAAAATTGTCTGGATATGTGAAATACTCCAAAACAGGAATATGAATCCCATATGTGTTCCATTATAGAGCTCATTGTTCCCAAGCTCATCTGTACTGCTTGCACATACCTTGTCACCTTTTTTAAAAGATGTCACTGATAATGCAGACTTCTTTCCTCTTAGGGTACTAACCAGTTCCCTTTAAGAATTCCTGAAAAAATTATCTTGAACTTCTTCTAAAGACCCAAAGGCCCCAGTTATGTTCATCTGAGGAGGATGTCTATGGAAGGAGAAAAAATGCAAAAGTGTAGGATGACAGAGAAGAGTCAGAATCTTATAGCGCTACAAGGCCAGTTTGTCTCAATTACTCCATATAATCAGAAAGATACAGTTTGTACAGAGAGATAATATTTTTTATTCTACTAACTGTGATGAACTTTTGTATTGCTTGTTTTAGTAAAGGGCATTACTTCTCCATGCAAACCCTATCTTGCTTTTAATCAGCTTTACTGGTAACAACGTGAAATAATTCTGTGTTTATTTAGCCAGACCAGACATTCCTAACTGAACTGGATCTTCAGATTTATGTTAACCTAAAGGGCACAGATTAAAATCATATTGATAGGGTTGATGTTTCAGTGCATGTTATGCTTTCTTAAATTTTTCTATGTATCACATGTATAGCTAGCATTAATACAGTTTGACTGCTGCGTATATGTGAAACGAGAAAACTTCCACTTAAGCTCCTTCTACTTTCATTTACCAGCCTAATCTCTCAGCCACAGTTACCTCACTAGTTCTCTTCTCACTTACGAATAATAGGCAAACACTGCTAGGATCTTGGGAATTTTCAGGATATACAGTGTCCCTCAGAGGGGTAGGATCATGGGTTATCTGAGAGTGCCAGTTATTTTTTGGCCATCTTCAAGGAGCAGTACTTCCACTGCAGTGCAGTTTGTACATGTGACTATATGAAACTTTTTTGGTGCTTCAAAATACTGGCTGGTAGGCTGCAAAAGAGGAAAGGACCGGGGTTGGATTTGGCACAATTGATGATGATTTTAAGCCTGCATATCCACGTTGCATCCTTACTAGCAGTGATATGTATAGTGATATGTATGCCCGTTGTTGGTCCTTGGAATGAAGGCACTGTTCATGTGCCAGAAAGCCATCCGCTCGAGGACCTTTTACCCACCTGTTACGAGGGGCACTGTAAATTATGCTCTGGTTCATAATGTCAGCCTTGGTTCCACCTAGAGAGAAAGTACTTTTAAGTCAGTAAGTGGTGTGCTTAAGCATGCACTGCAAACCTGCAAGTATGATGCAAGGGGAATTTGCACCTATGAAGAGCTCTCCAGTGTACTAAATTGCTGATGCAGATGCACCTTTAGATGCTGGTCTTCACAATGGTGAAGTGGCAGTCATCTTTGCAAAGAAGAATGCTTATTTTATATAGAACAGAAAAATATAAAAATTCAAAAGAAATTATAAATAATTGCACATAACTTTTTGAATGACACGTGCCTTGAAAATCATTAATTAATCATGCACAAAAAGAATATTGTTGTTTGAAACAATAGAAAATATCAGAATCTTGCAGTGTTTAATATGTTAGATAGATATTTCTTTATAAATAAATTGTTTACTTCCCAGTTTGTTCTAGTACATGACAAGTGTGATTTAATAAGTGCAGAAACTTAGAAAGATGCATCCATGTTCTCATGTAATGAGAACAACATATTTAGCATTGCGATTTAGGTATCCTCTTAAAGAAAAGAAGTAATTAAAATGAGACTAATTATGTACAAGACAAATACACTACTTAATCCACTAAGCCTTCTGTTGGGCTTTTTGTTTAGATAGTGCACAAAACAGCCTCATCCTTGAGACAGTAACCTTAATTGTAAATGACATCAAATGTCACAGCCTCTTGTGTTGTGTTGTGCAGTGTGTGTGACTGAATCCCTAAAAGGGATGCGCTAAGCTCCAAAAGGCAAATCTCCATTGCATGTTAACTTTTCATTTTACACAAGAAAGATATAACAGTAATTGTAACTTTTCTTTTGGTGGAGTTAGCTTTTTATTTGGGATTTTTGTTGTTTGTTTTTTGGTTTGGTTTTTTTTGACACATCTTTTTATTCTCAGGAAAAGAAAGAGAAGAGAGAGCAGCTTGAGAAGAAGCAAAAGAAGTTGCAGGCTGTCCATGGGGATGAAGCGCCTTTTCCCTGGAGTCCACCTGGCAAAGTCACATATTCAATGAATTACTGAGCAGTTTGTTGCCTTCTATGAGAAGAGATGATACACAAAGTTCTGACAATGGCTAGTCATTATTTCAGTAACAGCTGATTTTCACTGAATCCGTAATAGATGTTGCATCTTTATTTTTTGTTTATTTTCTCTCTGGAGTTTAAATAGATCAGATGTCCCTTTCCATTGCTTTAGAATCATAGAATCATTTAGGTTGGAAAAGACCCTTGGGATCATTGAGTCCAACCATCATCTCCACTCTACAAAGTTCTCCCTTACACCATATCCCTTAACACCACATCTAAACGAGTCTTAAACACATTCAGGGATGGTGACTCCACCACCTCCCTGGGCAGCCTGTTCCAGTGTCTGACCACTCTTTCTGTGAAGAATTTTTTCATAATGTCCAGCTTAAACCTAGAAAATGTACTGATTTTTGTAATTCCACATTTAACTTAGTTTTGCTAAATCCTGCGTTACTTCATTCCTTTTTGATGAAAGTGTATATTCAGGATACATAAGGCTGGACTCTGGCATTTTTTTCACCTAATAAGTAGCACAATGGTTATTTTAAGTTACTGGGCCACACTGCTAGGGGGTTAAGTCTGCAAGAAATGCTTTGTGAAAGAGGGAATGATGGGTGAAGAGATGTTGGCGCTCTTGTGATAGAAAGAAGACAAAAAGCTAAGCAGTATGGTAGGGGGATGTAATTTTCATACACGAAGAGACAAGCTACATAGAACATAATATAATTCTTAGATTATATTACATTATGAAACATAAAAATAGTTTTTAAATTAAAGCTGCATCAAGCAGGAACAGGATTTCATGGGGCCAAAACCAGTCAGCCATGTGATGATACAAAAGAATGAAACTGGAATCCATATCATGTAAAATGATCCAGGACTAAGGCAGACTGTAACTCTTCAGTCCATTTCAGGTCCTCATATACATTCCATAGATCTCCTGCATCTTACAGGCAACAGCAATTTTAGAGGCATGTTTTTGCAGTTTACACAAAATCTTACGTAAAAACTGCAAGAGCAGAACAGTGGTGCTCTTATGAGGCAACCTTAGATACTGAAAATTACTTTTTTGGAACTTAATTTGAAGGCTTCTGTCATTGTTTTAACATGATCAAGTAAATCCTTCCCAAACACGTTTTCATCGTTGCTAATGAGCTAGTTGGTGTAGTAAATTATTAAAATTTGTTGTTTTTTTTCATGGCTATTTACCTCACTATTTCGTCAACAATGGCAAGACTACATATCTTTAGAGATCTTCACATCTCTTGTTTGCCTACTGTCTAAACTCAAGCTGTTACTTGTGCTTGCGTTTTCTTATTTGAATTTCAAAAATCACTCTAAATCACATTTGCTCCTCAAGCGTATATCTAAAAAAAAGAAATGAAAACATCACTACCAACCAAGAAGTAAAAAATCTAGTCTTTAAATTATAGATGTAATTTCTCAAATGAGAATCTTGCTCCTGTTTAGACTGACAGCCTCCTTGGGAAGTCAAAGGAGCATTGGAGAAGTAGACTTGCCTTTTTCACTTGAGTCCTGTGCTGTTCATGTAAGACTGGGGCACCTCCTCGGAAAAGAAAACCCACAAGACTGGCAACCAGATGGATTTCTTTAGTTTCCTGATGTTTCTTGCTTGTGTTTTTATTTTTTAGGAAGAGCCATTGAGGATTTAGAGATGTTTGTTTTGGACATAACTCACTTTGTTGTCAGAACGCTATACAGGTGAAATTTATTGCTGGTACGTATGTAAAAGTGACATCAAAAGGATATCTATTCTGCCTCATTGCTTAACATGGTCCTGTTCGTTATTGTTAGCATGAACTCTAGTTCTGTGAATTTGTAGTTCAGGCCTTTTGCAAAGTTTATGACAGGCAGAAGTGGGTGCTAGAAAGCAAAAAGAAGATGTATTTGTTAGAACAGTAGGTAGGTGTGTAGTTCTCACAATTAACATAATTTCTATCAATAAACAAGTGTAGAAGGGTTGTAAGACATACACTGTTTCTGTTGCATATGATCTGTTCAGTGTCAAGAAGTATTTGCTAATCTTGAGAATAGTGGTGAGGTTTCACTAGTAGTGTTGCGGGATTTTTGTACAGCCAAATCATCTGACAGATCAGATTTGATCGTTTGTGGAGTGGTTTCAGATTTGATACAGCTTGTTCTAGATTATGAAGTATATTTATTGCAGGATCAGGCTTGAGTGTATTGCTTGGTATTTTGCACTGCATGTCTCGACTTCCAGTTGCCTTGCATGAACTGTGTTCATGGTGGCCCTGCTCTGTATTGGGATTTTTGAGCAGGTCTCTGCTTGTCCTGCCTCTTGCTTCTAGTTCTGCCTCAAAATACAGCATTATTGGACCTGGCTTTTATTCTTTAATTTGTTTCCAGCCTTCTGTCACTGGGCCACTCCCCTGGAAACGTGGCTGGAACAGCTTTTGTTCCACTAAAGAGCATATAGAGAAGCTAGGGACCTTTATGACACCCATCCTTTGATTATACGCAGTCTGCAGGTAATGCACACGTGATGTCTTCCAGTGGACCTTAATGACAGTAGTGACCTTTTTGCCCCTTCTGTGAGACTCAGTCTGTGCAAAGAGTCATCACTCAAATGCTGACATTCCGTATTGGGCAGCATTCATACAGGTTCATGCTAAGCTCACTGTTGTTCATTGGGGCGGAGGAAGACATTGGTCAAGAAGGGGAGAGGGCATGGCAGAGGGGCTGGAGTGCCGGCTGGAGCTTTCAGAAGCGCCCTGAGGCCTGCACTCTGCTCTTGCCGAACCGCTGGAGTCTGGTTGTGTTCCTAGGCCATTGGTGGGTTTTCTTGTATGCTGCCTTCACAGTGGTACCCACACTGAGCTTCCTGCACTGCAGCTTTGCAGTACATTGCATTACCACAGGCGTTTCCAGTTAAGGAATCCTGCACGTTAGTTTTTTTTGGAGAGATCCAGCAAATCGAGATTGTTACCTGACTTAAGCCAGGTTCTAGCACAGATACTGCAGACAAGTGAATACAGGGCTTTCATAAACTCTGGGTCTGGCTCTGGCTGTTACCTCATGGCAGGTCAGGCAATTTTTCCAGCAGTAGTGGTATCACAATGACAGTATGGGCATCCAAAGAGAAAGCAGAATCTGCCCACAGAAACTTTCAAGAAGTTGAGAAGAGCAGCTTCAGTGGGCAGGGTAGGGTAAAATTACAGATACCAGCAGGAGAGAGGTAGCAGAATTACAGCACAGGCAGAATGCCACACACCTGGCAACTCAGCCCACCAATATTTTATGGGGAAAAATAATGGAATGAATTCAAGCATTTAGGCTGGAGCGGTGATGTGCATCATCTGTCCACTAGACTTTTAGCACTTGCAACCTTGAATTCAGGTTTAGCACCTCAAGAAACTGTAGCTAAAATACCACGGGAAGATGAACTGTGTAGCAGATAGCAGAGTTTGCTGCACGGCTGTTGTGATCAGATCAGGAGAGAGTGAGGCAACGCCTGCAGCCTGTGTGAAACAAATCGTCTGTATCTTTAGTTTTGCGGTGTCCAGCTACAACAAGCAAGGCAGGTCCCTGTGCTGGCAGGCTTATAGTTGAGGGATGCAAATGACAAGGATGGTAGAGGTAGTAGCAGAGCTGGAAAAGGGTTTGTCACATGCCTGTGTCTAAACTGGGTACTGCATCCTTACTCGCTTTAAGCCTTCAGATGAGTGGATAGAAAATTTTTGACAGAAGATGAAAGTGGGAAAATGTTGGTGACATCTTTCAGAGGAGTGATATACCCAACACTCATATAAATTCACAACTTTTCAATTACAAAAAGATGCTAAAGATCAATAGACATGGAAAAACAGTTGCTACAACTGTGTGTTTGACTTCTATAATAAAATTTTGAGAGCTTTGCCTAATTTTACATTGTAAAAAGTTGGACATGTTACAGCATGATGCAATCATTGTAGAAAAAAATGAGAAATATGAACGTGTGTACATTAATTTTTAAAAATGTACATATATCTGTAAATCCTGTTAATACATTTATTGATGACAGAGGGAAAATATTTTGGTATTTAATAAAGTATATTTTAATATAATGTCCTCAATGTTTTAATCAGATCCTAGGATACAGATCTTTCATTATTGTTAATATGACAAATAGATAGGGAACTGTCCCACTGAAGTCAGATCTTCTGGCACGGCAGCTCACAGACTACAGCTCAGGTTTGCTTGCTGCCACACCTGTGCAAATAAACACGTGGGGGCTTCCAAGTAATGACCTGGAAGATGATCAGTATCTCTCATTTTTTCCACAGTATTTTTTTCAGTCATAAGTTGTTGCATTGGTGCACTAAAGGGACAGGCTGATGACTCAATTGAAGTTAAAAAATTGACATGCTATATACAGACCTGCTAAAAACTGAAGTGCTGATCCACCCAGTGTTGCCCGGTCACGATGTAGCCACATGACAAAATGCCTCACCTCTCTTTCTCAGGAACTGTCTCTTTGCAAAGGGAAGTTTATATAAATCAACTAAAAAAGGAGATGGGATTACATTAAGGATAAATAATTTTCTATTCCAGTTCTCCCATTCTGGGTAAGAAAGATTGTGCACTGTTCTCTCTCGTATCTTCTTTTTCTTTCATATTCACTAAATATAAGGCCATTAGATCATCTTACCTGATGTGTGTATCATGGACTGCTTCGTTTCACTCAGTTAATTGTGTGTTGCACTGAGTCACTTGAATCTAACAGGGATGAACTAGTTTGGGTTGCAAATGCTGATGGCAGCCTTGGCGGCAAGTCAAGAGCTGGACTTGCTCTAGAGCGTTGGTATCTTTCTTGCATTGGGGAGCCCAAAACTGAACACGGTGCTTCAGATGCACTCTTGCACCCAGATGCAGTCTCACACAAGCCAAGTAGAGGGGAACAGTCACTTCCATCAGCCTGCTGAATACACTCTTGCTAATGCAGCCCCCAGTGCCATTGGCATTCTTTGCTGTTAAGAGCCCGAGAGCACATGGCTGACTTATGTTTTGCTTCTTGTTGTCTGGTGCCCCTAAGGCCTTTCCTGCAAAGCTCCTTTCTGTCCTGTTGGGCTTCAGCCCTTAACTGTTGCATGGGGTTATTTGGCCCTAGATGCAGGACTTACTCTGTCTTTGTTGAACTTAAAGGTTCCTATTAGCCCGCTTCTCCAGCTCCCTCAGAAACACCCTGTTTGGCTCCATGGACTTAGCTATGTCCACTGAGAATCATAGAATTGCCTAGGTTGGAAAGGACCTTTAAGATCATCAAGTCCAACCATCAGCCTAACACTGACAAAAACCACGCTAAGCCATGTCCCTTTGCACCACGTCTGCTCATCTTTTAAATGCCTCCAGGGATGGTGATTCCACCACTTCCCTGGGCAGCTTAGCTAAGTGCTCCCCTGTTCTGCCATCCTCTTCAGGGCCTGAGGGCAGACCTCACCAGTAAAAAAAAAAAAAAAAAAAAAAAAAAAAAAAAAAGGCAAAAAAGATATTAAGTACCTCAGCCTTTTTTATGTCCTCTGTCACTAAGTTACCTGCCCCCCTGATCAGCAGGAACACATTTTTTTTCACTGTCAGCATGCTTATAGAAGCACCTCTTGTTGCCCTTCAAATCCTGTATGAGCTTTAACTCCCACTGAGCTGTGGCTTTACTAAATCGTTCCATGCTCACTCAAGTAGTGCCTCTCTATTGCTCCTGGGTGGCAAGTGCTCTCCACCATCTGTGCGCTTGCTTACTGCCTGAACTCTGGCAGGAGAGCCCCATTCATGCACACTGGCCACCTGCCACACTTGCTCGACTACCCACGTGTCAGGATGGACTGTTCTTGCTCTCTGATAAGGGTGTTCTTGAAAGTCAGCCAACTCTCCTGGGTCCCTTTGCTCTCCAGGGCAGTCTTCTGTGACATCCTGTCAAACAGATCCCTGAACAAGGCATCATCTTCTCTCCTGAACACCAAGGCTATGATTCTACTGTTTCTTTTACTTGCTTCTTACAGGATTGAAAGCTTCATGATCTCAGCGTTACGGCAGCCAAGCAGCCATCAGCTTTCACAACCCAAACTAGTTCATCCCTGTAACCATCCAATAACTATGCTGTAGTCCCAAGTACCTCTTAGGTCATCAACACTTCCACCTTCGGATTTCTACTGAACCGTTGGCCTTTAAAGACCAATTTCTAAGATTTTAATAACATTTTTTGGATAGATTTTCCCATAATGGATAATAAAGTAATAGCAAAACTCTTACCTTCTTATTTCAGCCTGGAGCATGGAGAGGTCTGCTGGTATTAGCAGATTGCATTCAGGCAGTTAAGCTATGTTTTCAACATAGCACGTAATTTTAGCACCTACTCTCAAAACAGAAGAAGAGTGATAATAAAAGCCCTTGGAATTGCAAGGTATTTTTCTTTTTTACTACTGTTTCATTTATGAATAGTCTTTTTCTGTGATGCTTTTATTTCTGGGTAGATTCATACTAGAACAGCTGAAAGTTTTTTCATTAAATCTTCATTTAAAGAAGAAGTGAGAAGTCCCATTATAGGTTAATCATTTTTCATGAACAGAAATATAAAATGAATATATATTCATTTTCACTAATATAAAACTGGGATGTCCAGTCCTTGGTGATAACAAATGATAGGAGGATAACATTTGTTTTCAAGCATCATTAACTCTCAACAAGTGAAGTAGGACATTCCACCGTTTAACTGTTGTAGTGCCCAGCTGTAGCATAGATATTAACAGTAATACCCCGGTTGACTTATATTTTCCTTTGCACCTTTTAACATGGTGTAATACACTGTGGACCCATCCCCACATGCTGCGTTCTAACAAAATAATTAAGGAAAAACAACAGGAAAAGAAATTTAGAGGAGGGGAAAATATTCAAGTCATCCTCGATCTATTTCACTTTCTTGAAGAAGCTTCTGCAGAATCATGGAGAATAAAGGACATTTTTGGAAAAAAATTTCTTAGCGACCCTGAATTCCTGTATGCTTCTCAACACTTCTAATATTGAAACATGATGATGTGCAGAGGTGATTTAGCACCTGGTCTAACAGGCAGGTCATGAAACCTTGCAGCTGGGCAGAATTGCTGCTCCCATCCTGAAAGGCTTCTGGGAGACCTGAGGATTGCAAGTTCTGCTCCCTGACACAGGCAAAATATGGGCGGCATTTAACTCAGCCAGTAACTAACCACTGCTGATAACTTTCTAAACTTCCCAGATTTGACTTTTGTCTAAGTAGACCCTTGTTGATATGCTTTTTGTTGCTTAGATCGTCTGCTGCTGAAGGAGAATGTTGTCCTTGATAGAAATGGAAGCAAGAAAGATTTATATTGAAAAAGCTCAGGGAGCAAAATGAAGACATTCAGGCTTTTATTTAAACATTTATTGGCTGTCATGGTGAAAAAGAGGATACCAGGGAGAAAATAAAAGTGACAGGTACTGTCGTTATTAAATTTATTATTTGTAGAAACATTAGTGGTTATGAACATGGTGCTGGATACTGCATAACCAAAATGGAAAAATGACTTGCCACAGAAGGGTCCCCATCCCAGAAAACACGTAACAGTCAAAAGCACAAGGTGAATGAGGATGATCTTGGGAAGGCAGTGGCAGTTTCAGAACAGCAGCCATGGTACAGTTGTATCAACAGCTCCTGGCGGTTTGATTTCACAGTCCACCAGCTCCTGTCCTTGCTTGCTATCTGGCCTTCAGCAGACAAAGCCAACACGTTCCTTTTCCTCTTGACTCTTCTGCAGACTCTGTTGTCAAGCATGCTCTGGTTTCCTTTCTTCTGATGTACCAAATTTCCTGTCTTTCCTGCTTCAGGTACCAGATCATTCTGTCCATTGTTGCTGCCACACAGCACCTCCAAAAGAGATCCGTCTGCTCAAAGAATGAATCTGCCATCAGCGTTGCTGTACAATTTAAAGTATTTTTATACCATTAGACCCTAAAATCAGCTTGATACTTATTTTCCTTTGAACAGACGGTAGTGCATCAAGCTGTTAAATTTCACTGCACCAAAAATGACATTCTGCTTAAAGTTTCTATTCCTCATGAGAATCAATAAAATGTAGCAATGCTGCGTTAGAGAAATGCTCTTTGCAAATGGCTGTGTTTTTGTCACCTATCCGAAGCAAGGGCTCATGATAATGACCCCTGCTTTTCAAGGGCAGACTATATTTTCTGGCTTACCGAGATCACTAGAAAGAGAGGTTATGTGCAAATAATATTAGGGTAACGATAGGTGGAAACAACAGAATTAATAGCTCAAGGCTTAATGTAGCAAGTGCACGTTAAGTGTTTCACAAAGCCTGTCTACCAATTTGCAAGTCAAATAGCCTGTACACTATTCTTTTTATGATTCACCTTTTCTCACGCAGGTATTTGTTTTAAATAATCATGTGGACTGGTTAAAGCAGTCATAAGAGAAAGTGCAGGGAGATTTTAGCTGTATATGCAATGCTTGCTGTCGGTCTGTAAGCTACATGTATAAGTAAAATCATAAAGTGGTCATGGATGCAAAACAGAAGTTGCTAAAAAAATTTAACTGGCACAACTGTACTACTTGAAATTACTGCTGCCAGGGAGGGATACGAAGTGTGCCAGCCTACAGCCCGGGCGCAGAGCCTCTGCATCAGATGCCACCGGACCTGGTTTTCTGCACAGCTGTGCCACTGGGTTCGCATAATGGTGTCCTGAGGGGCCATGCCCCAGAGCTGCGGTGACATCCCAAGCTCGTGGACTGTCCCCCCAACTGACGGGGTAAAACATGGCAAGGGCAAGACTGGCCAGTGGGTTTTCGTACAGGTTTCACTCTTTGTTATAGGCTGAATGCCTCTTTTCCACCCTGCCAGTTTGGGAAAATGCCTCTGAACAAGCTTCTGCCTACACGTGCCGGAACAGGACTTAACTGTGGGCAAGTATGTATTATAGTGATGGCTGGCAATGCTCTGTTTTCATCAATTTAAACATATATTCCTTAAAAAATAGATAATCTGTTGCCACAGTAAAACGCTCCATGGGCAATAAGTGAGCAAAACAGGCAGTCAAGAGTTTGCATACACGTCTTCGTTGCTCTTGTATGAGACCTAAATTGCCTTTTAATACTATTAAGAATATTTAAGGGAAAAAAACAAGGATTGTTGTTATGGCCACACTTAAAATCGTAGCAGCTCAAGGACAGATCCATCCTGCCTTATGAATCCTGAACCCCAGCTCTGCAAAACAAAGCAGGATTTTCAGGTGTTAAGCATCTGAACTTCCCAGAGATTCCACTTGCATAAATGTCCAGCCATGCCTGGAATAAATTAGAGCACTTACTATCCATGGATAGTGGAATACATTTGATGCACAAGGTATCATTAAGAGATCCTCCCAATGTGCCGTGGGAACAGGTTAGAGCTGTTATCCCCCATGTTAGACAAACGTAGTTTCTCAACCCTGAGTCACGACCGAATCAAAGGACGGAAAATATGACTTCTTAATTCCCAAACCTGCATTGTCTCCTGCAAATGTTTCTGTTTTTCTTGCAGGGTTTTAACTGTGCAAAGATCATCGTAAAGGTTTCAGGTTCTGCCAGATTTCCCCCACACATCACATGCAGTCTTTGTTTGTTGAGGAGAATGGGAACTTGTATTTCAGATATTTATAGTGTGAGGTGTCGAAGACTTACATAAGGACATCGAACGAGGCTTAGCAACCGCACCAGTGTGACTGGAAAGATCCTCTAAGCCCCAAATTCTGGTGTTAGTAGCCAACATGGCCTATCTCTAGGAGAAAATTCAGTGCCTGGACATTAGCACTTAGTGTGCTGCAGATTCCTCAGGCTAACCAGGGTGACACTAAGAGTATCATGCTCTACTGTGGCTGACAAGATCAGTTCATGGGAATTTCCATGGGAAACGAGTGCTGGAGACAAACCTTAAACAGGGCAAGCAGAGAATACCTGAAACTGTTCATTTTGATGGACTGTGACCAGCGTGGCTGAGCAGACAGAGACATACTGAGATTTGAGTGAAAAGTTGAGGAATAGAAGGGACCTGGACATAACCAGAGGAGACTGTTGAATCATCCAACAGTTTGAGTAAAATATGTATTAAAAGGTTTTTGAGAAACAGGCAACCAGCTTCAGACCAAAAGTCATAGGCTGCATTTCCCCTCCATCTAAACACGTAAGAACATACCCCTTTTGAAAGATGGTGATTCATGAAGCCGACCAGCAGGATCCCCTCCCGTGCTCGCTGTGGCATGGATGGCAGGGTGCCTCCCGTGACCGGCACCTGACTTGCCCCCAGAGATGCACACTCTTCACGAGCAAAAACTCTAGCAAAAAAAGTTACGTTTTCACATTTTTTACAGGGTTTAAGTTCCAGATGAAACAGAAACTTTGGGCCACCTGCTTTTGCAGTTTGGGCTGCTGGATGACCTGCCACTGCCATGCCACCAGCTTCGCCCCTGCTTGTCCCCTGCCACCCTCATTGCCCCACTCACACCCTCCGTAGCACTTTCCTCTCCCCATTAGGCTACAGGCATTTTGCCCCAGACACAACATCACTGCACTGGCTCGTGAATGGCACGCACCCTGACTGCTGGGGAGCCGTAAAAGCATTCATTATATATTTATAACTACCCCCTGCTGCCTCACGGAGCCGTCAGCACGCGGATGTACCTCAGGGATGGGGATGGAGCAAACAAGATGGCAACGGGGAGAGGCGGCTCAGAGCCTGGCAGAGCTCGCCGCAAGCAGAGAGGCTTTCTGCTGGTAAGCATTGCTTCTGCTCAATTACTTTTTTTCCTGACTCTCACCAGAAATGTTTGAGTATTTCTTCTGACCACTGACCGCAAGAAAACAGGTTGGGTTTTTTTGTCTGGCTCCAAACTTTTTGAATGCAATTGAAAAAAAACAACCCAACAAACTACACCCCACTTTATTTCATTTCTGATATGTTATTCAGGCTTCTGGTCTCTCCTGGGAGCCAGACCCCTTGTAAATATGATTATGGTGAATATTCCACTTGTATTGCATGTGGTCCATTACACAAAACCTTGCGTGAGCAGGGACCCAGGCTGAGGGGGCAGACGGGGTCGGCAGCTCTCCCAGGCGACTGCTGGAACAGGGCTAAGTGCTGCTCCTGGCTGGTGCTCCACCGCTGAGGAACGAAGCACTTTGGGCAGCTCAGTAAACCCAAATCCAGCATTCAATTATGGATGGGGAACGTCTGTTTTGATTGAAACTGTCGAAATAGCTTAGTTTTTTTTCTTCTAAGAGGGAGAGCTTTGGAAATGTATATTTCTGAATTATTTTTAATTGCCATGCAACCTGGAATAAATGCTGCTGCCCTCCCTTCACTGCCCGTGGGAAGTTGATTTGTAGCTGACATTCAGTTTGCTGGCCAATGAGGGAGGCTGCATTAAATGGCAGTAACAAGGACAGGCCATGGTCAGTCCATTATAACCGCCTGGAGAGCATCCAGGAGGGATCCCACTCAGCCGTGCCCAGACCCAGGGTGTGGAGAATCGCTCTTTGTCCTGAAGGTCTCCTTATGCCGGCATGATCCTGCAGGGACCCCCTGCCCACTCGGGCTTGGCAGTTGTAAGGTGTGAAACAGTTAGTGTCAATGTCTTACTAAAGGAGTGTTGGTACAGCTGGACCTTGGAAACTAAAATCCCATGAACATGGTTGCACACATCTGTGCAGGGCACCAGGAACTGCTTATTTTTCTTCATTCACACGTTATATTGGAAAAAGGGGTGTTGCTGTAGTCTTATAGCAAAGAAACTTGATGAAAACAGTAGAGAAATTAGAGACTCTTCTTTTATTACTGTACTGAAAATGTTCTAGATGTGTGTCCCAAATGTTGACTCCTGCATCTAACAGGGTTGTGATATGGTATAACTCATCCCTTGTATTAATGTGGCCTATATAGTATGCTTGCTGAAATGCTAGCAAACTCAAAGCTGGTTGAAATGGCTTCTATAAGGGGGATGGCGCATCACCCAAGCCTGTATATGATTTATAATGCAGCATTTGGAAAGACTAAAGCTGAGTTCAGTGTACTGCTGAGAAGGCCTGGTGGAAGAGCCGCCATGCTGAGGCTCGGCATCACCCTGGTGAACCCCCCTGGCCAAGCTTGAAGGTGCTCTGCTAGCTACCTGGTCTCTGTGGGACATTTACATCCCAGCAACAGCAATAGAATAGAGAACTAAGTCAGATTAATGAGATATGCTTTACAGGGTCACTTGCATTCAACAGCAGCTGGAGGGTTCATACGTGTCAACAAGGGCCAGGAACCTGGGGAGGAGGATGTTCCTAAAAAGCATATTCAGATGATGGGGAACAGCTGTGGCAGCTCCCTGAGCAGTATCCCAGCTGTGGGAAGTGAAGAATAACAAGAACTTTTCATCAGTATGTTCAGGTATAGTCTGGGTTTCACTCTTCATGCTGGGAGTTTTGTGGTGTGGATCCTGGTCACTCCTGAGCTGCCTTCGTCTGGGTTTTCCTTGCTGGCTTAGGGCATAGGTACGTTGCCTGATGTGAGTGGTGTGGGAGTCCCAGGAAGAGGAGGAAATCTGGATGGGCAATGTCCAGGGGACATGGATGATGCCAGCACTGCATCCAGGGGATGAGAAATGGAGGCTAAGGGCAGTGGTCATTGAGGAGTGGGGATAGGCAGCATCAGTGAAAAGGATGGAGTGGAAGTCGCAAGTCCTTTCTGTTCATTCCCATCTATATTCTATTCTGCTAGACACTTCTGGCAGCATTAGGGCTGTGTATTGGTTGTTGTAATTAGCAACAGCCTTTTATTTCTACATTGGTTTCCCTGATGGTTTGTTTCTCCACAGTGTTTTCCTGTGAAGTTTCCCTTGAATGCACATTATTATTCAGTGCACTTCCAGTGTGATTCCTGTGTTTCAAAAAGGAAGCAGATAGATGGGAAGGGGACAGACAATCCATGGTAAAAAGCTGGGAAGTGCTAAAAAGGAAATACGGTGAAGTAAATCTCGCAGTGAGCCTTGCCAGAGGGAGTACTTGCCATGAAAATACACAAGTTAAAAAGAAAAATAAATGTAGCAATGAAGGAAGCTTTCACTAAATGAAAGCATAGAAAAAATAAGAGAAAAGCTGAATTCCAGTACCTAAACAAAAGCACAAAGAAAAGATTAAGCTAAAAATGTTGGTACAATTAAAAAGGTGGGTGACAGAAAATGGACTAAACCCAGCAAAGAAAAGATTGATTGGAGCTACCTACTCAACAACAAAAAGCCTTGGGGAAAACTTGGCTTGCCTATGCGTGCTGGAGAAGCTATACATGGTGGCTCTGAATGTTTATGTCTGCTCTCCAAAAATAGTATTATTGTAAGATTATTTCTGCTAATCGTATGACAGTCCATAATCTCTTTTTGCTAGACATCGTACAGCAAGTGTGATGATATCAGACAGCAGTGATTTGATTGTGATGTTTAAATGTTCTCAAATGCGTGGTTCTTTGGCTGTGTAACAGCAGGCTCAGAATATCTGTAGTGAAATAGTCTTGTGGAAAATGCAGTTAAAACTGCTAAAAGCACGCTTTAAAATTCAAGCTAGTACTTAGCACTATTAAATTACAGCACAGCACCCTGGAAGCTAGCACTGCCACTTGAAAGTGGGATTCTCACTTGCTGAAGTGTTGTTTAATAGAAAGCTTTAAAACTGGAAAGGTTAGAAAATCTTCACAGCCAGGGAAAGTCGTGTGCATCTGTGTAAAGTGTTTGGTAAAACACAGCCCAAGAGACGGTGTTCTCTTTTGAAGTGATTTTGTACTTCGATGAGTAACTAACAAAGCAGGGGTATCCTCTGAGGAAATGGGAAGTCTCAGGATCTTTGCTGGAGATGTGTCCTGGGTCTCAGTTCCTAAATGGACCTGGCTATTGAGGGGTGAGTTCAGGCCACATCAGCGAAAAGGACTGAGCAGAGCCTGTGGAGACTAGCACCTATGGTAGTCTGTCCTTTGCCCTTTAGCTCTTCAAAGCAACTCGGAAGCTGCACACTAATCTTTAAATGTTTAATCACGTCAGTCCTAATTGCATGGGCAGTTTTCTCCGCGCAGTTCATGTATATGGTGTTGCCACATGAAGACACTTTGGTGTGGGAGCAAGAGTGGACATGATGCCTTGTAGACGCTGGGATCCAAACTGAGAATCTGCACTTTTCCAGGTGTCCCTCTCCCTCCTTCCCCACATATTACTGGAGCTATTCAGTGGCAAAGAGGGAGCAGGCCAGGATTCAGGTGGAAACCAGCAAGACTCAGTGCGCCGTAGCACACCCCTTTCTGACGTTAAATGTGGCAATTTAGGTGATGCTTTTCATTTAGAGCAGTTGGAAGCAAATTATCTGCCGGTCTCAGCCAGCATCTTCAAGTCAGCTTAAATTCGTGTCATTCTCGACTTTGTCATCATCTTCACTGCCTGTCATCCTACTGCCTCCAGCTGATTGCAGCTACACGCTGGTCGCTGGTCCTGATGCTTAGCATAAAATAACATGTACCTATTTGAATATGGCCGCACAACAACTTCTTAATGCTTGTGTTATCTATGTTAAAGCAGCAGGAAACTAAATTAGTACAAGTATCAATTCTCAACGCAGCACAGGTGGATACGTGATGTCACTGTCCAAGGGCACAAAGGGACACTTCTGACACCTTCCTACTTGTTATGCTTCTTGTGCTGTTGAAATTAAAGGCACTGGTAACGTGCAAGTGAAATACTAAAGGTATTTTGAATCTGGACGAACTGGAAGCAATGAATATACAAGGTCATAGGAGAGCCCAGGGTGCCTGACTTGTCTGTGCTCCTCTGTTCCAGTCAACCTCTAGAAAGATGCCTAAAAATAGCACCAAAGCTATGAAAATAGCTTCTTTTTAAAAGCTATTCCAGGGAAAGATGGTCATCAGGAAGAAATTTCAAACAGCTAGGTTCCAACATGTGTTACATTATTTTAAATAATATACAAATTATTTATAACATTGTTCTGAATGTTTGGTTATGACTCTGTAGTAGAGGAAAAAAATGTAAATTGTGCTTTTAAAACAAATACCAAATACCAGAACACGTGCAGTTACAAAACTACAATTCCTATGGATGTAAAAGTGCAGGCCAGAGACGCTCAGGTTAGTGTCACTAGTCAGACTATATGAGGTGTTTGATGTTGATTAGCTGCTGTATTTTCATTCTTAGGTGAAGTCTTTAAAGTAACAGCGGTACTTTGTTTCGCTGTTAGTGTCATATAAACTTCAAAACATACATGTCTGCAGCCATTTCTAGCTAAAATAATCAGTAGTTGTCACCTGGATGACCTAATAGGAGAAAACCAAGAATCTAGGATAGGAAAAAAACAAAGAATCTAGTCATCTGGGCCACTCAGATGTATCCAGGTGTCTTATTCATTTATGTGACCGTTCCTACAAGAAAATCTTGCCAGAACGTGCACATTACAAAAATGCAAGAGTGATAATTGTGTCCAATTTTCCGACAGAGAAGATCTGCCCAAGTATTTCTATACAGTGTAACCAAATAATTGAATTCCTGCTTCAATTTAATGGTTAAATGATCCAGAACAGGAATTTTGTCCAAACATGTCTCTTCCCCCTCAATTCTCTTTTAGGGAGGCTGAGATGTGACTGACTGACTGAAAGTTATTTATAAACCAGCAGGTCCGTGTTTGGGAGTTTGAGAATAACTTGCCTTCTGTCAGCTGACGAACAGCAAAAGTTCTTCCTTTGTAGCTCATGCTCTATTTGTTTCTAATCAGTCAAACAAAACCACATTAAAGGAGGGGAGTGCAGTCGTCATTTTTATGGAAAGCTGTTCAAACTGCAGCAGTAGAAATAGTAAAGAATCTGAGTCTAGGGGAGAGAGTAAGAACCTGAAGAAAAAAAAAATGGGGAAGCTCGGTCTCCAGGGTGACTTTAAATTTTCTAGCCTTGAAAATAGTATCTACGTTATTAGGGTTGTTTGAAGAGGAGAAAATAAATCAGAATCTGAGATGCTGGAGTCTAGCTGGTTAAGTATGTTTCGTTCAAATGCAAGTGTCCATTTTACCGCAAAACTGTCTAATTGCTATAGCAATTAAAGCTACTTGGGATCTTCGGACTGATGGAGGGTAATGGTGAGCTTCTGCTTACTGCAAGGAATATTCCCTAATTTTTCTGCCTTGCTGTCCCTTACTAGTCAATGTCCGGAGCTGGAGAGACTCTTGAATCCTATTTTAAATCAGCAGGGAATTGGGCTCCGTAAACTTATCTGCGGAGAGAGCTCATTGCTCTTAGGTTCAGGTCATTTGATATCCTGGCACCTGCAGGTGTGCACTGAGCAGCACTGACAAGCTGCCCGTAGAGCAGGCGGCGTCGCAAAGCCTTGGCAGGCTTTACGTGGAGGCTGTATGGCACAGAGCTGTGGGAGCTGCGCAGACAGGCAGGCTGCGCTCACCGTTGCTCATGCTGTGCTTCACTATCAGCTCCCTGCTTAAATTTTCAGAGGTCCTGCTTTCTCAGCTGTGAGTCGCGCAAAGTATTTCAGCAGAGACCATGCGCTGCAAATAATTTATATTCTGGCTCGCGGCCAAGAAATATTACCCACGTATGCTGCTTCTTATTCAGAGTCAGATTTTTACCGAGAGCAGTGATACATCCGCAGGTGAGACCGGGGTAGAGTCTTGCTTTGCGTCACTGCTCGTTCTCCAGGACTTTGTCATGATTTGTATCGTGCAGGGTGACAGCAAGTTCAGGGAGGAACCCCAGTGGCTTCTGTCCTAGTTTTGGTACTCCTGTTTCATTTTTTGTTCCTCTTCATTGTCTCTCTTCTGGATACTTTTTTACTGCCAGGAGTTCATATTTCACCCATTTTTTACAGTTATCAGCCGCTGAAATGATGGGTATCTGAAGAGTTAATGCTTACATTCACATTTTTCCTGGGCTTCAGAATAATTTTTTTAACTGAGCAAAGTAGATTTCAACACCCAGTCATTTTTTAAGGTATCTGTAGGAAAGTAGAGGTATAAGTTATACCTGATCTATATCTGGAATTTTATCTTTACAAAGACTTGTATCTGCACTAGTTTGTGTTAAGCAGGTCATAAATATTTCCTGGGGAGATGGGAATATTTGAAACATGTTCCAAGCCAATGAGCCTTTGTCTGTATCAGTCTTTCAGGACACCACATCTCTGAAGTTGGCTGCTGAGAGGACCGCAGTCATTTTTATTGCGTCTTTTAGTTACAAAGAGCCACAATAAATGAATCATGACGTTAAAATCAATGCCCATCAGATATATGAAGGAAGCCTTTGGGCAAAACTTGCCCTCTGTTAATCTATAGTGGAGTCTAATTCTCTCCTGCAGACAGTGCCGGAGCACGGGGCAGCCACGGCATGTACCTCTCCCGGCTCTTTCTTCTCCATCAGGTGGCAAGGTGGGAACTTCACGTGTTCCCCAGGGCTTTGCAGAGCCGTAAGGGGGAAGTGGGAGGAGGAGGTCATGGATCTCAAGGATCTCAAGGGTCTTCCTGTGGCTGTGGTACTGCCCCTCATCTGCCTTTATTAGAGTGACTTGTTGTTCTGTGTCACTGCTCTCCATGTCATGTGACTGATGTAGTTTGGGATTTAGATACCCAATATACCCTTTGAGAACATGCCTTGCCGTCATGTATGACATACCTGGAAGAGGTGTGCGAAAGAGGTTTACCTCATATTTCTCATTCACATGGAAACATCTTTAGCCTTGTAAATAGAACGAGTCTAAATTTCCTATAGTAAAATGCTGAAAATCAAATTCTATTTATTTTCAGGGTGGTAGTGTTATACTTCATGAGTGTTCAAAACGTAATGGAGCTTAGCCTTCTTTCTCATGTTTAGGGAGAACTTCTGCATGTTGCAATAAAATGTAGCTGTACAAAAGCAATGAACTTCTGAGTGCCAGGATAAATTAAAAAAAAATCATATTCACAGTCCTAGGATGATTGCATAAAATGTTCAATACTAGATTCAATATGAAAGAATATACAACTTAAGAAATACTTTAAATGAGAATTTATTCTTTCTGGAGGGAAAAAAAAAAGCTCTTTATCAGAAAAATAATGAAACCTGATGCAAGTCCGAAAATTACTGTGTATCCTTTTACTGTATGTAAAACTGACAGAGGAGCAATCTCTAAGCCTCTGATGAATGATCCCTTCTGACCTTCTGAAAGGCTTCTCTTCTGAATAAACACTTGAAACTATAGGTCATTTATGAGAATTAGGATATAGTGCCCTAGGTGCACTCATGAGTAATTAAATGATCTCTGCAAACTGATTTGCCATGCATCTGACTTGTGTGTGGGAGTAAGTAAATGGCTCAGTGCACTGATAATGAGACTAAATTTTTATTACTAATTCTGTTGAAGTTTTTAAACAGGCTGCATTCAACCAGATACTCAAGGACTTTAAATGAATTCCAGACAGAAATCAGGTCTTACCCTAGTACGTGTCCTAACTACTAAGCTTCCACATTTTTATGTTATGCTGTCTTAAACTTTCTTTCTAGTTAATGAGTCTTTTGACTCCTTTGGGTAGTTAAATGCTGTGCTAATGGCAGGCAGGTCCAGAAGGACCTTGCAGATCTGAGTGGGCAAAAATAAAGGCAGGCAGTCTTCAGTATAGATTACTCTGTTAAAGCAAAGTAATGCCTCTAGAGAAATAATAATCTGTGCATATGGGATGCTGAGCTCGAAACGCGGTTGCAGCTCCAGAAGGTGATGCTGAAGTTGTTAGTTCTCTGAAACCGTAGGCAGGGATGTGCTCTCTGACTGCACCAGTACAGCAGTGCTGGGTGTTGGGAGCATGACGGGAGTAGGATGAATACTGGCCAGGCTTTTCCTAACAGCATCTCATGCTGCTGCTGTGTTTACTTACCGCTACGCAAGCAGACACAACCTTCCAGCACTCTGTTGTTGAAGACTGGGATATGCTAGAGAGGGTGCAAAATCTGTATTTCCTGTAACTCATAGATGACAATTTGCTTGGCATGACACCTATATAGAATCCCCAGGTGAGACACCCCCTTACCATCAGGTATTGTGTGTAGACCTAGGCATCCAATACAGGTTTCAAACCCCACTGTATTAATCATAAGCCTGAACGTTAGATATTGTAGTGACTAACTTCTAGGTGCCTAGATCCTTTTTGGTTTTATTTCCTCGTGTTGGCAACATTCAGTGGTATATGTGAAGTGAGGTTTTTTTTCCTCAGTCTCGTAACTTGCAGAGAGGTTTCCAGATGCTCGTGTGGATGTTTATTGTGATGGCTGGATTGGTTTACTGTGTTTTTGATAAAGGGCTCAAGCCCTGACTATGCACTGAGACCAAACTTCTTACATCCAGATAAATTATCTTCTCTACTGTCATTATTGGACATGGGTTACTTAATTCTGTGTTCACAGGAAACTTTATGCTGTCTATGTTTCTGGGATATAGACTGGACCGAACAGGAGCAGCAGTTTCAAATCCATACTACTGTGTCTTTTCTGTAACAAGGTAAACAATTATTTTGTCATATGCCAAGTTTGGCATATTTCGCAGGAACAAACAAAAAGATTGAACTATCCATTAGTAGATAAGAGTCAAATTCTTTAAAGTTTTAAATAGAAATTTTGAAAAGTAACATTGATTCCCAGGAAATTAGGACTGAAAATATATGCATCATTTAAAGCTACTGTTAAGTAACTTGTTGCTTAATTGTCTGTAAACTGTTAACGGAATGTTCTACATTCGGCCTTTAGTAACAAAAAACCCCATGCATACTGATAATATATATTAAAACAATCTCTTCTAACTGTGTGTCCAGATTAGGTCCCTTCCAACCTAACAGATACTGTGATTCTATGATTACAGATACATCTTTCATCCAATACAAAACAGTTTTGGGAATTTAAGTGAATCTTCTTAAATGTATGTGTGGCCGCCCAGCCTGCCAGCCGCTGCCTCTTGCAGAAAGAGAGCAGGGTGCGCAGTAGGACTCGGTGAGGCCAAAATACGAGACAGGAGAAGAGAGAAGCAAAGCAGAGGAGAGCTCCCTCTCACATCTTGGCTCTGCGGTTCTGCAGCCTTTAGAGATAGCAGCTGCCGTGTTTCTTCTTGAGTCTATGTGAATAAATTGCATGTATTTGTCGAGAGGCATGGTGGGCTCAGGCACTCAACACCTCTGTCTTAGCCGACGTGTAGCACACAATCCTCCATCCTGGCCCCTGTAGCAGCTTCCTTGCTACAGCTTCCAATTACATCTTACGAGTGCTTCCTTTCTCAGATATTTGAGTGATACTTCAGCAATCCTAGCAGAGCAGCACATTTCCTAGCTTTACCGGAAGATATGCACGTATCAGTGTGCCTAAGTCTGTGTATACTTCATATCAGTTCCAAGAAATGTCTGTTCTCATTTATCCAGACACATACAGAGATGGTGGTGAAGATTAGGTATTTAAGCAAAACTCCCGTCGTGGGTAGAGCTTTATCTGAGGAAGACCTTGAGTTAGATATCTGGCCTCTTAAACTCTTCTTTTTCCTTGCCTTTTTTTGGCCACCGCCTGTCCAGGATTTTCATAATTTAACCAGCTTTGATTTTAACTCTCCTTCCTGAAACAGTGACTGAATAAAATGGCTGTAGGAAATGCTCTGCTATTTGGTGTAACTAGGCAGAACCACGTTCTTTCAAGATGGAAAACTGAGCTTGCTCATGCCTTGATACTTAATTGCTTATAAACAAGTAATTACCTTAATGTAAGGAAAACATTCTCCTTCAGCTGGTTGAGTTGGCACTCAACTGTCAAGCCATTGTTTGTTTACACCAATTCTTTATACTTGTCTGACACCTTTATTTCATTTAAACACAAATGTAGCACCACGCTTCCTAAATGCAGAAGGATAATGCAGGGGAGGCATTGCTAGCTGTTGGTAACGACAGTCTATGAAGGTAAGCATATGTTCTGTGACAAGAGTGCAGCTGGACTGTCTGGTTGCTCAGATCAGTTTTGAGGGATAATCCTAAAATATTTAAACAAGACCTAGGAACGTTCGTGGTAGATTGAGTCCAAGGTCCTGTATCCCATTTGAAATAGCGTCTAGTACCTGATGTGTCAGAAAAAGATGTAAGGGGATAGATTATGCTTGCTAAATTGGAACGTAATGTACCCTCCAAATTATTTGCTTGATTTTTAATAGCAGTAAGACTTACTGAAGACTGAAGCGTGGTCTGAAAAAGTTTGTTGCAGATACTAGGGAGAAAATTTAGGATTAAATAAAACACAAGTCTAAAGCTGACAGATGTAGCTTTTTCGCTTTTTAAAAAAGCTGATCAGAACTGTTTAGAAAACTACAAATTGCATTTTTATCATGTGTCCAGTTTTTCTTACAATATTCAGAGCTGTGCTCTGTGTTGCTGTAATATCCACCATCTGTAGCAAATTGAATCCTTAAGATTTATTACTGTTTTCTGAGTTTTAACATGTGGAGTGTTTCCATTCCTTGAAACGTTATTATGGTGGTATCGTATCACACAGCTGTGTGATCATAGGAGGTATGAAATTAAATAGAATGTATTCCTTAACTTCTCCAACAGAGCATTTAAAGCTCTGGATGGAGCAGATAACATAATGTTGTCTTCTGCTGTATGAAAGAGCATTTAAAATTCTAATTTTACATTCATTGCTAGAAACATACAGTGGCTGTTGCTCCATCAAATGGAGCGTCAGCATAACTGTCAGATGCTTGGAACAGTCCAGATTCGTCGACCAACACTCAGCCACAGTTAGGAAAATACAGCAGATTTGCTATACACTTCTGCCTCATTCCTGTATTACACACGGTAGTAATAAAAATGCAAATAGCATGACAAGATCTGTGCAATCCGTAAATGAGGCTGAACTCTGTGCAGAGTAAGATGTTTTGGTGTTTTTGAGACCAGTTGCTTCAAGGCAGACGGTAACAACAAGATGTTTGTAGCAAGTATTAAAGGGAAGTTGGTTTCTTTTCTGCAGACTTAGAAAGACCACAGAGTGTTCTGCAATTTGAATTTGGTATTTCAAAAGACTTGCCATAGAAATTAGCAAATTTGTAAGGGTCAGTGAAAGCTGATGTTTGTTATCTGTAAAGCTTCTCTGGTACGTCAGTGGTAGAATCTTCTGCTGCAGCATCTCTCTCAGTTAAATTCATATGTCTGTCTTCTGCAAACAAAATGCAGGTAAATCAGTTGCTGACAGCATTAATAAATATGAATATGGTGAATGTGACCACTAGGAAGACAATAGTAAGGTCTGCCTGAGAGGGCATTTGGAGCATAATTACCTGCATACTTATTACTTTTGTACTGCAGAAGTTTATCTGCCTCAGAGGAAGGTGAAATACAGAATTGATTATTTTCTTCAGATCTGCTCCTTCATCTGCTTAGTCACACCTTAATTGTCACAATGCTGAGTTCTTTAAGTCTGAGAAGCTATCTGTTAGCTGTCCTGAGGGGGGATGGAATGTAACAGGTTCTGCACTCAAGACCAGGGCTAACATAAATCGCATCAACTGTTTTGTAGTTGAGCTTTGCCTGAGATCGGCTGTGCCTCATAGCATCTAGTCCCTTGTTCCTTTCCCTTACCTATCCCAAGAGTCTCTCCCCTCAGCCCCGTTTTAGAGCCATTGTCCTCTTGCACACAGCCTGCCCTGTGACTGTCATCACTTCCAGCGTGCGCCTGGGATGACGAAGCTGAACAGTTCAGCTGGACCTGGCTGAGTTGGTCTGGAGCCTGACGCTGTACTCTTGACTGAGGGAGTCCAGTGCAGCAGTGGGCCACACTGCTGTGGTGGGACTTGTGTTTGGCGTGGTGTCTCCTGTGCTGTTCAGTGAGTATGAATGTCTGTGCTATGTGAAATTGCCGTCATGCCCTCTCTTGCTCCACCTTGTGAGCCAGCCACTGGGGGAAAATAACGAAGACCAAAAAAATGGGAGATGGTCCTATTGACTTTCAAGAGCTAGGGGCATAAACTTCTTTTGGAGACCAGTGTTAGCAGAATCATAGAATTGTTAGGGTTGGAAGGGACCTTGAAGATCATCTAGTTCCATCCCCCCTGCCATGGGCAGGGACATCTCCCACTAGATCAGGTTGCTCAGAGCCCCATCCAGCTGGCCTTAAAAACTTCCAGGGATGGGACTTCCACCACCTCTCTGGGCAACCTGTTCCAGTGTCTCACCACCCTCATGGTGAAGAACTTCTTCCTAATGTCCAGTCTGAATCAACCCATCTCTAGTTTTAATCCATTCCCTCTAGCTCCTACCATTACCCGACAAAGAATCATACCAGTGAAAGCATTTGTTAATGGTTACATCTAACTAGCTTAGAGGTTTCCTCTTTGCTCACAAATTTTCCTCTCGCGATGCCTCATGCTTCCATTGTTCTATCCTTTAATATAAGGAGACTAGAAATTTTTCCTTTGGAATAAATATTGAAAAACTAATGGCTGCCTTATTTATATCCTCATCTAAACATACTGTCAAATTAATAAATTCCCAAATTTTGCTAGTTAAGAAAAGACTGAATAAGGCATCAGGCAGGGTTATATGCAGAAAATGTGTAAGAGGGACATTATAATGAAATGTAGTCCTTCATTTTTGGCTTTAAAAAATGCTGACTAAGATATTAATGAATGTGCATGTATATGTATTCCTATGGGTAATAACTCTATATTTGGCTTGACCATGCTTCAGAGCTTTCTCAAAAGGGAATGTGTGCTGCTAACAAATATTTAACTCTTTAGTTTCAAATAATTTTAACAGTCAGAGATGACAATGCTTGTTAAAAAAAAAAAACACAAAACAAAAAAACCCCAACAAACAAATCTTGTAGGCATTGAAGGCACTATAACTGTTGCTCCAAGCCTGATCAGAATACTTTCCTTTACTGATTTATTCTGTTTAGCCCAAGTACGTTAGTGCTGAGGCTAACAGAAATGGGAAGATTAATGAGAAAAGAACAAGGACCATCACTTATCACTAAAAAAATTATTCAATATATCTACTAGACCAGCTCCTATCTTATGCGTGTGTCTTATATAATGTATACACCATGAGGAAAAAGGAGAGGTTGCAAATTTCATTAACCAAAGACGGCAACACATTGCATTAAGGGTCACAAAAGGATAAGGGTTGGGCTTATTATAGGGAAAGGTTAGGTTAAAGATCACTTACAGCAGATATTCTCATTTTGGTTGGACCTGATGAAATTTAAGCTTGGTTACGAAGGCAAATTGCTTCAGCCATCATAACTGCTAGTGGTGATCTTGGAGTCTAGAAAAACTGTTTGTTTTTTTTTTTAATTTCCCTTAAAATTTGAGCTTATCTGGGAACAGACAGAGAAAAGAAAAACCAAATAACTATGCAGCTTCATTGCAACTTAGATCCGGAAAAATACCAGAATATACTCAAACAAGCAATTTGTAGGCACCTATAAAATGATAAGGAGATGAGTAACAACCAGCATGGATGTACAAGTAACAAGTCATGTCAAGCTGATCTAATTTTCTTCTCTGACAGGGTGAATAAGGGAGAAGCAGTAGGAGTCAAATAATTTGACTTTTACAGATTTTTATGCTCACTCACTGTGTCTAACAACTAGGAAAATATGCACTAGGTGAGACTATTAGGAAATGCAGAATTGGTAAGAAAAATCTACTCAAGTAGTAAATCAGTGCTTTAACGTAAACCCAAAAGGCTACATCAAACATGATTCTGCAAGGACCTTGCTTGAGTCTAGTACTAATCAGTATTTTCATCAGTGTTTTGGGTGAAGGAATACTGTTTTAACAATGTGGATGATATTAATTCAAAAGGCTCTAAGCACATTGGAAGACAAGATCGATTCTCAGACTCTTGAAAATTATCTCACAATTCACTTGAGATGAATGCCAACTTCAGAAGGACAAGACTGCCTGGACAGCAGAATTGCAGGAAGGGATTTAAGCATTATAGAGGATTGCAAGCTAAATGTGACTGAACGGTGTCATGCTTTGAGCATGACACACCAGAGCGGATGCATCATCAGAAACAGAGTCTTGAAATAGGAGTCTCCTACTCTGTTCAGCACTGAATTCTGCAGGTCAGGAAGGATGTACATCAAATGTCAGGGTCCAGGGTGGTGAAGCCAGTCAGAGATCAGGAAACAGGTTGGGGGAGAACACAAGGATGACAGGTTGGGAGGAGGAGCAGTAACTTCAAATTTAATGATGAGAAAACTGAGGAGATCTAAGTCTTCAATTACATCAAAAGGTGCAATAAACAGAATTAAATTCCCCTCCGTGTGCTGCAGGTAAGGTAAGCAGTAATGGACTTAAATGATAGCAAGCAGACTTAGGCAAGTCATTAGAAAAAGTAAGAAAAGGTAGTTTAGCACTGATATTGGCTGGGCACTGACAAGATTACGGCATTTCCATCTGGGGGTTGGTTTAAAAACAGACTCAAGAAATACTAGGGATGACAATTCTCCCTCTAGGCCAGAAGATAGGCTGGCTGATATTGTGATGTCCATTTCTACTTTTACAGCTTCTGCTCCTATGAGGCTTTTTCCGTGGTAAAATGTGTAAGAACATTATCTAATTATGTGGACAACTTGTGTGCTGGGTCGACTAATTTGTTCCCTAGGAAAATGGAAACATCCTGAAGTTGGACCTAAATGTAGGTTAAAATGTTGTTAAGAGCCAAGTACGAAAAGGAAATTAGTGCTGGAAATGCATATCATTTTGGCACCTTATTGCAGGCAATGTCTGCTTGAAGGCTTGAATTCCAACAGTCATGCATGAATCACTTTGAATATTTAAGTGAAATTTTTTTTCTTTCAAAATATGCACATATTGTATCAAGATCAGATACTTTGCTTAAGGTGATCTGTGCTGCTCAGTCCTCACTAATACTAAATCTGTATGCTCTACTTTTGTAGAAAAACTGGGTCATTCTGCAAAACTGAAGAAATCCCTTTAGGTTACTAAATACCTTGTCACCCAGAGGTGCCACATTCCTGCATTCTACCTTTTGGCCAATGTCTGTTGCAGTGAAATAATAGCTCACTTTTTTTAGTAATAAACAGGCAGTTTTTAAAAGACATAGCAAAGTGCCATTTTGGAGAGAGAAGGTCAGGTAGTCAGTGATTTACTAACATTGTCATTGAAGTTATCATCTGTAGCTAATACCAGGCCTTTAATTTTGGGGTAACTGAAAAAATTTCTAAGGAGTGTGAGGAAGGCCTGAGTCAGAGAGCCCATAACTGTAGGAAGATTTCTGCTGTGTGAAAAGTGACACCAGTAGTATAGATATACAGTCAGACATTCAAGTGTATATTCAATTAGTAGCTGACTGGTATGGAAGACTGTTGATAAAGTAATTCAATAAGTAGAATATTAATAATATTACCTCCAAATCTGAACTACATCAATAAATGTCACAAACTGCTAAAATTGTCCTTTCTCTTAATGTAATGTGGGGCAGAGAAAGAAACATATCTCTGCTCAAATTTCTTTGATTATACATTCCTTTTAAGCCTCTTGTTAATCATACTGTTGATTTACTCACCTATCCACACAGACAATTGTTTTATGTGAATTCAGATTTTAAACAGCAGTAGCCATAAAGACCAAGGCAAAGTACTATGTAAGAAAGCGAAACAATCATCTTAGCTTGAGATTTTCATATAAGAATGAATAGAACAAAATTGGGAGCAGTCCCTTTTTCCAGCAATCTACGGCGTACTTGTTCTCAGGTAATTTAAGAGTAACCACCAGTTTAAAGGGCATCCACAGTAAAGTATGTGCAGCTACTTTAACCTTTCGAGTTGTTGCTGACTCTCTTTCTCTTCTCACTGTGTTTAGGGGGGCAGTAAGAGTCACTGGTCTGTTGGATCCTGCTCTTTGAATGTTGGTTTTGGCTACCCAGTGCCACTCGTCATCAACTCCCATGTGTTTGTACTGAATTCCCTGTGTAAAGGAATAAAAACCAAACCTTTGTTTTGTCATGAGCAAGTTCTGATGGAAATGAGACATTACACAAAGAATGCTGATGAAAGTCTTTTCAGCAATGATGTACTGAAAAGGTAGCCAGAATGGAAAAACTATTTCTGTGGAGTTTGCTTTCTTGATGGAAGCATCAACAGTGAGTGACAGCAGAACTGTCATTGCAAAACCAGCACAGGCTCATCAGATTCCTTTCCTTTTTAAGTCTAGCAAATGCCAAATCTTGAGTTATAATGAAGGCCAGTCGTTACGGCATAACAAGTCTAACTAAAAGTGTAGGTATTGACTAGAGCCAGTTAGATTCCTAGCTGACATAAATAAGTGTAATGTCATGCTGGACTTCAGCTGAAGAGCACAGTTTTAAAACCTGAGTATCTTCCTGGAAAATCCTAGTGCCAAATCTTAAACTCTTGCTCATATGTAGGTAATTTCAGTATCTAGTGGTAATTCAAACATTTTTTAATGATGCTGAAGCTGCAACATACGGCCAGAGGCTCTTCTTAGGAAATGTTATTGAATTACAAAATCAAAATGCGTGGGCAGTGAGGCTGTGTGGAAGGTCTGCCATTGTTTAGGTTATTGTGGGATGACCATGTTACCTCCCAGAGCTACTGCTAACATGTAAGTACTTGCTCTGAATTTAAGTATCTTTGTGGATCAAGTCAGAGTTGGCAGATGTATTGATTGTGCTTCGAAAATTAACAGAATAATTTGTTTCACTTCCCAGTAGTATCTATACTGTATCTATATCCCAGTAGTATCTACTATCCCAGTATCTAGAAAAACTCCTAGCTACCTGATTGCACTAATGAGTTGTCCTATGCTGCCTCTCGGTATTGCTAATATTAGTAAAATGCATAATCACAGCCACTACTACTACTTCTGAAACTTTTGGAAGGGGGGAAGTGCCACGGGGATTGTGCTAGCTTTCTCCCGCCCTCTTCTACCAAGTTTAACAACAGCAATGAGCAGTTTCAAAAGCTAAACATTTTTTCTAGTGAGGTAATGAAGATTCTAGTTTCTTTTTTTTTTTTTTAACAACTATGTTTTTCTTAAATCTGCTTTGAGAAACATCTTGGTGATTATGAAGCAACTGAGTCAGTGTTCCATCATAATCATATTATTTTTCCATGCTTCATTTCTAAGGTCATGTGGATTAAAGTATTTTATCTGGAGAAGTTTCTTGCTTTAAAAGTAGTGACTCCTGTGATTTTTATTCTTCCTCCTACAGTCAGGATTTACATTTGAGAAGAGCAGACAGGGTCACCTGCTGTTAGGTATTCCAGTAGGAGTCATTAATCATTAATTACTTAGGAGCAACACAAATTCAAAATTTTTGAAGACATAACCAGGCAAAACCTGGGGTTAATGACACAAGAAAGTCAACTGTGCTTTTTCTCTCTTGGGAGGGTATAATGCTTAATGTTGCAAGTGTGGACATAAATAGGTGGAAAAGGTGCATGAAAGTAACAGTGGCAGAGTGGTAAGGTACGTGTCCTGAAATTGATGTAAGGAAGTGATTTAACCCTTTTGACCATTTGTGCACATTTTGATAAAAAGTATAGTTACATTAGAGAAATCACACATAACTGATTTAATTTCATTTTTCTTAAAAAAACCCAACAACGTACCAAAGGCTGAGAGATTCAGAACTGCATGTGCTCATGGATCTTATTCTCTGTGAAGTCACATTCTAGAAATACTTGTAGCATTTGTTAGATGTTAGTTAAAAACTCAAGAATTGGTTCTGCTTGCCCCTAGGTCTTAAAAATAATGATTTTAACTCTGTATTTTTTCCTTTGTATGGTTCTAAGTCCTAATATTTTGAGTAACATGGAAAGAATTCAAACACTTTATTTCAGATAAATCTACTCAGACCTATTGATAATTTAACTGTCAGAGCTGATAGTTGATGAGACTTCTATTAGATGAGCAAGTGTGTGTTGCAGTGTTACTGAGAAAAAGCTTGTGGTTTGAAACAACTGTTACTTGGCCGCCTTTACTCCCGCAGGTCCTGGACATCTTTCTTGGTATATTACCAAGAAACAAAGTGGCATAACACAGATTTCAAGGGAAATTAACATGAAATTTTCACTTGAATTATTTGTGAACTGAATTTAGGCTGGGCTACAGGGTTTCACTTCCCAGAAAACTACTTTTTAAACCTGGAGGCTAAAAAGAGCAAATCAAAGGGGACTAGCAAGATGGCAGGCGTGACTGGAGCAATAGAGCTCTGGGTCTGAAGTCAGAGCAAGTGGCTTTGTGGCACCTGCATGCAGAGGAGAGGAGCTGGAGATGAAGTCAGTGGAAGAGCATGGAGGGGTTTCTGGCCACCCAGGGGGGAGCGGGGCAGCCTGTGAAAAGCCACTGGCCTGACTGGTCACATCAGGAAACCTCCCAAAGCAAGAGGGATGTGTTCTGCTCAGACACACGTGCGATGGTTTCTGCAGTAAGTTCTTCTGGAGGCATTTGTGTGGTGAGGTGAGGTGAAGTTGTGCTTTTTTCTTGACCTTTTTTTTTAGTTCAATTTTCCTGTTATTGACAGCCAGTTGGTTGCACGCGCTTGTCCAAAGGTCGTTACAGGCAAGCTTTTGGCTTGAGGAGCCCTGTTCAGCTGTGGCTTTAGTGTGGAGTGAGATTGTTTAATGGAGACCTAGTGAGTAAATAGCTATCACGCTTTAACTTCACGTACATAGTAATTTGCATTAATCCCCCCAGTTCAGTATTCAGGACTAGAGCAGGAGCAAGTTAGTGTGACTACGGGCTACTTGCTCTCATGTCCTTAAATGGGGTGGGAGGCAGTGAAAAAGAGAGCAGGAGTTATATACAGAGCCTAAGCTGTGCTGGCTGGAGCTTTATCGTAATGATTGCATATCTGTACGAGCTCATCCTTTTCAGCATGAAGAATCTGACTGTACAGAAATGATTGTCAAGTGCATCGAGTAAACAAGCTGAAAAAAGAAATGCTTCCTCTAATCACTTTCCCTTTCAGTCATCTTGGGTTTCATTTGTAACAATGGCAGATAAAGCTCCTACAGACAGCCCTATATCATGCTTTAAATAATGCAAAACCTGCGTCAGGCCTATTAACATCAGCATAGGCTGGGTCAAACTTGTTTGGCACTGTGTTTATAGTAATTGAACTGTTGTGTGCTCCACTTCCATTATCAGGTCAAATGTTTAGCAATGGTAATATTTCAGAAGGACCTAATCTTTACTTAGCTTTTTTACTTTTCTTTCTAATAGGTAAGAGAGCAGGAAACTGTGTAGAAATGATAGAGGATAACAAAGGATGGTTCTTGATCTTCAGTCAGATGCTGTTTGCTTTTAATCTTCCCCAAAAAATGTCTTGTATTGAGACTAAAATCAGACATTGTAGCAATGCTGAGACAGTGTTTTCAGCTCAGTACATTACATGTGCATACCTGAGCTGCTTTGTGCTCTACTTCTGTCTAGATAGACACACACATTGCACAAAAATAGGTCCAGTGCTACTGCTGGAGCTTTGTCAGTGCAATCTGCTTTGTACTTTTAGGCAAAATCAGTGGCGCGATGGCCTTAGGCATAACTTTATAACTAGAATGTCAAGATATTTATTCTGAGGTAACCCAATAGTGGCTGTTTGACAACACACTTGCTAAGGTTTAGTAAGCATATGGAATGTATAATATACTGTAACACAATTATTGAAGCAGTGGATAGTCAGTAACTGCTGATAATCACCCATGTGAAGGTGAGCCATGAAAGGCCACTGTGTAAATTAGCTCTGATTGGCTTCCTGCTGCTGCCTCTGTCCAGTTTGGCGGGAACATGAACTGAATGTGTTTTCCTTTCCGTTTGATGGTGCAGCTCTGTAAAGAGGACCAGGGCCCTGATCTAGACTGGGATCCTTGGGAACTTGTACAATAATAAATATTAACTTCAAGTTGCCTACAGTCCTTCTGGTGTGTGACTTCATACAGTGGAGACAAAGCTGTGTAGGAGATGTATGCAACGTCTTCCCTGAGTGTCTTTTTTCCACCTTAGGAAGCCTGGAGATGTAATAGTTGTTACGAAAACTAGTGCATGTACACCCATGCACATCCTTTGATGAATATGAACTTCTACTAAGTGTTAACAGCTGCCTCTGATATCTTGTTCTGCCCAAGGCTACTGACTGGCTGGAACACGAATTAGATGCTGTAGATCATAATGAATTTTACTTTAGCCTTTAGCAAGGCGAGTCAAAGAAATAAATCTGAAAACGTTAAAGTCAAGGAAGGGGACATCATTGAAGAGATTCTGGAAAGTAAAAATGAAATACAGTGTTTCGATTACTCATAGACACTTAATAGTACTAACAGACTCACTGGAGTGCTTACAGATCTCAGATGTGCACTGTGGCAGAAATGTGCTATAAATACCTTTCAAGAAAACATGAAGGTAAAGGTCATGCTACATAGCAAACACCTACAATCTAAATCATTGCAGCTCAGTTTCAGTCAGAGCCACAATTTTCACACTGCTTGCTCTCACATACGTTTCCATTCTTAAAATGTGGAGGAAACTGACATTTCAGGGTCTTGACCATAGACTGCAGTGAAAGAAAAAGCCATTCCTCCATTTCAACACTTAAAAATACATGCACAGTGTGTTACAGCCCATTCGTGCCTATGGATTTGAAAGGGACGTGGGTAGGAGTTGGAAATAATCCATGCTCCAATGGGTATAAAACAGTCCCTCCCACAGGCACCAGTGTGGAAGGGGTGAGGCTCTTGGCACACGCAGGGACGCATCCCGTGTGCCAGGGACCCATTGGGGCTGGTGAGTGCAAGGCTCCAGTGACAACAGGGAGCAGGGAGGTGGGAATGTGCCCTTGTGTGTAGTCACTCCCTGAGCACCTAGGTACTCTGCACATCAGTGGTCTTTTCTCACATATGGAGATATATTGTTTTGTAACTGAGAAATAAACATTTGCTTCTTAGTAAGTACTGAAGATATAAGCAACTGACTCAAAGTCATCCAGGCTATGATTGCCTTTAACTGGGGTTTAGCTGGAACTGCATATTTACACAAAGACACTTTTTTTTTTTTTTTTTTTGGTGATACGAAGACATTCTGATCTCTTCTGTGGCTTGGCATAGTATCTAGTGAGAAGAGGTTGTTTCAGTTTGTTGCCTCCAGCTGATATTTGGTTGTATGAAGTGCTTCTCATGTTCTGGAAGACTTTTCACGTACCTCTGGGCATGGCTTAAAAAAACTGGCTCATTCTGTTCTCTGTTTTTCTAGAAGAAATATAGCTGAGAAAATTACAGGCTTTTGGATGATGAGGGGATATGTGGGACACTGAAAGTGAGATGAAAATTAAATGCTTCTGATTTCTGAAATAGAACATGAAACTGAAAATTTGCATTCCTCTAGAGCACTTCAGAAGTGTCCAACTTTTACTGAATAGCTCTTCCTGAATCTGTGAAATCTGTGCTTTTTCAGAGCATGGAAACACTTGAGCTCTCTCAGCATATCAGCTAACCTAATGCTAGAAAACATACCTGACACCAATAATGATCCTCTTCTGAAATAACGTTATTGCTGAGGTGTTCCTAATACTGACCTTCATCAAAATCCCTTTGAATAAGTGAGCTAGAAGTCACAATATATTTATGACTTATGAAAATCATTCGATTGCTCATGTTTGGAAATCATACCTATTTGTAGCAGTTCAATGGGCATAAGCAAAATACTGTGCAAGTGGAAATTTAAGTATTCTTTTTCAGGATTTCTGATTCAATATAAAAACCTACCAGTATAAGCTTATTTTTAACAACCCGCTCTTTGCTCACAACCTTCTAAGTTAAAGATGAGAAACAGCCTGTGGAATTACAAACGTCTTCCCATGTGATTAAAGACCTTGTTTTTGTTTCAAGTTCTCTGTTGTTACTTGGTCGTTCTTTTCTGAAATATTTCCCAACTAGGGAGTGAATGTCAACTGGCTTTTCATTTGGTGCAGGAAAATGCTAAGTAATATAAACCTCCATAGTGTAAAGGTATAAAGTTTTGGAAGTATAGCTCCCTAACTTCTGATTATACCTCAGGAAATGAAAGAAGCTTTCTGGACTGTTTAAAGTGAGTTGCTGCAAGGTTTGCTGCTAGCATTTGGAATGTGAAATTTAAAACAACCGTTCCATATTTATGCTAAAAGTCTTCCTCCAAGGAATATTCTGCATTTCATGTAGTCATCTTTCATTTTTCTGAACTGTAATTTTAATTCAACTCCAGGTTCACCAGATTCCTCTCCTTTCAAACTGCTCTTACAGCTGTTCAAGAGCGAAAAAGGAATACATGAACAATGAACAATTGTCTTGTAATTATTTATATTGTGTTAATATCTCTCAATACATACTACGTGTGAGGGTTTTTTAATTCCTCCTGCAATTTCTTCACACAAATTAAAGCACGTTCTTGAAAGTGCTTGATCCTGTTTATCAGTCATGGGCTCAGAATACGAGAAGTACTCTTTTTCAAACAAACAGAATTCTACACCTAGATAATTAACTATTTTCTTATTTAAAGCAGCTGTTATGGCAGGTACTGCTTATGAACAGGAAGAATGCAAAAAAAGTGGAAGGGAAAATTCAGTAAGGCTGAAACCGTGGTTCAGATGAACTCATGTAACCAATGAATGTGACCAGAATTAAGCATGTGTAGCAGTGCAGTCATTTGTGCAGCGGGTAAGGAGAAAAACGGAACCGCACAGGTCACCCATCTCAGCTGTGAGGTGGCAGCACAGATCATCTGCAGTGGAGAGCAACTTTCAGAGATTGCCCAAGCAAGTGAGCAAGTCTTTTCGTGACTCATTAATCCTCTGTAAAAGTTCTAAACATACCAGATGAAACTGTGTTAACCAAAAAATTTCCTGTGCTAGCCATTAATTCCCAGTAATACCCAATGTTGATCATTATAGCTTAAAAAGAATAAATAGTCACTACCCTTAGAGACAAGATCTCTGTTCTCAGTAGTCATTTGGAAGCTGCCCTAGTACTTTTTTTTAAAGCTGAAGTAGGAGGAAGAACATACTTGCCATCTTGAGAAATCCTTTTGTATTTTTCTCTCCGTTTCTCAGTTGGCCCTTGGTTTGGAAAGTCAAATGACTCAAACTTCTTAGTATTGCTATGAGACTCAAGCACAAAGTACTTTTTTTTTTTTTTTTTTATATAGAATATATCATACGGTGCTCTTAGTAACAGAAAATATCAGAACAGATTTGATGCATCAGATTCCTTTTTGGTACTTTTCGTTTACCCACACTGAAGATAGCGGAGTGAATGCTGTATGCAGACTGTTATGGATATGACAAGCTATTTACTTGTCCCCACATGTGGACACAAGTAAGATACTGCACAGCACAAGCAATATCTCTCTTCAAAGAAAAGGAAGGTTCAACTCCCCTCTTTATCACCAACTTAGTGCATAACTGAAGCAAGGAAGTTTCTGTGCCTTCCTGTCTTCGTATTCAGTTGTGTATTTATCAAAGAAGTTCTGGGATGAGTTTGTGTGGTCTGCATTCTGTTAAACTGGATAATTGAATTGTTTTTTCTGGACTCAATGTTTGAGTCAGACTTAAAAACGGGATCATTCCTAGTAAGGACTCAAATAGTGATGTTCTTTTGCATGTTTTCCAGATGAGTCATTTTTCAACTTCTCTAATTATAGTAGTTAATCAGATTGTGATCAACTGCATGAAGCAATCACAGACTTTGAGCATGAAACCAGATAGCAGTTGTAAGTGATATTCTTTCTAGCAAAGTGTTTTCGTGTTCTGCTCTGTGCTGTTGCATGTATTCTCTTTGTCTGCTCTGGATCAGTATCAGTAAACATGCTTAGAGTATTAGTGGGTGGTCTCCCAAGAAGATCTTGTGGATAGAGACATCATTGCCCCAGGTATAGTACAACAGAGAGGGTTGTTTCCCTTGGCGGATCTTAACAAAAGTATTTGTCAGCCACTGTTATAAGATCCACAAAAGGGTTTTTGTTCATGACATAAAAGTGATCAACAGAGTCATAAAAGTAGCTTCACTTAATGCTTCATCACATTCACAGGCTGCTTCACAATCTGGCAAGTTTTGGATAGATTCTTCCTCATTATCAGTAATAAATGCTGGTAAAACTTAGTCTGTGCTTTTGTACCGCAGTTGTCCTGGCTCAAAAGTAAAAAAGAAATAAAGAGCATAAAAAAGTTGCAACTACCTAACTGATACTGGAAGATCAGCAAAATTGCCATAGGTTTAGATATGGACAAAAAACAATCCTACTACCCAAAAAAGGAAATGATTTACATGTCACTAACAAAGAGGCTGGCTCATAGAAGTTGTCACCATGCTAGCATCCGCATGTATATGAGAAATAGGTATTCCTGCAGTTGTTCTAATCTAACTCAAAAAAACAAATGCTCTCACATGAGAAGACTTAGTTTCATTGCTTAGAAGTGTTGCTGCTAAGAACCTAGACACTGAAGAAAAGCTTTGCAAATACGAGATACTTCTAGTTTGTGCCCATCTCTGGTGCCTCAGGCCATCTTTGTCATTGGCAGCTAAACTATCTGGAATGCCTGAAAAGGCGTATAACATATCAAGGGAAGGAAGGGGAGAAGCAGTCCATAAAGCCTTTTGCTCACTGTCTAAGGCCTGCTATGCAGTCCACTGGACAGACGCTATGATTAAGCCAATAACCTAGTCTGGCGTCTGATGATGAGAAGAGGGAGTTCCATTTCGTATAATGTAGCGATAATTACGGTTAAACTAACCTTTCCAAAGGTGTGTGCTCCTCAGCTGATGTCTCTTCTCCCCACACCGCTGCGTGTTACTGGAAGTTGATATCTGATCAAGATGACCAAGAGACCTGAAAGCAGATAGCAGCGCTGCAATATGCTACTTTTGGTGCTCCTGGTACCAAACATGGCTAAGACTGTCCTGTTGCTTAAAGACTTCTGGGTGTGATCTGCATCTCCAGTAGATGTGAGGCACTTGGTCTCAATGCCCCTCTACACCTAGAATACAAGACTGACTTACAGAAAAAAATATAAATACTTTTTTCTCAGAGACTGAGACGCTCACCTACCAAATCTGGTTTTTTCCTTATTCTGGAAACAACTAAAAGGTCAAGCTGCGTCTTTAAGGACGAGCAATCTCAGATGCTGTAGTTCACACTGATGCTCAGATACTGCTGATTGCTAATGTCTTCCCCGGACTTTCATCGGCCTCAGTTGCAATGCTAAATTGGGCCTAATCGCTGTATCTAAAGACAGTGCAATTGCAAAGGTCTGATCCAAGTGAGACAGCTGCAGGATTTGGACACTGGACACTTACTGAGTGAAGCAAGCCCATTTTTACTATATTAAACTGAATGCTAGCTCTGGCTGAGCAATCGTTGAATTATGTTGATGACATTCTCAATTTCCTCCTTTCCACCTCATTTCATCTAGTTCTTTTCCCATCAAATATACTTCTATTCTTCAGTGTTTTGAGACACACATGATCATTTTAATAATTATGTTCTTTTCTAATGTAATATAAGCAAAGGTTCAGGCACCTGTTTGCAAAGCAGAGTACAGCTAGCATTGGTGACATAAATTCAGCTTCCTTGGGTCACAGGATCTCTAAATGCTGCAATATTCCAATCCTCAGTATTTTTCCATGAGGACTCACATTAAAAAAGGTATGCAGGTTGCCTTTTTAAAGGAAAAAAAGGCCAGTGGCATTTGATTCTTTCTTTTGTTGTCTTTTATGAAAAAACATCCTGGATAGTTGGTAAAGCTGCTGAAGATTTTAATTACTGGCTGAGGTCATGTAAGGTCTCTTAATGGAAACAGATGTGATGTAGCCTTAACTTGTATGTCAGGACTCGGGTCTGAAATCTTGGTGAATTAATGAACTGTTGTCAGGAGGATCCCAGAGTGAATGGGATTTGCCAGTAGCAACCTTCGGGGAACTATTTTACACCTGCTGCTAATCATTCATACACGCAGAACAGACTTCAGAACAAGCCCGAGCAGGCGGATAAAAGACATGATTTATTGACTTGTTTCCCCAGTCTTATTGAAGTGAATTTTAAAGTTGTCCAGTTATTAATCCCTTTAAATTAACTAGTAGGGAAGCTGTTTGTATTTGGACTTTGAGATAGAGATGAAAGCATAAGAACAGGTCTTTAGCCTTTGAGGGGACCTTTATATTCGGTCGCCTGCATTAACTTACTGATTAATCTCTTGTTCAATTTCCTGTTTCAGTGGAGGCAAGGAAGGCGACTGGCAATTTAGCGGCGCTGTAAGTGTCGGTGATTTAGAACATAGGACTGCACTGCTAATAACTGTTTCGACTTCTATAGTACAAGTATTCTATATATATCCATATGAAACACAATTAGTCTTAGATTCTTCACGAATTGTCAGACATGTGTTGTGGGTCCCATAATTCAGGGACTGTCGATTTTTCAGTGTGAAGATAATCAGTAGGAGATAAAAAAACCTTGGGAGACTAACTTCGGAAGATATTAAAATCACATATGAATTATAATGCTAGCAGACTTCAGGGTTATTTCTGCTCATCAAAGGCAAATTTATTTAATTGTATGAAGACAGAGTTCAAGCTATGTATTTCCCTCAGGAGTTGGAGACCTCCTAATCTAGGATAAGGCTTTAATGGTACATGTATATTGCAAAGCAGTTATAAGGTATCAGTAGCATATCTATTAATTTTCAATCAATGCAAGTGATATAGTTTGACAAAACATATATGGCCAAGCTAAGTCTGCTTTGATCAGGAACTGGTTGACATTGATTGACACTGATCCATAATGTCATGAACAAAAGTTCTTGTCAGCTATTTATAGGTTGTTCTCATAAGCTTATGTTGTCAAATGCATGAAGCAAACATAAAAAAAAAACAAACCAGCATTTTCCCATTTTCTCATTTTCTGCTGCAGTCATCTTAATAGTGTCTTTTACAGGCACATTTTGATGAGGTCCCTGTAAAGTGTCAAAAAGGAGAATGTGTGGAGAGAACACTTGCAATCTGCTTGTCCCATTTTGCCTCTGTTGTCTTCTGTCATAAATCCAAGAGAGAAAGGAACGTAGATGAGCATACTACCTAATGCCTCCATCTTGTTCAAATCGTCATTTGGCACAGTTATCAAATTCATCTGTTTGCATGCTGCTTGTTGCAAATAACTGACCGAGCAGCGCTATCGCTTGTGCAGTCAGTGATGCCACCTTGTCGTAGCAGCTGACCAGCAGCTCTCCAGAAAATGGGTTGTACCCTAGGGAACAGCTGGGGAGGAAGCATTCACGGCTGAAAAGAAGAAATTGGTATTTATCACTACAGCTTCTGTAGCCGCAGACACTGTCCCTTTATGTACTGGGGCACTAATCCAAGCGTTCATTTCATTTTCTGGTGGCTGTGGCATCCAGTAAGATGAGCTTGGATGGACTGGATTCCACTTAGTGCTGCCTCCCACCCACACTAAGGGAGCCAGCTCTTTTTTTTTTTTTTCTGCCCATTTTCCTGAGGGCAGTCCTGGCCTGCTGCCCCGGGCTGGTGGTAGCCGATACAGCGCTGTTGCTGCTGACAGACCCACGGAAGCTGCTGCCAAGGTGCCCTGTTCTGGGGTGGAAGATTTCTTCTCCATCTGGAGTCTGCACACCTGATGAGCATGCTGCTGATGCCTCTGACTGCTTATCGCCACCCGAACATTTCTGGTGGGATTCCCGTCTTTCAGTGACATTTGTGCTTCCTTATGAAGTGACTTTGTAGTTTAGAGATACCCAGGTGAGTTGCATTGATGCCTCAGCTAACCCCTGCCAAAATAAGACAAATGCATGAGGAACGTAGTTGGTCTTGTGCCTAAAAAAGCAAGTCCCAAGGCCAGAATCACCTCCACAGGCTCGTGAGGAAAGGCTGCCTCGCAGAACAGCCATCTTCCTGCCCCATGCACACATTTGCCACCTTGCTTTGCTCACGCCCTTCACTTACTCTGTCCTTTCACACATTCACTCTGTTTTCATTAATTGTGATTCAGGTTGTCTTCACTCACCTTCCTTGTTTCTCATGGACTGAAGGTTTTTCTTTCCTGTGCTCTGCAGTCTCTAACATCATTCACTGAGCTGCGCTGTGGGTAGATCCAAGGGCAGTCTCAAGATCTGTTTGTCATGAAAACACTGAATACCAATCTCTTTTGGTGGTAGCATTATGTGTTGATAGAGTAAATCTGTGAAGCTTAGTTTTCCAGCATAGACAGCATGTTATTCTTACCTTTCCACTCCAGTTACTGCATACTCCATTGCACTGTGAATTTTTCCAAAGCTAATTAGATGCTGGAATGGAAAAGCCTTCATAACCTTTCTGAGGAAATGATTTAGTAACTCATGCCTGTTTCTGGCCAGCAAGACATTGAAGGAAATTTTGCAAAGAGAAGATGTAGCAGACTTACTGTAACAGCAGAGCATCTTTTATTGCAAGAGTTAGGATTTAAGATGCACTGTGGCATCATTTTGGATTAGACTATTTTGTTTTTCTGAGGGGAAAAAACAAATGCATTCCTCGAGCCTAATTCTAGTCAGATGGGATTTCCAAAGCCATGTGGAAGTGCTGAGTGCTCTGAGTGCCCACTTCCATCAGACGCTGAGCTCCTGTCAAAGCTGCTCTGAAAACGCTGTCTGTTCAGCCTCCTGCACTGAAGAAATTAGCCCAAAGGGCCCCCCTTTTCCCTGGAGGCTAGAATAATCCAAAGAGAGTTTCTAAACAAGTTAATCAAATTTCACTGATTACTACAATAGTACTATGGAAGAGATGGCAACAAGGTACTTCTGAGAGAGTTGCTTTTCATTCTTTAAGAGTTTTGAGGCAGAAAAATGTATCACAATTTCTTGGAGTGCTTTTTGTTGTGTTTGACTTCAGACACGTAATATATTTCAGTGCTTATTGGAAATAAGTTACTGAGCCATGGTATTCAAAAGAATGCCTTTTTCTGAGGAGCATTGTCTTCATTATTTGTTTTATACAAAAACTGAATCTCCCTGTACGTGTCGGAACTCATTGATTTTTCAGGGAGGAAACTGAAAGTGACTGTAGTTTGTCTAAGGTCACTTTGTGAAAAATACTGGTAACAATGGGAAAGAAAAATCTTGCAGAGGAGCCTTGGATAATGGTTTCACAGACGTACTTAAATGAACACCTGCTTCTGTACCTGCTGGCATGAGCCTTCCCGCTCTGGAGTGTGGGAAGCAATTCTTCTGTGTTACCATCACTTAGTGGCTACTTGAGCACCTGGTCCAGAGCCTTTGACTTGTAACCTGCCATGTTATTGAAATAGGCTTTGAGAAAGGGGGAAACATGCATGAATAAGTAAATAGCCTGCCAAACCAAAGCTTTGTGTACATTTGCTAAGTGTAAATGTAGCTGGGACCACCACAAGTGTCCTGTGGGTACATTATTTATTTGGATTTAAATGTGCACTCTGTTTGGCTTTCCTTCCTCCCGGACTCTGCAGGCTGGTTTGACAAGGGTGCAGAGCTGTGAACACAGCTGCTTGAAATCCCATTTGGCTTGCACTTCTCATTTAAGTAAGGAAATTACATGATATTTTGTTTCACCCAGCAATGGAAGGATTTCCCCGCCTTGAAGGAGATTTGCTATAGTAAGTGTCGCTTGCGTGCAGAGAGTAGATAAACAACTGTATCATCCTGCTTTGATACTTGAGTGGTTCCAGGATAAACCTCTTCTCTCTTTGGGTAGAACCTACCAGCAGACTGCTGTCTATGTACCAAGCCACATTTTTCCCTTAATTGAAGTGTGCAGTTATGCTCATACATACCAGAGTAGAAATATGCTCAAGAATCTATAGAGATAGGATTCAGGGACCCGTTAGTGACTTTCAGGCCAGGCTGTGCATTTTCTGCAGGACCAAGAAGTATGAAGGTAACGCAAGAAAATTTAAGTTTAAGGATGCCCTTTGAAAGTACCAGGAGCACTCTGTGATGTGCTCTGTACACGTGAAGCCGATTCTGCACAGCTTTTGAGAAATAGTATGAAACAAAAAGAGTTTAAAAGATGGTCTGGTCTGATCAGAGGCTGGAAGCAGAATCATGCCTGGGGTTCCAGTACACTACCTGGGAAGAAAATTAAACATATGCATCAAAAAAGATTTTATTATGGTTCAGAGGTACTTGCCATTGAATAAATAATTAAATAAATAAATGGGTCTTTGCTGAATCAAGGCTGAACTCGATATTGTTCTTGCCTCCCACTGGAAAGGAAAATCCAAAGAAATTATTTTTGTTAATTTGCTGAAGAGATTAGAAGTACTCCTTAGGATGTTCATATGCTACTGAGATAATCTTCTGAACAGTAGCTGGTGTGGAAAAACAGTGTCCTGGCTATTATGGTCACATCTGTTGATTTTTCTGAGACCACTTTTGGATTCCTTCTGTTCAGGGAACTTCAGTCGTAGCTAATCACAGCTCCTCACCATCTGCCTCTAACCCCTACCATACAAAAAACAAACTGTAGCAGGAAGACTAATGGCAATTGATATCAAGGACTGAAGTTGTTTGACTGAATCTTTTAAGCCACTTTATTTTAACCGTGGAGTGTGTGTTTGTTTCAAAATGAATTGCATTTTTGTTGAAAAAAATTTTCACTTGCAACTGTTCCTTTCAAGTATAGAGAGAGTGACTGTGGAAGCTCTAGATTTGATCTTCTGAGTTATAGTACTTGAAAAGCTACAGGGGCCATTTCTTTTTTTATTTTTTTCTTCTACTCTGTGCTGAGAGACCAAAGTAAATTGACCTCATTTTCTTTCCTTTACTGATTTTTTTTTTTCTCAGAGAGCATTAACAACTGAATACTATGCTTTCATTTTTGTACAATTATGAATGTTTTCAAGTACTAGTAAGGTCTGAAAAACTCTAAAACTTTCTCCTTACCCATTATCCTTCCCCAGTACCATGGCATATGTGCACACAAATACTGTTCCAGATTCTGAAAGACTTCAAACTGAATCATGCTTTCAGACTCTTTTAATGAAGCAGACATTTTCATAAAAACAGTTTGACGTTGATCTGGCTTTAAGCCAGACTCTAACACATTTTTGTTTTTTCATTATCAAGATGTAAGAAAAATGACCATTTCAGAATATTTATGCAGTTAACACAATAAAATAGATAAAGAGGCTTGAAAGAATTTCTATATTCTGTACAGAAAAAGTCAAGCTTTCATTGAGTTCTTAGACCCTTGCGTTTTAAGGTTTATATTTAAAAGTAATTAATCTCAGCAATTTACAATAACCACTCGGGGTCTTAGAATTATTCTCTGTAACGTTTTGGGTTGTCTTTTTTTTCCAATGATAGCATCTGCTCAATAACTATTGAGACACAGCTTAAGGAGTGAAAGGAGCATAGGCATTTCCTTTGATATATCATACAATTTGTGATGAGTTCTATTTATTCTTCAAATTTGCTTTAAACTAGTACGTAATGTTCTTAACGTATGGTTAATATTCTTAATATATGGTATGAGGCCTATATGAAAAATAGGTTTATTTCTTCAGTGAGTGGTCCACACAGGAAAAGTTTACCTCTAGTACAAAGTTTTTTACTTACTGTGTCAGTTTAATGATGTTCCCCTTCCATTAGCATCTGGTTCCCAAATGCTCTGGCTGCCCAGTTCCACAGGGGGTCAGAGTTGAGAGCTCCGGGAGCAGGCAAACCACTTCTTTCTCAGCCATTAGCAGGGCTTGGCTTTCATTTGGCTCTGGGCAAACGCCTTTTTCAACGTATTTAGAGTTCACAGTTTTGCCTGATAAAACATAGCCCTCAAACCCAGTATTCCTCAACCTTTTAAAATTCAAAGGATGCGTTAGCATTTCTGAAACAATGGACAGACTGTCTATACGATGCTGTTGTAGCAGCTTCCTTTTATCAACTTCTGCAATTTTTTGGCTCAACATTGAGTTTTCATTTCATATCTTATTCCTGCTGTTCTCACCTTTCATGCTCGAGTAGAGATATTTATATGGCTTTGTGGGCTTTTATTTACAGACGTTTTCTGAGCTACATTCAGATGCTTTTCTAAATCACAGAACGTGAAAAACAAACATTTGGAAGCCATTAGAAACACAAGCCCTGTGCTTTTCCTAATTCTTTCATACATCACTATTAATATTTTTGGAAAATCGCATTGTGTTTGCACTTCAGGATCCAGTTCCTGGAGTCTTTATTAAGCTGATGAAATAAGAAGCTATTGCTTAGTACTGCCAAGAGCACTGCAAAAAGTGATCTGTTTTGCTCCTTCAGTGCCCCAGTGCTTCACAGCAGCTTTTACTATGTGTTAATCTATTTATCTAGGCCACATTGCCTACTATAAGGAAAATTAACAGTGAAGTTTTCATTTGACCGCATTTCCATTTTACAAAGTTGAAATGGGAATTAAAAGATATTACAGGAGACTGCAGAATAAAGATACTCAGTGGCCCGCACCATAAGCACACCAAAGTCTGCGTGATACTGAATCCTTACTAAAAGCTTTCCTAACTTGAGGACACCCATTGCCTTGTTGACTTGCATCCCTTCTGAAGAACAGAGGAAGAGAATTACTGGCATGCAACTAAAAAAGTAGTCTTACCTTCAGATCCAAGTGTTTTGAATGTACAGTAACTGCCTATGTCCCTAAAATCCATTTACAATACTTCCTGCATAAGTTTTGTCTACCTTTCAGCTGTTTCTGATGTGAAGCGTGCTGAGATAGCACCTAAAGTTTCCATGAAATATTGGCGTTTATGTGTATGATTTAATAAAGCATGCTTATAGTAAGTACAGAGCTAGTTACACTTTATCTTTTGCATCAGAAATAATTCAAAACAGACAGGTCAAGTACAATTTCTGTATTATTTCAAATTTCATGAAAAAGCTTTTGGCAAGACTCACAAAGAATCACTTCGCATGAGCATATTTTTCATGATAAAAGCAAGACAATAAAGTGACTGGACTAAATACATGATTGTCTCTTGTCAATAAGTAAAATGAAAGGAGAACATCTGTGACCACAGAAGAATTCAGATAATAGAAAACTGAACACATTTTACTTTGGAAGACTTGTACTGCATCCAAAGAGATGTGTCTTACTCTGCTTTTCTGTCGTCATTCTATAATGAAAAATATACTGGATATTACTTTTCTCTAGACAAAATGTTTTTTATTCTGTTGAATGTTAGAATAATTTAGCCCCTAAACAGCCAGAATAAGCATCTTGCCACAAAGGCTGTATTTTGGAAACTGGCAGCAGGAAAGCACATGAGTTGTAAAATATTTCACAACTGCTTGAATTGAAGTTTTAACTTTAGATACAAAAAAGCCTGCTTAGCAAAACAAGACATAAGTAGAAACTGCTATTAAAGTGTAGTTTAGCACAGCTTTGTCAACTCAGCTTTGAAAATGATGCTTGCATGGTAACATAATCACTGGAAAGAAAAGGTGATGGCATGTGTTTATGTTTATTCTGGATGTCATAAATATCATGAGGGGATTTTGAAAATCTGCTTTTCAGTTGAGGGTACAATGTTGTGCTTATCTAATAATCACTTTTGTTATGAATACTTGTATTAATTACTGGCATTTTATGTCATAGAGTTAGTAGCACATTCCAAGCCACCAGCTGAAAATGTGAAGTGGAAGGCCGGATTTTATAGCCTTTAGGTGTCCCAGTATGTTGTGGGTTCATTCTTAGAGTAACGCTGTCACCATTCAGTTGGGAACCTCTGCTTCATTGGGTGTTTCAGCGGCGCTCTCCTCTACGATGTCTTCATCTTCTAACTCTTCAGTTTTGATGGCAGAAACTATGAACAGATTAAATTCTTCTCTCTAGTGGTGTTCTCTGTGCACGTCCTTCCCCACCAGCCCACCCTGTGGCTTTTGGGTTTTCATGGCACTGAAACCACATATCTCAGTCATAGGAAATCGTGTGCCTGGCTCAGAGACCAAGCAGCTTCTAAAAATGAGTCATTTATGTTTTTCTATTGGGGCCATGTTTGTAAGTTCTTCAGGTAAAAGATTAAACAGCCTTTTACTTTTAAAGGAAAGCAGAGTTGCTGGCATATTGTATAATACCAAGATCTGGATTTTTTGGGAAAAAAAGCATGCCTAATGCTTGTCGTAAAATCTGGGGAGGAGCAACCCTGATTTTGAGCTCTCTGAGAGATCGGACCCCACTGCGCAGAGTGACTTGATCTCTGCTGGAACTGCTTCTGTTGAGACCGTGTTGGAAAACTGCTCTCAGTCCTAAGTCCTCAGTCTAATTCTGACCATAGATATAGAAGCCCAGGTCCCATCAGTTTCTCTTGCACAGCTGTTGCTAATGGAAAAACTTCAGTCTTTTAAACATAGCTCAATGCTATTTATAGTTAGTCTCAAACCCTAGAAATTACTTACAAGAAAAGAAGATTATTCATGTCTTACAATACTGTCTGTATCCACTTGTTGCTTCATTTTTTTAAAGGGCAGGAGAGGGAGAACCCTGACCATTGGGATTTACTCTCCCCCTTCTCAGTTTAGTCCAGTAGCCAGAAAAATAACCAAACAACTCTCTGGTTATGGGCAGTAAAAAGGAAAAGACTGTACCAGTCTTGGTACAGTAGCAGTAATGGGACATTTGCTTTCTGTTTCAGCTTTAGTGGAAGGGAAGAAAGGAGTGTGCAGTTTATCGGGAAGATGATGCTCCATAATTCAGGGCCAGGCTTCAAGTCCTTGTGCCAAAATTGGCAGGATTTTTCAGATCCGCAGTTCTGATTTGGCATCAGTTCTTCCAATAAGCTGAAATCCCTTTCACTACCTCTTTGCAGTTTGACAGATTTTATTAATTCATGCTTACTTCAAGGAGTGACTTGGCACCTTAAAAGAATATACGGGAAAAGAATTTTCTAGCAAACACTGTCTTTGTCTTAAGATACCAAGAGGGGCTCACACTCCATCCATCCTTGTGCCTGTAACAAGCAGCTGATGGGGTCACTCCATTGGCACCGGGGGCTGTGGCAGCCACAAACCTCCAGGACGGAGTGAAATGCTGGAGCCCTATGGCTGATGGTCATGGGGAGGATAAAGGTTAATGCCTCGGTGTGGACTTTGGGATGGATATATCCTCCACCTCACCCACGTCTCCATTCCGATTGCTAGCCTAAATCATACTGCAGTTTATTTTAGCTGCCTGACTGCTTATTTAGACAATCAGTGTTTGTACAAAAAAGAGAAGTTGTTAAAGATTAATTCCTACTCAAACTACAGCTACTCTGGAGAATTTTTACTTCATTTTAACTCAAATATTGTTTCACTGTTCCATTCCCATCACTGATAACCAAAGCCAAGTTGAACTTAAAAATATCATGGACTTCATAACTTGAACATTAGTTAAAACTACCAACTTCTATCAATTGAAGTGTATCAATTAAAGTGATGTAGGGAACATGGTGAATTATTTTAGATAAAGTTAATAAGATAAGCTCTTGAAACTAATCTGTTTCATCTTGCACTTCTTTGGTAGCATAAAATAATTATGGACTAAATCTGGAAGAAAATTGTGATTCACCTAATGATTTTAAAATAAGATTTACCTTTGAAAACAAAAGTCAGTCTGTTTCTCACACGCAGCTTCCCAATTCTACCTACTGCTGCTTCTACTGGATCAACAAATGAGATGTTCCTTAGAGGAGAGGACATTTGAGTTACACATGGCAGGTTTTATTTCGTTATGGAGATAAACATATAATTTTATATATGTACGTGTATGTTCTGCAAGAATGATGGTGTGTAGCGTGCCATCTGCTCATTTCCACTCTTTCCATTTTTGTCACCAGTAGAGACTGAAGTTTTTAATTTTTCTCAGTGTTCTAATTGAATTTCTTGTATATTTAATTTTCTTTTTCCTAAGTGCTAGGAACGGAGCCCACAGACAGAACTGAGTGGTCAGCAAATCCACATACTCAAGGGAACAAAAAGCACCAAGTGTAACATTGGTTACTGGTTTAATACCTGACAAATCACTCCAGAGACAATAGCTGAGGATCCGTACACACGAAAGAGCTTCTTTGCATTGAGACGAGCCTTGTAAATCTGTTTTCTAGAGAGTCTTTATAACACAGTTGCATCCTTAACTTCTATGACTCAATACCATTTTTGATTCATTGTTTATTCAACTAAGAGATCTTCTTATGAACACTGTTTGAGGTTTTAAGTGTAAAATAAATTAAAAAATACTGTCATTCTATTCTTCTGTTCTTATATTCACTGAATGTCCCTGAGGTCTGTGGTATAATTTTTTCCTGTGACTCCTCTGTGTGCTTCTGTGCAGGGAGCACAATGCGTTTGTCACCAATAGTTACATTTTGGAATAATGTCCTCATTTCACTGTGCTCCAGTGTCAGTACCCAAACAGTCACTTAAGGATGTTCAGCCATGGGTTCCTCAGGCTGTCTTCTTGGTGGTTTCTGGTCCAACTGTACATCTCTCTTATTCTAAAGGTCTGCTACTGGACTAACCCATCCCAGAGAAGTACAACAGGTAATTTTATATTTATTTTTTTTCTGAAGTGATCTATATTCTCTCAGGCACAGCTACTCTTGCAGTGTGGTTAAGACCTGCCTTTCTGCTAGACTGACCATGCTGCCAATAGAGCTTTTCCTGAGGTGCCACAGCAAAGCTGTAACTGATTCTGAGGACTTCAGAAATAAAGGGCAAGGCCATTTCTTCTCTCTTCCTTAATCTATAAAAGGCTTAGTCTTAGGAATGTAGTCATTACCAGGCTGCATGAACACAGTAACTTTCACAACAGTCAGGTTCTTAGCATCTATTCAATTTACAGAGAATCATCTCTGGGGATGAGCTGTTGCCTGCGTTTCTAGTTTGTCCTTCACAAAATATTCATCTTTTTTTTTTTTTTAATAAATAACATTTGATGCAATCAAGAAAAAAATTGACTATTTCTGCTAGAGTTTTAAGAAAAGTTGACCTTGTTTTCTCATTTGCAGTCAGAGATGAAATCCTAGCAACTTTGAGTGATTATACGAACAAGGGATTTAGATAATAAAGAGCTAGAAGAACTTCTGTTAGAAATAGAAGTAGTTGAAAAAAGGTAGAGAGTGGCAACCTGTGAGTTCTCTGTCCCTGTAGCTCTCATTCCAAATGCTAAGGGGTAGAGACAGCCAATTCCTACCAAAGAGAAATTGCAGTAGCAAAGAAAGACAGGTCTCCACTGAAAAAGGGTAATAATGTGCTGATCATTTGTATTACTGTTAAACTCACCTCTAAATCTGAGATGCTTATATAAAGCTGTGAATCTTTCAAGGCTTATGAATCATGATTTTCATGAATTATGAATCATCATTTGATAAAAAACAAACACACAGAGATTCCAAAAACAACCTATCAAAGCACAATAATAAGAGATGGAAACACCCAAGACAAACATTTAGAGCTAAAATGTGATTAATCTGAATGTTTGTGGCTAGTAAACCACCCTCTCTACTAATGTACTTCTAATTTGTATCATTTTCATGTGATTTAGTATATAGTATTTGAGATAATTGTACTGTAGCTTGCTAATTAAAGAAAAGTAGCAATTGCAGACCATGGCATAAGTTACGATAATGATTGAAATTGCCATAAAATACATCGTTAAATAATCTGAGAATTTTTTCACTCTTAAAAAATACTGTTACATCAGAACTAGCAGTTAGTATTTCTCTTTTCACAACGCTATTCAGGATGGTGGGACCACAGCATTCTAACCAAAACTGGCTGCAGTGCAGGCAGAAAATACTACAGCTGAAGAAATAACCTATAATGAAGAATTTGTTCCGCAAACGAATCATTTTCTCATTATGGAACACGATAATCAAGATTCTTACTAATTTAATCATTCTTTAATTATATTGGATTTGGGGAGGAAGGTGTTCCATTTTCTAACCGTCCAGATTCACTGATGGCCAATTCTTCCCTGCAATTTGTCTTCATTTAAAGTACTTGGATGAGTTGTTGCTGCACAGATAAGTTCTGTAAATACAAAGTCTTTGGCTACAAATGTTCACTTCAGAATAAAGTCAAAATTAGCTTTGAAAGTACTGGTATGTAAACTATGCAATTTCATTTTTCATTAACACGTCACAATTAAAATTTAATTATTTGCATGTTAGTTGGAAGCTGCCAGAAGAGAAGATGCTAGTTTGAATTTTAATGTAAACACACAGTCACAGGATTTTGTGTTATTCATCCTCCTCTGAAAAATAAATTTAGTCAACCTTGCAACTTTATGTTGCTGTAACTCAGGCTGGTCCCATGGTAATACAGGCTGTTGAATATTTTACAAGATTTCCTGTTTCTAGAAGTCACCGGTAAACATCCAGGGCATATGCTGAATATGTTGTAACCTTCCTGGACAGCAAAAACATTGTATGTGACCCCTTTCTGCCCCATACTGCCAGGAACGAGATTGGGAAAAAGGACCAAAGTTGAATAAAAATACCAGCTCTGGTGTGGGGGATACCTCACCCCAGATGAGTTCCCTGTGTCTGGCAGCCCCAGAGCATGGGACTGGGGACAAGCACCCAGGGGTGGGGCCAATGCTGGTGCTCTCTGGAGCTTCTACTGGTGCTGCTGGAGCCCTCACTATGTTGAATCATGGCTTGAGGCACCAGGGAAAGAGAAAGGGAAAACACATGTTTTCCTAGGAGAGTAAGCAGTGAGCATCCTGTGATTGGTAATGGAAGAAGAAAGGAAAACACGGTCAACTAGTAATGATCTCTGGTGAATTACCTGGCTCCTCCCAGAAAGTGGTACTTTGGCATCGCATTGCATGAGGTTTTATGAGTGTGCCAGCTCACACCAGCCCCTGCCGGAGCCTAAATGCAGGTTACAGTTGCTGATCTTTCTTTTGTCTTCTCAGTGTACGTGCTTATAGCCTAATGTAGAGGTCTATTTTTGCTTTGCTTTATGCTATACCATGCTCTCCTTCTTCTCTCCCTCAATACCCTGGATAATGTAAAATTAAGTCCGTGCCACATGACACAAAATAGTAATAATGCATCACAGTGGTTAAAAATCACACCATAGACTTAAAAGACAGACAATCAGCTACCAGCAACAAATTGCTCTGAATTGCAGTTTAAATTTAGTCTAAATGTCAGAAAAGATGGATTCTTTAAAGACTGTGGGTAAGCTACAGCTTTGCCATTTGTCTCAGTGTGAGTGTTATCCTGGAACAAGTCAGGAAACAGGCTGTAATTGGAGCCACTGTTCTTTCATTGATTACTTTCTCTGACTCCTAAGTGCGTATGGCAGAGGGGAAGGGAAGTAGAATAAATTCAATACGTTGTTTTTGTGCAAAATCTAGGGCTGGAATGGTCTATGCTGGTTGCACTCCTCATGAGTTGGTTGGACCCTGCTTCTCTTAGTCTCATATCTCAGATCTGAGAGACCTCAGCAGCAGTGACTTCTTCCCTTCGCTTCTTGATGAGAGGTGTGCTTCATAGAGACAAGGGAAGGGGATTGCTGCTGCTCCAAGGCTGACATATGCCTGAGGTTAGACCTCTGTGCCGTTTACCACGGTCTTGGCATCAGTTTACTCCCTCGCAGCATCCCTCTGTGTACCTTGGCCAAAAAAATCAAGGGGGTCCAGGTGTGCAGACACTTTTGTTTCCTTCTCATCTGCCTAGATACTACTGGATATATCTGATCTACCCATGTCAAAAGGAGGAGAGGCTTACATACCTTTCTTCCACTGTGCAGTTCAGGGCTGTGCAACAAGCTGCCTTCGGATAAGTAAAGGAAAGAAATAATCTCTTGCACGTGTCCAGATTGGCCGGCCGGCTGACTGACTGACTGCTGGCAGCATGTCTCTCCCCAGGCAGCCTGCCGACAACCTGACACACATCAGGTGCTTCATTTTCTGCGTGAGTTCCCTTCCTTAGAAATAGGAAAAGAGCATTTGAAGGCTCCTTTTTGGGCTCACAGCTGGATTTGGGAACTAAACAAGAAGTTACCTGGGGTTGACATGGCAGTCTTTGAGATGGCTGCACTTCTTAGGAGGGCTCACATCTCCGACAGCAGCAAAAGAAAGAAACAACAGTATTGCCATGGTGCCATATCTCTGACTTCTCTTCAGATGCGTGCTGTCAGTCTGACCCAGGGCAGGAATAAACAGCTCGCCTGGCAGTCTGTGCCGGAGGTGAACACCTCGGGCTCTCCTCACCCGTGCCTGTGCCTTCACTGCGAGATGATCTTGAGGAAAATACAGGATTGGGACCAAAATAAAGCAGCATGAATGTAGTAATGACTAAGTAGAATAATAATTAGTAATACTGTGTTTGTATTCACTAATAACTCATGGGCAGCAGCCACAAGAATGCATTTTACTATTTGATGACAAGAATTACTATCCTTCTTAATAATATTGTTCACGTTTTCTTTCCCTATCGGTAACATGCACTATTTGAGTTCTCTTTCTTAACATTATGATAGACGGTGTTTCGTTTTTAAAGCTAATTTCCCTTTTTTCCCTATATTCTCTCCTTAAAAGGAGTCAAAATTTTCCTGCAACCTGGTTGTAGACTGGTTTAGACTGTCCCAGTCTAAACCAGACAGCCAGTTTTGTTTGTTTGCCAGTTAGTGATTTTCTGATGCTGACAGACGCGCGCGTGATACATCAAATTAATTCTAATTTCTGAAGTGAGCTGGCATTTGAACCCAGCTAATTTAGAATGTTCTTTCTGTGTTTAGTCTGCTCAAGTAATTTAACTGCAAGTGTCTTTCGCTCAGTACTGTCTTTACAGCTTGGATGGTTGGGTACACCGAGCAGTGAGACCTAACTACTTACTCATTATGGCAAACAGATGTAAGGAAATCGGAAGCTCATATGCATGTGATTCCCTACATTAATTGCCCGTTCTGTTTTACAACAGCTTTGTAGGACCGTGGGGCTGCTCAGCTTGCCCTTCGCTGGGGGACACCTCCTCCTCAGGTGGCCACCCAGGGTCCTGAGGGCCATCACCTGGGGAAGGGCGGTGGAGAGCATAAGCTCTATCCATCTCCTGAGACAGTTCTCTGTTTGGTCCTATTATTTTCTTGCTTTCCATGACTCACAAGCCTCGCAATGTTGTTTGAATCAGCCTAGCATAAATATTTTTTTAAAACACTCATTCGTCTTTGTTTCCACAGCTGTCCTTTCCAAAACTGCTTTCATTTCTCTCCATTCCTGTCTTTGCTATTTCATCAGGAATTTACTTCCAGGCCTCTTTCCAAGGCATCCAAAGGTATCCGCACCAGAAAATAGCTCTTTTTCTGAAGAGCCTCTACAATTTTTATTTCAAATAATGAAAGACTAATCTTGTTTTTCAGTGAAAATTTGATATATATTTTTAAATGGAAAATAGGTACAGCCTACAGAAATTGCTTTAATCAAAATCCCAATTTTTCGGTGAAAAAGCTGTGATGTAGCGTATTTGACAAGTAGACATGGGCAGGAAGAGAATGCCTTTTCTTTTGGCAACACTCGTTTAGCACATCTAGCCTCTTGCAGTTCCTTACACTTTAAATTTACACAATATGAAATCATTGTCAATTATGCTAATCTTTTTAATACACATTCTTAATGTTGATAATACTGTAATCTTTAAGACATTTAATTGTTTTCACATTTTATCTTCTTCCAGGCTTGATAGGCAATGAATCCCTTTCCACACTTTCTTTACTTTTGGGCTTTCCCTTATAAAGCATGTGGTCTTCATACAATTTGACCTAGTTCTTCATCTATGTAATAAATGCAGTTCTTCCGTAGCCAGCTCTCCTCATCCGTTTACTTTACTCTCATCTGATTCTCAGAGGGAAATGGAAAGTCTCCCTATGGCTTTTCAAAGCAAAACCAGACAATTTTTCTGGTTATTCCACATTCTGGAAGATGTAGGTTTTTCCTATAGTTTAGGCTATGTTGAAATAAGGTTAGGAGGCTACCGTTCTATATTACTGGAACAATGACAAAAACAAAATGCCTCAGAGAGCTAGTTACTGATTTTTAATTTAAAGAAGTCATTTTAGTTGGTTTAGAAAGTTTTGCCATTTGTTTCTGAGCTCTTGGAAAGCTTCCAGAGGTCTTTGTAAAAAAAGATTTTTCAATTTCTTCAGAAGTTTTCTTTGGCCAATGCCAATTTCTGCTCAGTCACAGCCCTGGCACTGCAAGTCTGTTTATTTGCATTGTTATCTACCCCAATGTCTACAGAACACATCTATGGACAGCAAAGGGCTACCAAGATGATTAAGGGACTAGAACATCTCCCTTATGAGGAAAGGCTGAGGGACTTGGGTCTTTTTAGTTTGGAAAAGAGAAGATTGAGGGGGGATCTTATCAACACTTGTAAATACTTAAAGGGTGGGTGTCAGGAGGATGGGGCCAGGCTCTTTTCAGTGGTGCCCAGGGACAGGACAAGGGGTAACAGACACAAACCTGAATGTAGGAAGTTCCACCTAAACATGAGGAGGAACTTCTTTACTTTGAGGGTGGCAGAGCACTGGCACAGGCTGCCCAGAGAGGTGGTGGAGTCTCCATCTCTGGAGACATTCAAAACCCGCCTGGACACATTCCTGTGCAACCTGCTCTAGGTGACCCTGCTCTGGCAGGGGTTGGACTAGGTGATCTCCAGAGGTCCCTTCCAACCCCTGTCATTCTGTGATTCTGTGATTCTGTGAGGCAGAGACTGCAGCATGCTCCTGTATGCACACATGCTCTTGGCAGACCATGTCCACGCCGTTAGTCTTTCTGCAATTACAGCCACAGCTCTGTGCACAGAATTCACACTTCAATCAGTTTTTAAATTGCCATTTTTAATCACGTCTTCCAAGAGGTTATATGCCTTTAATCCAGTTCCATTTACAGCTATTGGTAACTTCGATATTTCCTTCAGTCTTTTCTTGACATTGTATTTTCTTTTTGTGATCTGAGACTAAAGAATGCTGTTATCGCTGTTAATTGCGGATGCTTTCAACACCACCTTGGGGAACTTTAGCAGCTCCTAGGACAGCACTGTGAAACTGTATGGTCTCATCTGTTAGTCATCTTGTGTAAAATTTATATTAAAAATAAAAGTGAACTAATACTATTTTGTTTCTAAAGCTGCACCATTTAAATGAGTGTGTTTCCTAACAGAAGCATATTGTTTACTACTTTGGAGAAATGATACCAGTATGTGGCAGGTAATAAACAGAAACATTTACCTTAGTAGCAAAGTCTTTTTTCCATAAGCTGCATATATTTATTTTTCTCTTTTGCCATGACACCCTATTACATTTTAGCTTTTGTCAAGCTCTGCAGAGAATGCATCTAATTTCTGTTTCTACTGCATAGTATTTCAGAGTTCATTACGAATGTAGTATGCTGCTGGTGTTGTTCCTGAGCAGCGCTGTTTATCAAATCTATAGTGTCCTATAAGGAAATGGTCTGTTTTGACACAGTGAATATGGAGTTTCAAGTGAAAATCACTTGGGATTCATTCCAACTCTGATTTTTTCATCATCTAACTTGCTCAATGTCTTGATTTTCTTTTTGCTTATCTGTAGTCGGATATTTAATCATTTACCCCCCAAACCTTAAAAAATGAAAGAAGAGTCCCCCTCATGTTGGATCAAGTGTATGTACATATTGAACAATCAGATAATAAAGCAGATTAGAAGAGACCATGATCGTACAACTGTTTAATGAATCATTTTAAATAGTGTTTGCTTCATTGTTTTCAGTTGCTATCGCTGACTGGTCACTTCAAGGGCTAGAAAATGCTGAGAACAGAAATTCCATGGGCAGTCCTACTGCCTACTGTATAATTTGAATTGATTTTTCCTTTTGTGCCATTGGACGCTGCAGCTGCAGAAGGTGACTGGTTTCAGTTTTGTACAGAAGATTATTGCTAGGCATTTTAGAAGAGAAAAATCTCTAATGCACTCCATGGGATTGTTTTTTTTCTCCTTACATGCAGGACTGCAGGTAAGTAGGGAGCCTTGTGCAACTTCCAAGCTAACAGTGCTGGGTTCTTTATCACAAGTAACGGATCTTCCAGACAGTAGGCAGAGAAGTCAGAAATTCTGTAGGAACTATGCCCATAACACCAAGCCAGACCATCCTTATACTGATTAAGGTTTCAGTGCATTTCAGTGAGTGTTTAGGGAAAGGCAGCTCTCTCCCCTCACAAGGTCATCACGCTCTGGCCTTCTCTTATGGAATCACAGAATCACAGAATGGTTTGGGTTGGAAGGGACCTTGAAGATCATCTAGTTCCAACGCCCCTGCCATGGCCAGGGACACCTCCCACTAGACCAGGCTGCTCAAAGCCCCATCCAGCCTGGCCTGGAACACTTCCAGGGATGGGGCATCCACAAATTCCCTGGGCAACCTGTTTCAGTGCCTCACCACCCTCACAGTAAAGAATTTCTTCCTAATATCTAATCTAAATTTCCCCTTTTTCAGTTTAAAACCATTCCCCCTCATCCTATCGCTCCACTCCCTGATAAATGTGTGTGGGACTGGAAGGTCTCAGACGATTTCCCTAGTCTGGTTCATGGTCGATACGCGCTATCAAAGTAGGATTGGAGGGTCTGCGGTATGAAATGAAAATGCTTTCAGTGTGCTTTTGCAACAGCTTGGCTATGTTCAGCTCCTCAATCAGGATGAATTGCAAAGTGTCAACTCAGTCCTTAAAGAATTACTAAATTGGAGAACAAGTGCTATGTACAGGAGGAGTGACAGAGGCTCCCGCTGAAGTACAAGGACAGAGGTTGCTCATCCATACTGTACCTTGTGCTCCTTGTTTGTATATTTATATGAAAAAAAATGGATTTCTGAAAATAGAGAGTCAGCTTTAGAAAAACTGATGACTGAAGCAGTGAAAGCGTTAGCTTTCTCATTAAATGCTAGTTACTGATAACACTTGACTGACCTATATACTTCTTAAACAAGAAAAAGGTATTTCTAGAGTGTCTGGGGAAATCAGCCGTGGCTAAATTTTCTTTGGATTTCAGAAATTATGTTAATCATTTTATGCCTTCATGTTTCATAATGTGGTTCAGGTTGAGGCTGAGCTAGGCAGCTGTTACTTATGCAGCTGGTCTCAGGCAATGCGGTCGGCTTATTGCCTGAATGAGAGCTTCAGGACCTAGCCATAGCATACTGGTATAAGTATATTAAAGAGCTGGCTAGCTAACCTCTGTGGTGCACATGGAAAGTGTGTAAACCCCAAAGAAGATGTGAAATACTGAAAGAGCCCATGCTACGGTATGGAGCCCCAGCACTGAAGTATCTCAATCTGTATTGCCTTCCTGCTGCTGCTGCCCACCAAACTCCCTGCTGTCCTCCATATGGCGACTTCAGAAGTGACAGGTAGATGTGGGGTTTCTGTGCTCACCAGAAGCCGCCGGGGCATTTGGCACCCTCACTCCTGCTCTCTGTGCCCCTGCTCCAGCCAGGAGTGCCTGCTGATCTCCTTCCCAGGGCACGGACGGGTGCCAGGCAGGGGAATGCAAGGTGATGGGGCACAACACAGTTTCCATTCCTTTCCACAGGACTTCCCCAGTGCTTTGTGTGTGGGAGGATAGCACCTGCAAGAGCTAGGCAAAAGGGAATTTTACCACTCCACGTCTGAAAACTGAATTTTACCAGTATTGTGGAGAAACCTTGGGTCAGCTCTGGCTGTCCACTTAACAGTCACGTTCAGAAGTCTTCTGTAAGCTATGGTAAGGGGTTGTGTGCATCTGCCTGTATACCTCAAATGCTGAACTAGTCATGTTTATGCAGTGTGATATTTATGAACAACCGTCAGTGACTTGGGACAGGCAGCAACTTTAAAGACCGGCCTTTAGCCTTGTCAAAAAAAGGTCATAGTTCAGCATGATCAGACATCCATAATTCAGAAGACCAGACATCCAAGTGAATAAACCTCATCCTGCTTCAACCACTTGCTTCAAACCTGCCATCTGACTCCTAGGGGTAGACGTCTCAGGTTTGAGTGGATGTGCACATATCCTAAGCCTGTGCTTCTGCACACAAAAGTCCTACCATTGGACACAGAGAAACCTGGATTATGAGATATGGCATGTAATTGGCAGTACGTAGCATCAAGCTGACTGGCACATGTCGTACTGCCACTGCTCTTCCTGGCCCTGGTGGTGCAGAAGACAAGTTCTGTTTTCAGCCATCTGTTGATGCCAGCCCAGCATCTTTCAAAAGCACCATATTCATAGCGACGGTAATAACTACAGACAGCAGAGGAGAGATTTGGAAGCAGCAGTATTTTCCTGTTAGATTCTCGTGTCTCAAATAATGAGATGCTTGATGCCTGCCTTTCGCTGATAGCTGGCCTACTGCTTGCTTTTATAAGAAATGATTTGCTGACGAAAAGCCAAGCAGCAAAATGCTGAATGTATTACTATGTAATTTCATGTGAAAAGAGATAAAAACAGCCTGTATCCTTGGATAATAACTAAATATTGATTTTCTAGTAGTTGTTTTATCTTCACCCAAATCATCATTTATTGATGGAAACAGTTCAGTCTCTGGTTTAAATAGGATTTGCTGAAGTTTATGTAAACTGTACATACTTTGTATGCGTACCTGTAAAACCTTTATATATTGGAGTAGTTGCATTGTTGCGTATCTGATACCCTAATAGAACTTTAAGTAATTAGTAAATACAACAGGGAGAGGAACTAAGGAAATGTAGTTGAAAATATGATACTCATGAAGTCATTATAATGCTATGTTACAGTAATATAATGATAATCTACAGACTAAATACAGTTTCTGGGTGCCACAAGAAAGGATGGACTGACTCATTTGCCAGCAATTTCTGTTTCATATTTTCTAGAGTTGCTAGCACAAATAGGCAAGATATAAATTTACACCCTCTGTTCAGTGTATATTAGGGTAGTAAATCAGTATGTGGAGGACTGGGGCTCACAGAAGCCAGGCACTAGCTGCTGAGCTGTGCCAAATGTGGGGAGGTGACCCAACCTGGTTGTGAAAACCAACCCAAATCTCTGCAGAAGTCTGGGGGAGTCACCCTGGAGGAGTGAGCTGTAGTCAGCCCTTGCCCCTTGCACCTTACTCCCCCTGGCCCCTGGGTGTGAATAGTAATGGCTTCACGCAAACCAGCTTCTCCGTATTTCTCTGACAGTGCAGCATTAGACAAGTGATTTGTTGGTAGATTTTTTTTTATCAATAGGCACAAGACGATGGTATTTTAGGCCTTGTGGTGAAGCTCCTGGGCTTTGTTTGTTGAGGGAGGCAGCAAATAAAACTGACGATTATTCAGATGAAGAGGAACCAAAGGAGCCATTTGTCTTTCATGCAACACATATTTAAGCCTTGAAACCCTTGGCCTTGGAGAGTGTTAAGTATTTGAACAGGATTAAAAAGCAAGACAGGTTGGCTTGGACAAGTTTGTGGAATTGAAAACTAACAATTCTGTAACATTCAAACATTTATTTAATATAGAGATATTACATCCAGTGGGTGTAGCTCTGGAGAACAGAAAGTATTGTGGGGAATTGTCATATGCCTATTCTGTCGCTGTTCTCCCCCTTTCACATCAATTATTCACCCTTTCTGGCCTTTTGATGTTAAACAGACCTTTGGTGCAACCTTGTCCAGCCATTATGATGCTCCGAAAAAATGAACTCTTGCACCTGGTAGCTAATTTTCTGTGTGACTTTCTATACACAAGGTGCAATCTCTGATATAGGCAAGGCAAGTGAAGAACTAAGAGTTTGCCTTGCTATCCTACTTAAGTCTCACTTTATGCATATAAATAAGTTACATTGAGTCCATGTTCAGCAGAGTTCAAGTTTCTGACTCACTTATAATGGAAACTGAATAAATTGGTGTATAGGGCACCAAGAAGTAAAGTATACTAAAGCAGAGAATCTAGGTTCATCTACCTCCTAAAAATAAATAAATAAATCTCATTTTTTACTCTCTTAGCTGTTCCAAACCGAAATTGCAGCGTTCGGTCTATGAGATTCTAAGAGACAGGATTCACCATTATTTGACTTCTTATAACATGTAAAACTACTTCCTTCTACTGCAAGGAAGAAAATGATGAAATGAAAGTAAGTAAGTGCTTTTGTTAGCAGTTACTCTTAAAATAAAATCCTAAAATGTTCATTATTAATGAAAACCATCAAGAAATCTCTCCTGGCTGCATTACAATGTGAAAATGTTATTGGAAATAGGTGTTTCTCATGGGAACAGAGAAGAGGATTTGGTTTTTCCTAGCCATTTTATTACTCTTGTCAGTCACCAGCTCAGTTAGACGACTCATCCACTGCCTCATACCTCAAGGCTGCCTAGGCTTGAAGACCACAAGAATTAGTGTCTGCCTATATAAGGTTCTAAATTACCACCAAAACCCATAAAAAAAAAATTGTGAAATTATGTCACAATTTGAAGATTATCTCCCAGAATGGTGCTTTTCTTTTACAGTAACTTTTGGGATGGATGCCTTCTCAGCTTGTTAGTAAATCTATCTGGAGACTGGCTTTAAATGGATGTCCACCTGTTAGTGTTAGTGCAATGTCTCAATAAGAGAACCAACAAGTGTCAGCCTACAGGGCTGATGGATGCACTTCAGGAAGAAATAAGAAGTTAGCCAGGGAATGCATACATTGTGGAAATATCACCTGCACCATGAATCTGAATCCAGATGGAGCACTGTCATTCATATGTGATATGTCTGTCTGAAAGATCAATGACTGTAGCTATGAAATACACCAATTTTGAGGCAGGAGGGACCCCATCCTGGGAAAGATGTTGCATATTTTCTTCTCCTTTCTGGCACATCTAAATGCCAAGTAAAATTGTCGTCTTCTTTCAGGAATGTGTGCCACAAAACATACTCACTGGGCCAAATTCTGCTCCTCTGCGCTGTTAAAGAAATGGAGTGATTTCAGTAGGAATAAGTGAGAGCAACATATTGCCCAAAAGATGTGTGAGCACAAGCATTCGCAAAACAACAAGACTGTAGCTTTTCAGAAAATGGTTATAACAAAAGGAAGAATTTGATTTCAGCAAATGTTTTGATCATTTCTGTACATGGTGTCATGAAAGAAACCCAAACAATATATTCTGTTCCTTACTCACTGGGGCAAATGAGTACAATTAAGTTACAAAGAAAAAAAATCACACCTACAGGTGCTTTTTCCTGTTTTTTTGTTTACTTTTTCATCTGGTAAACTCCTACTGATCTTTTACTACTGTTGACTTAATGTCTGTATGCTTTACTGAGGAAATATATGAATATGTCTGTCCCACTTGAGCCTGTACCTCTAGTAATTTCCACAGGATCATATGATTCTGTAGCTGGCTGCTTACTTTCTGCCAGTTCCAATGAAAAAGAGCCCCAGGTCACAGAAAACAAGCAGCGCTTCATGAACATCTTTGCTGTTGTTCTTTCTTTCAGAAGAAGGGAGAAAAAAAAAAAGGAAAAAAAGCTTTACCTAAGTTTGACTATTTCGTCCCTGTTTCTATGGGAACAAGAACAGATGAAGGAGCAACTGCCAAACATCAGCTGTATTGCTGAAACTCTGGCCAATGCAACTGGCTGCTGATGAGGAGCACCAGACTCCATTTGGACTGTCCACTGGCTTGCTAAATTTGAAGTGGTTTCATCTTGCGGTGAGGAGAAACAGGGAACTGCCTCATGTTTAAACAACAGTGAAAATATTTTTTCCCTGGCATCTCTTCAAAGCTTGTAATTATCAGCACAAGCTCAGAATAATTTTTTTTTTTTTTTTTTGCTAAGAGAAAGAGCACAAAGACAAGTAAAACCTTTCTGCTTAGGTGATTGAATGCCCTTGGACTTTTCAATTTTTATAGTACTTACAAAGTATGGATACCGCTATTAACACAGGTGTGCCAACTCAAACACTCATCTGAGTGAAAAGGGCACCAAGTAGATACAGGATTAACAGGCCTGGGCCTTTCTATTACCTTCCCCTGACCATAGCTCCAAACCCTGACACTCTCTACTACCATACCATGCAGCTGTTTTTTTATAAAACTTAATTTTCTGGGTCCAAGCCCTCTACTTCTCCTTTCTATCCCCATAACATGTACCTTCAAGCTCCTTTGCAAAAAATCCCTTATCTTCTTGTAATCCTGGTCCCAGACATCTCCATTCCTACTAAATCTTCCACACTAGAGCCCCCAACCACCAAGTTACTCACCAGCCTTTCTTCCTGCGTGCCTGTTTCTGGTGGCACCTGATGTGACCATAGCAGTGGCTGCTCTGGCTTGCAGAGCCCGCTTCCCCTCTGTTCTCCATCCTGCTTCAGGAGGTATTTCAGATATGGGTACACAAGCTGCGTTTAGCAACAATCCATCCAACCAATGAAAAGGTTTTTCATAAGGCATATGAAAAAGTTTTTCATAGCACTAACGTAGTGCATTTCTTTTTATTGCCTCTACCTGAAATTGAGCACGTGAAGTGGAGAGTTCTTCAGCCTGGTGCCACAATGTAATATAAATGGGCTTAGTGTTACGATGTGCAGTGGAGCTACACTGACCTAATTTATGGGAGCTGAGAATCTGATCAGCAGCTTTACAGTACCTACTGTTCTGTTTGTTTGTGCTCTGCTTTGGAAAAAGCTGAACAGAAGTGTTTAGCTGGACTTGGTGCCAGCAAAAGAGTGTATGGTATAGATTTCTGCATGAGAAACACTCTCCCTTCTTTCCCAATGGTTCGTTCCATTGTCTTCAGGTACATTTGCCAATGCCTGACTTCTTTCTCTCCTTTTTCTTACAACATCCCAGCCAAAAGCATCTCTCAGAAAAAAATGATAGGCAAATCTCTGTCTTAGGCAGCTAATAATTTTTTATTAAACATAACAAAACAAGTGAGAGTAAAATAGGATAATAAGACATCTGGTTTGCCTTTAGTTCTGTCCATGCAAAAGAATACGTTGGTCTGGTATAATTTTATAGAGTTCAGTAGAGCTCTTCAGCATGGATTTACAAACCAATCATGAACTCAAGTGGCATTCTGTTCATCTGAATAAAATACCTGCCAAAGTACAGTACGACTGAAGTACTCCCGAGTTGCTAGGTGCCACAGTGTTCTGATCTAGCGGGGTCTGCATTAAGTGCTTCCAAGATTACAAGCAACAGGAGCACATCTGTGCCTTAATGGCCTACATCTCCCTTTTGCCAGTCCTGCAGTCACATCATAAATATATACTAGGAACACTACTTAGGACCATATTTTTAAAATGAACTGTTGTAAAAATCAATTAAGCCATGTGTATTAATAAAAAATGAAAACCCAACAAATTGTTGAACCCTAATAGCCAGTTCTCCCTGTATAGGCTTTGTACTTCTTTAAGGCTGGATGACAAAACTAGGCTGTTTATGTTAAGGCTTGGCTTTCAGCTCTTTCCTCCTGAAAGGTGTCTAGTGACAAACCAAAATCTGCAGCAGGCAAAGGCTCTCAGCAGCCTCTGAGAGGATCAGACTCTGAATGTGGCTGTATATGACTTTCAGACATTGTAACAACGAATTCATACACCCTATTTCTAATGCTGCCTGTGCTGGGCTTGTTTGTTTTTCTAATTGCAAAAGCCATGTCATGGTGTTTTGAAGAAACCGGTTCCCTGTTTTGTATCCATGTTATTGAAGAGGATTGTTTGGAAATGAGAGTCAGCAACATATTTCTGGGGGAGGCAGTGGGGAGGAAGAATGAGAGCTGTCTTGCCTAAAGATCCAAGCCACCCAAGGTATTTCTGAACGTTAAAGCAACATTAAAGCCCGACTTATTGACAGTCAGAAGAGAAGTACCCAGGAGTGATTGGTAAAGTGCCACAGGAAATGAGGCAGAGGTAAAAGCCTGGCCGCACGAAGGACCTTCCCTCTTGTCATGCTTTTTGGGAAGGTTATTGTGGGGTGTTTCTTAACAGGTGCTACAGACAAATACATGGTCTCTAAAATACCATGCAGATACAGAAAATACTACCCACTTTTTCCAAATAACACTGCTAAAAGCCACTCTTCATTGACATCCTAAGGTGTAGGCCCCACCGTAAGGAAAGAAGTGTGGCAAACTATGCAAACTGCATGCTTTCCATTGACTTTGCTAGATGTTAGCCTTAGGGAGACCTACTGAAGGACTGGGCTCTTGAGGTCATTCAGACTTGTTGCATCCTCATGGACGAACCAGAACTTTACCAAGGACAATCAGGCATCTGCAAGCTTTCCATCCTGAGAGTGCTCCAGCCTGAGAGGGTATATGCTTACTTAAGGCCACAAAGCAGCCAGGCAAAAGGAAGACCCACTACTCAGCTACCTCCAGTGAGAGTGGTCCCACAAAATTTCAGTTAGGTGCTGCTGATCCTTCCATGCAACTGAAGGAGTGCAGGCAACGTGAGCTGAAGGCATGCATATGTAAAGGGATGAAATGGCTTATGGGAAAATTTTCAAAAGAATAAAAGGGATTTAGAAGACTAAATTCAAAATTGGTTTTTACTGGATTTTGCCTTCCTCTTAGCTCTTAGCTCTTTTTGGTAACAGAAGCTGGTAGCCATCCATCGTAGTTCAGCAGTAAGCACATTAGCTTGCAGGAGTTCAGGTACAGACACCAACACCAAGGATCACACGCCCACTGGTACAAAGATCAGAAGTGCAGTTCAGTCTGTTTGTGTTGGAAAAAACAGCCCTAATAATTTACCTCTTTAATCTGCTTTTCACCTCAGCAACTGTGAAATTTAGTAGAAAAACATGAATGCAGTTTCTAACCTGAAATTTTCAACGTAAGAACAAAAAAATAGGCATCAGTGCTCTCACCTTCCCCATTTTACCTGTTTTTTCTTTGACGAGTCAGCATTTCATTTACTTTAAACAGGAAGCCCTGCTGTGATAGAGTTGTAGTTCTGTTTGCACTGTTGGCTCTTCCCTGCTGTTTAAATGTCAGTTGCTTTGGATTTGCAAAGACATAAGGCTGTAAAACAGTCTGTGAAGGACTGTCACTCGTATATCCCAAGAGGAAAATCTCTTTTGTGGGGAGATGGGCAACGAAAGGTGGAAGAAGGGATATTTCAAGGACACTACAGTGCCGCCATCATCGCACGCAAAGGTATGTATATTTTTTTTCCCCAGGAACCTACCCTTTCAGCAGCAGAGCCCACACAAGGAGTAAGCGTGTGCACCAGCAGGCACAAACAACTGTCTATGTAACAGGACAGAACAGGTAAGCAAATCACCTTCTTGAGCCAAAGCTCAGTTACAACTTTCAGTTACATCGTTCAGTTACAAAGTTCAGTAACATCTTTTGAGTTACATGACTGCCGGGAGGTGAGTGGTACGGACTGCCTCATCCTGCTGCCTTGTCCTGTCAAGCACCCATGCATCTCTTCCTGCTGCTTTATTGGTGCCGAATTACTGGCTTTTGCACAGTGATTTAAGTAGTTGTTGAAGTTGTAGGCATGGGGCTTTTATACAGAAATCAAGATTTAAGCACTATGTAGCCAAAGACTCTAGTCTCCTTTATAGGACCAAGCTATACGTATACCTAGCTACCACAATATGTCCCATACATATAATCTCACTTGAAGGCTCTCACTTGAGAGCTTGAAAATTTCTGGCATCACCTGTATTATGTCTCAGACAAGTAGTAAACTAAGCAATAAAAGTGAGGGATTGGATTTTATTTTTTTTAATGGATTGGAACAGCTATATTCTACTATAGGAAAATCAGAGAAGCCAGAAATGAGCTGTATCATACATATGCAACACATGCATATGAGATTATGAAGTGTTGTAAGAGTTTGTCAGGAATAGCTAAATAATAAACACGAAGCAAGGTTAGAGGAAGTTACTGCCTGATACTATAGCCCAAGCTAGAAGAAGAGATTATGAGGCACACTAGACAGTAGTTTATCAAGAATAAGCCACCAGACCATTAGGGTTTCCAGCTAACTTAAGGGTCAGAAAGGCAGCTTCTGATGTTTCAAATCAGCATTCATCACATAGGCACAAGTACTAAAAGGGAAAGGATGATGAATGGGATTGATAAACCTTTTAGGGTTTATTTCCTGGTGTATTTTAGGGTGTATTTCCATTTTAGGCTTTTGAATAGCAATTATGGAGGGCATTATTTTTCATTTCAATTTATGTCCTTAATCAATTATATACAGGGTTGGATAGCAGCCTTTTTGCTTCCCCATTAGAAGAAAGAAAGCAAATAAAAATGAGGATCCTGAATGTAATGAGTTCTCTTTCTTTCCTTTTTCTTCCTTTGATTCCAGTTAACTGAGCAAACCATGGATTTTCAAATTTGAAGGAAGCAAACTTGCCGTACACAGTGAGGCTGCCTCCATTACTGTCTAACCCTTTCTTCATTTCTAGTTCTGCTTGTCCTTGCATTATTCCTCTGGCTTAAGGTGACTCATGTTAGATCTCAACACTGGAGACCATAAACTGTGCATCCCTATTGTTAAAGTTTCACCAGGCACCTACAGAAGCAGGAATTAATGTCACCCTGTTGGGGTATCTTGACCCATATTGACCAGTCATACTGACTAGTACAAATTCCATAATTTTTTGTGTCACCTTGTCCCTCTACTACAAGTAACCATGCAAGTAACCATTACCTCTAAGGTTACCCAGTATTTAGGCTTTAAGCCCTTTGAGACGGAAACCTCACTTTGTTTTATACAGATAGAGATAGATAGAGACAGAGATGATAGAGACAGAGACAGAGATAGAGATAGATAGAGATCATACACATATACACATACACATATACATGTATGCATAGTTCATACCTGTTACAATAGCTGTGCAATGCAAATAAACAATAACAACAATAATGAATCAGGCTGGCCATATAGACAACAGGACAGAAGTATTTTGGTTTTTCATATTTTTGGTTTTGGAGAGCTACATCATCCTAGTGTTAGCTCTGTTTGTTCAGAGCAACCAGAACTGCACTACTGAGGTAGATTGAGGTTTGAGTACAGTACTCAGGAAAATCCTTGCTGCCTACACATTGGCTTACCCTTTGTAGAAGGATGGAGAATCTTCTTCTCTGTGCAAGGAAATTCAGAAACAGAGGCTATAGCTCAATGAAACTGGGAAGTGCACTGTTCTTCTGGCCCTGTGGTCAGATAATGTGTACTGGCAGTAGCTCTCCTATAGATTTTGTGGTATTTAGCCTTCGGTCTCCTCTACACCTTGTGTGGTGTCCCTCTATCCACCAGACATATCTTCAGAGATTTTGCAGTCAAGGGAGAGCCATACTGCAGCCCACCAGGCAAGGGTTTTCATAGCGTGAACCAAGTGGCACTGAGGACATGTTTGAGGTCTCTCACTCTCCGTGATAGGACAGTGCTGGAGAACAGAGAGAACCTTATCGGTCTTGGCCACATGATCTACTGGGAACAGTCTGTTGTGTGTGTGCATAAGCTCTCTCTGGGAGAATGTTAGTTGGCAGAGTCCAAAACAGTGCCAAGAGGCATGCTAATTCAGTGGTGTGGACTGTCAGCGGCATACTGCTCAGCTTCACTTTCTATTCTTGCTTTATTTAGCAAAATACTTGTAATCGGAGGGACTCCCAGCCTGTTTCTACAGATAGTGTGGAAGCCTTTAGCTCCAGCCATCTGGCATAGCAAGCTGCGCCCACACACGGGCTCACAGGCAGTGAGCATGGACCACATGATGCGCAGCAATCCTTTTACTTGTCTGTAAACCTGGTTTTCCCATCTCTGGTACAGGGATAGTAATGCTCCTTCTACTTTGCTAAGGGTGACAATATCTACTGGACAGTATTGATATAGTGATTTCTTAGAGGATCGTCATCGTTTTCCACAGTATTATTCCAATAATTAAAAAAGGAAAGTTTCATCAGAAACATTTATCTCCACAAACAGCATTTTCGGTAGGGCTAATAAGCTTACAGGAAAAGACTACTGAGTTTAATAAAGGGACCTAGTAGAGTTATGCTTTTTGCTGAGCTTGTCTGAAAAAAAAAATAATTCCTAAGCCAAATCCTAAGTCCTAAAGCCAGATTCATGTTTTAATTTTAAAAAAATCCATAGTCTTCAGCTTTCATTATAAAGCATCTTTACAATCTTAGGTATGAAATCTTACTATTTGTTTGTGTGCTTGCCTCTTGTAAGTAATGATGTCATTTTCTTAAAGTGTGGGATTCATAAAACTTTATTTTTACAGCCCTATTTTGTGGTCTCATTTCAAAATAGTCCTCCAGTGGTTATACTGTTTTAAAACTCAAGAATGCATGCAGACACAAAAACCTGCTGCCTGCTTCTGCGAGGTTGTGCTGCTGCCCGCTCCTGTCCCACCACAGCTGCATCCAGCTCTGTCTTAAAGTATTTATGTTTTGCCGTCACCACCCGTCACCCGGTGTTTCTGTCAGTACGAGAACATTATCACTTCTTAGGTGTAAAATATTCTTCCCTGCGGATCCCCCTGCCAGTTCAGTTCTGGCACCAGAAGGATGGCTGATGGAGGCGCGGGGCAGAAATGCACTGCTGGAGTGGTGGAGTCTCCAGCACTTCGCTTCACGTATTAATACGAAGTGGCCGTCAGCTTTTGGTGCCTCGGGGCACGTCAGTGCTAGGGCCAGCGGGAGGTAGCAGAGCTAGCCTTAATCTAGCACTAAGGCACGCAGGATGAGGCAGCCTGAGGGGAACTCTGCCACGGCCACAGTGTCACCAGCTGTCCTGGGCTGAGCGACACAGGACTAATTTCTGTTCTAATGCTGGGGAAAACTCCACTTTTGGAAGACTCTAGTGTCTGAATTTGTGAAAATACTTACTTTATAGCCAGCTAGGCTATGTGGGATTCAAGGTCTCAGTGTTTTCGATCTCGCCAGGTGCAGGGATGAGGAGGAGCGAGGCCTTGGCAAGGCTTGGCGAGGCCGGCCAACAGGATTCTTTCATACCATGAACGTCACATTCTATATAAATTATGAAGTTCACTGTGTAGTTTCTCTCTCCCTTGATGGTGGTGGTCCAGAGAAACTCCTTGCCCTGGTGCCAGACCCCTGAGCCCTTCCCTTCCTCCTGAAGCTGCAGTGCTTACAGTGTCCCACATTTGCTGTCCCTTGCTGGGAGTGCACAGCTTCCTGCTGATAGAATTGGCTGAGTATAATTCTTGTGTATCTTATATTAGTATTGGGATTAATGCTGGTTCTTTATTATTATTGATAATTATTTAGTCTTATCCTATTAAATCTATTTATATTTCAACCTTCGTGTTTCCTTGCTTTCCTCAATCCCCCTTTCCGGGTGGGGAGGGGTCATCGGGTGATAGAATAATTGTCTAAACGACAATAAATAGTTACAGGTTTTCTCAAACCATAACACCAGCCCAGCCGAACTGATGGACAGCTGTCTTAGCTCTCCCTGCGCTGGTACGCCGTGTCCATGTGCTCGGCACACGGGTGTCTGTGGACGCGTACTGCCAGCTCTCTCTGAGCTCTGGAAGCTGGGCTATGCTGAACTTGAGAGGCAGCAAACGTGTGCCACTTGAACGCTGGCACTCTGTGGTCATCCGCATCGGTGTAACTGGATTAAACACCACCAAATGCAACATGAGTTGTCTTCACAGCAGTGTAAACAGGGATTTGAAGTGCTGAAAAACTGATTCACGTTTCCCCAAGCCCAGCTGCTGGCAGCAGTGCTCACAATCTTTTGGGAAGGGTGTCTCTGCCTCAGCCTCTGCCTTCAGGTTTGGTTCGGTGAGGAATGGCCTGGGTCACTGTGGCCATGCTCCGCTAGGATGGGCTTGTCCTCAACCAGCGTGCAATGAGAGCAAGGGCAGCTGTTTTGCCGGCTTGCTTACCTTAAATAAGTTAAAAAGTCACAGTGCTGCCAACAAACTTTGAAATCCAATTGGGTATGAACAACTCTAATTTTGGTGGATGCCAGGAAATAGAAGAATTGCCCAACACCTCTAGTTTTCAGTGTGACCTGGAAGGGACAGAAAGTTTGGCCCCATGGATGTGAAAGCATAGATTCTACTGTTGAAAATATCCTGTATAGCAGAGTTAGTAGATTGTGAGAGTTGTGAAGTATACAAATAAAAGTCTGTTTCATATAAACTCCAGTTGTGCAAATTCAGATCCAGGTCCAAGAGACAAACCGCAGCCTGTTTCTCCTAAGCAGTATCAGCACACACACAAAAAATTATAATAATTTTTCCAAGCTAAATTCTGCCTCCGTCATCAGATATGTAATTTGACAGTCTTTAAGTCTTATAGCTTGAAGCTCTCTCTTTCTACAGCAGCTCAGTGAAGTCTGAGAGGGGAAAGATTTTAACGCAAGCACCAATTTTTTTCACATATCCCACCTGAAATGAGCTTATGAGGAGTATGTATGCATTATTCATCCCATGTACTGTATAGAATTAATAAAACATCCATTGCTTCTGATACCTTATCAGTACGGAGCTGTCTACCTATATTGCATTTAAGTGAAATAATGTACAGACACAGGTTTACTTGCTTGAGAATATGATGTGAATTTTAAAGCTCAAATGGTCACGGGAATTTCTGCTCAAAGTTCCTCAGTTTCCCCGGGCAACACCATCCGTTGTGCACACAATTGATCTGTGCCTTCATTTGCCCTGGTTTCATGTTAACACGTTTCTCTCACTGCTCAGACTAAGGGAAGAAGGAAAGTCTATAAATCAATTACATCCTCACTAGCCCCTTTCTTGCTCGCTCTTTCTTCTACTTGAAGTAGCCGCTCATTCTCTGACTTCCTCACTTGTCCAGTTTTAGCAGCTTCAGATTTCCTCACTAGCCTTGTATCAATTTTCTTTTAAAATAACATCCAATTTAATATTTTTTAAGATGAGATATGAAAATCACTATTGATAGCATAAATAAGCTTTTATACTGTAGTGTTAAAAACACGGCTTTTCAGCAACACTAGCCTTGCATAGATTTACATACATCTTCTAGCTTCTTAGGGCAAAGAACCTGTAATTTGGCACAAAGTAGCTCCCTTAATGTGGAGTGGCGTTTACAATGACAATACCAGGTAAATAACTCAGGGATCCAAAGACAAAATTCATCCCTTAAGGTCATTATCTGGATTAATATAAGAAAAATCCCTGAGTGACTTTAGAAACTATGAAGCAAGGAAATGGATTATACTAATCTGTGAATTCTGTGATTCTTTTGCAGTCTGACAGATAAAATGCAGATAATATTTACTATTCAGTTATTACTCTTAGTGTTATTTAACTTGTTATGTATTTTGGCAATGTATGTATGTCCGTTACATATTTTATACAAGACACAGTTATACCAACTGTGGGGCAACAGAATTATTTCCAACAAACTTAACGCTACCAAACAGCTTTTGCACAGCTCTGCCATACAATTCATATATAAAAAGATATGTATACTAAACCCGTTTGTTGTCCAAGCCTAGTTCCTCTATTTTAATTGCTGTGCTCTCAAGCCTATTTATCCTCAGATTCACAGTCATATACTTTCTGCTCGGTTGTCGTCTGCAGTTCTATGTGGAGATCACAATTCTCAATGAAGACTATTTATTCATAGAGCTAGATGGGAGGGTTCAGCACTGTCCCTACATACCAAAAACCCATCGTCGCCGGCCTCCCATAAGACCCTGGCATGCTTACTCAGGATTACTTCTCCACTTGTGGTCCAATGGCCGTAGCCCTGAACAGGCAACATGGCTTTTAACACTCGTCTGGAAGCAGCATGACACTGTGCCTGCAGTGCTGGTCCCAAGCTGCCATGTCCTCCTCCGAGGCAAAGCCTGAAAGCCTCAGGAGAGTCCACGAGTGCAGCTCTTCTGCCGCCAGGCTTGAGCTGGCTTACGCCCAGCCAGCGCTGGGAGAAAGTGTGGCTGCAGCTGTACGTGTCTAATTATGTCCTGCTCAGTACTCCGCTGCTGCCTAAGCCTGGAGACACGCTTCTGCCAGTAAAATTCGCAAGGCATCAAAACATGTTCTTTCAGCAAGGCCCAGAACTAAGTGCTGAGCAGCTAAGATTCGAGATTACATTTGATGGGATCCGTGTGGTGGATAGGTCTCCTTTTTATAAGCCAACCCCAAAGGAGAGCCCCCAGTAAGACCCTTCCAGAGATTATGGGCACAAACTGGAACACAGGCAGTTCCATCTCAACATGAGGAAAAACTTTGTCACTTTGAGGGTGGCAGAGCACTGGCACAGGCTGCCCAGAGAGGTGGTGGAGTCTCCAACTCTGGAGACATTCAAAACCCGCCTGGACGCATTCCTGTGCAACCCGCTCTAGGTGACCCTGCTCTGGCAGGGGGGTTGGACTAGATGATCTCCAGAGGTCCCTTCTAACCCCGACCATTCTGTGATTCTGTGATTAGCATGGTGCCACTTTCTTGCTCTCCTTTGGCCAGCAGTGCAGCATCTTCATAGTAGAAATACTTATGAAGAACATGGGAGGGCTAACTCAAACTCTGGCTGTATCTGTTTTGAGATCCTCGGCCCGGAAACCCAAGTGCCACACAAAGGTCGTAACCACCTGCACATAAAATCATGATATTCAAAGTTTAATTATTTTACATACAATCAAACAGCTCTAAGAAAATGTATGTTGCTACCTCAGGAGAGGCCGCAGTGTGCTGGCTAAGCCACTCTCATCAAAACTGAGGCGCGTTGGTTCAAACTCTTGCTCTGAATCAGCGATGACATTTCATTTTGGGTGCCCCACCGCCTCCTTGCAAATTCTTCAATGAGGGTTGCTCCTGGTGTTCCCTGGCTTTGTATAAAACTTGTACCTATTCAATGGGAAAAGAATATAGTGCTTCTAAAAAAAACTAACTGAAGCACGACAGGTGAATGGGGAGACCTACATTCCAGTTCCTATCTCAGGCAAAGCAGAGGCTCCCCTGCAGACCCTTCAGTCCGGTGGTTAGAGCCTGTTTATGGGTTTACTTTCCCTCAGGGGGAAATGGGGACAAACCCCGGCTTTCCACATCCTTTTGACAGCTGTGATTCGGGACAACTGAGGGGTGTTGCTACCTCATTGCTTTTGGTGAGAAACTGCCTAGTCTTCCTACAACGTGAAGGGGTACTCAAGTGTGCAGCTGTGTTCGTGTGGGAGCCAAGTCGCGAGGAGCGACTAAGCAAAGCGTGTGGCTCTTCCACATCCCACCTTGAAGTGCCTGCGGGAAAATCCACACCAGGCAGTGGGACACGGTGCGGAGGTCTGTGTCCCTAAAGCAGGCACTGACCCAGGCACCACCTCCACACCGCTGAGGAAAGCCATGCAATAAATTAGCGCACCAACTTTGGCTCAACACGGTGGCTGCAGAGAAAGCTCAGGAAGCAGTAAAATAAAGATGCCATGAAATAGACTGAAAGATAATTTGTAATTAATCACTTTTACACAGGATGACGTAAAGCAGACTTAAAATTACAGAGAATTAGCCCGGCAATTGTAGCTTTAGCACACACTGTCACGGTTACTTCAAAACCGTCTATATACCACACTCTTAACCGGCTTAAAAGAGTTGAAACAGAACTTTTAAACTATTTGCTTTTTAAATAAAGGAGGCTATTTGTGGCAATAATACTTTTGATGAAGGGTTCAGAGTCAACTGTAACTGATACATATGATTGATGCCCATAATAATTGCACACTTCTGTAATCCTTCCTCACCCATAACAGTTTTGAGCTTACATTTTGGATATTATTAATACTCAGACAAAAATAACTTGTGGACAATATCATGTTCTCAACATGGTTGAGAATTAATCTATTTTTGTAAAACTGTTTAAGAATGATGGATACTTTTTCCTGCTTGAGTAAACACTAGCTAATTCTCTAGACCTCCCTTCTCCGCTCATGAAAATCCAAGTCCAAATGATTTCATGGATATTTAAAGGATGGTGCCAAATACTGCACACACAAAGAAGAATTTCTCCACTTGATAAAGATCTGATACCATTCACTACTACATTGCTAATGCTTCAGTACTGGAGTTTTGTTGTTTTTTAATTTGCCAGACAGTACACAGTGAATTTAGGAACAATGAAAAATGGAGAGGAAAAAAAATGAGGCAGCTGAAATTTAGCTGTGGAAAGAGACTCCAAGTGAAAGTATCATGCTTATTTTCATTCCAGATAAGCAACAGGGCAGCTTGAAATAAACATGGATTGAAATTTTCTTTGTCTCTTTAATAAGTTCAAAGAGGCTAAACAAAGACACAGAAGAGTTGAACATTGCTGTTTACAACACAGTAAACAGATTAAAATTTTATACCTGAGCAAAAAAGGAATTTAACTATTAACTACAGCATGCAGAATAACTGATAGGTTATCACATAAAGCTAGCATACTGTTATTAGGTTACAGTCATTCAGATGTTCTTAATTTTTACAAAGGCTAAAGACAGAAAAAGCTCCAAGATGAGATGAGTGTGTGACATAAAACCACAATAAGTAAAAGCACATTACCATCTAGCAGCCTTTCCAGAGGATCAAAATTATCTGCTGTTTTATTATCCAGGAAGAAAGCAGCAACAATTCAAAGCCTGTGGAGTTAATAACACGTTAGACATTTAAGCAGGTCCTGAAAATTAAAACATTGGCAGTTTATGAAGTGCTCACAGAAGACCTGAGCCTGCATCCCCTGCCCTCAAACGCCACTTTAAAGCACTGCATTTGTGAGCTGTTCCCAGAGCAGAATGAAAGGGAGGGATCTGCAGGGAATAACTGATCTGGTCACAGGCTTGCAATTTCCTCACCAGCATAACCACAGCCAACTCTTAAGGAATGACTTTTTACCCCATTTGATTGACCAAAACCCACATTTCATTTTATGTAGAAACTTGACCTTTCTTCACATTCAATCTGTTGGGGTTTTTGGTTTTGTTTTGGTTTTTTTTCTTCTCTTTTTTTCCCCTAATCCATTTTAAATGCTTTGGTTTGAAGTACTTCAGTACAAATCAAAACCAGTAACATATTTCTCTTCTTAATTCCCTTATCTTCACAAAAGGTGCCTGTGGGAGAGAAGGGGTCTGAAAAGTTTAACCAGCACAGCCCATTCTTCCCAGACAGGCTTCGTTCTCCTGGCAGATTTCTGTTCTCCCTGATCTCCGTATGCAACATAAAAATTACCTGCTCCTACCGTCAATATTCCTACGCTCCAAATCAGCCATTTGCCTTCCTATAGCAAAACCAGCAAACTCTGCCTTTGTCATTTAGACTTGTGAAAAAGCGATGGGAGGGATGGGAGCGTCTCTTACCCCGTCAGAGACAGCCATAAACAAAGTCTCTCCCTTTTACTTCCTTGGAGTTGTAGAGTTACACACTCTTGATGCCAATCAACTCCCCTCAAATCATACCACCTGCCTTGACTTCCTTGCAACTTTTCTTTCACCATTTATGAATAAAAATATGCATTAAAAATGCATGTGTCAAAATGGATCTATCCCTTGGTCTGTAACATATATAATTTCTTCTTTAAAGTCAGACATCTTAGACATTGGTAGGTTGTGTGAAAGAGTCTCCAGGGAATTGAATCCTCTTTGCTTCCAGTTTCTTCCTGGCTTTGAAAGCTGCTGATACTTCAGGGTGGATGGAGTCCAGCCGCTGTTCACACTGGAAGGCTGTGAGGAAGGCCGTCCTGTAGTTGTTGTTCATCCAGCCGTAGAGAAGGGGGTTAGCAAACGTTGAGCACATGGCAATGACGTGAAACACTGTGTAGATCAGTTTGTATTCTTTCAGGTCTAACACCTGGCTGTCAATGTCACTGACTAGCTGGAAGGTGTGAAATGGCAGCCAGCTGACAGCGAACACTACAACCACACAAACCAGCATTTTAGTGGTTTTCCGCCGCCGGTGGTGGTAGTGGTCATTCCCTGCCCCAGGACTAACGTGGTTCTTGAGCTTGGTCCAGATACGAGCATAGGCATAGGAGATAACTGCCAGGGGCAGCACGTACTGGATCAGGAGCATGGAGATGCTGTAGATGGTGCCATAGTTGAGCTGCCCCTCCCCTGGCCACTTCTCAGAGCAGACCACAATCTTGAAGTCAGGAATGATCTCGATCAATGAGTACTCACGGAAGATGGCCAGAGGACTTGCCAACAGGGCACTGACTGCCCAGGCAACTCCTATAATCAGGAAGCTGATCCGCTTCGAGATCTTGCTTTCCAAGTGGTAGACGATGCAACGATGCCGATCCAAAGCGATGACAGTCAAAGTAACGGTAGACACGTGCACAGCAAGAGCCTGGGCATAAGGCACCAGGTGGCACAAGACGGGGCCAAGTTTCCATTCGCCCAACAGGGTGTAAACCAAAGTGAAGGGCAGGCACAATGTATTCACCAGCAGGTCAGCCACAGCCAGGTTGGCAATGAAGAAGTTAGTCACTGTACGCATGCTTTTGAACTTGATGATCACGTGGATGACAAGGGAGTTCCCGATGACCCCCAGCAGAATGATGGAACAGTAAGCAAAGATGAGGATTATCTGCACTTCAACTAGCGTTGTGCTGTCCTTCAGTTCTGGTTTAGGGTCCAGAGCCAATTCGTTGAGCGGGGTGGTGTATCTCGGCAAGTACAGCTTGGTGAACAGCTCCATTTTCATTGCATCTGTCTGGTTTTCTTCGCCAACTGCTTCCAGGGGCCCCATCCTTGCAGAAGCCTGGTCTAAGCAACAGAGCTGTCCCTGAAAACAAAACAGTACAGGAACACGTGGAGAAATCAGTCCACGGTAGCTAAGACAAGAAGCAACGAGCTAAAGCTACAGCTCTTTCCTCCTCTAACCCACGTTCTACATCTCAGGATTAAAAGACGATCTGTCTTAATATATTTAAATTCTGTTGCCCTTACATTTGAAGCCCGATCCTGTAATATTATTCAGGCATGACTCCTGCTGAAAATTGGGACAGATTTCAAAAGCATTTCAAAGACAAAGTTTGCCTAAGTAAATGCAGAAGGATTAAGATCCTGCTGGGCAGCATATCCTTTTATACAATCCACTACCTAAAACTACTGCTGATTTAGCACAAAACTTCCATTAATACCTATGGGAATTCTACATGGAACGGCACCATCCAGACTGCTATTAGCATAATAATCTTCCAGCTTTTCCTTAATGGAAAGTGTTTCCTTTAAACAGTTACTAAATTCTTATAGGTTTATGTCCCTCCGTAACACCAGAGAACTAATTACTGAAATCTTTTTTGAAGAAACTTTCTTTTAGGAAAGTTTGTGCCACATGGCAAGCAAAAAGACCACTCTAACTGAACTGAAATAATAGCATTTCTCTGAAATCGCTGTGTAACCTATTAATGCTTAAATTAAGTCAAGAAACAATTAAGATTCAGTTATACATAATATTTCCATTCTGTGTAATGTTTGAGAAAACACAGCTCCTTGGAGGGTGCCTATCAGGGATTCATTTCTGACTGCTGTCACAGAGAAGAGCAAATCATTCCCCTGCTGATGTCAGTAAGAATTCCACCACTGGCATCAAAATCACGTTTTGTTGCCTTCCCTACGCAGGCTGAGCCAAATTCTGTGCTGCCTGAAGACTTCAGTAGGCATGGATGGATATATGGATGTTTTACAGTTAATTGCTGACTTGGACTTCAGTCCTATGTAAAACGTGCATGTCCCCACGCAGACTGCCCAGACCATGGGTGGCATGCGAAGTGAGCACCTGCGGACGCCTTGGCTTGACCTGGGGAAATACTAAGAAATTGCCAGTGCCCAGTGGGCTCACCAAGAAAACACCACTGTTGGCCACTGACGGGAAGCCAAACCTGAGTTACCAACTCTGCTTCCCCATTCATACGTTCCCTAAGGAAAGCAAGAGTAGAGAAGAAATGTCACTTTCTTGCTATCAGGTGTTACACATAGCTTAGTTCATCTCAAATTCAGGTCTGCCTAAAAAGGCAGTCTAGCTATTAATGCCTTTGGTTTCATGTGGCTTTTTTAAAATTATTTTTAATTTTTTAAAAAAATCAGATCCACTTCATTGTAGGTTTTCATTCCTACCTCTGTCCCCATCTATCAGTCACATCCTTAGGTGCTACTTCCTAACTGAGAAATGAGGGCTGTCGACCAGGAGGTGACTGAGTCCTTTGCGTTTGCTTGCATCCCACACAATATCCCAAACAACCTCTTTCTGCAAAAGCAACAGATTGACTGCGTGAACTGAAAGGTATTTTTTCTCCAACTAAACCAGTCAGAATTATGCTACAGTATTTAGTAAACATTTACTATACAATTAGTAGTGTAAGCCTGAGATGTGAAACTGTGAGGCACCTAGCTGAGATATGCCAGCTGTTTCTACAAGCTTAACCTGCAGCTTTCAGTAATATAATCAGTTATCAACTACTAGCCTCAGTACGGGTGGCAGGAAGGGACTCCTTATCAATACACCTTTAGTCCACCAGGTTAAAAATGTAAGAGATCCAGCCCAATTTGCAGAGCCAAGGCTATGTACACAGAAGTTCAGAACTCTGCTGAGCTTTTTCCTTCAACCTGTGTACCTACACCCAAGAATTATGCTTGCATATATTACTAGAGTAGAGATTTGGTGAGGTCCCTGAACTGTCAGGTGCTTCAAAATCTCATAATTTTTTCAGTGCAAAATAAGAGCAGGTCATATTTACACAGTGTAGTAGAACAGTAAGAGGGAAGGCAAATTTCACAGGTTTTTCCCTCCTTTGCCATAAATAGAAGCAGAAGGATGTAGCTCAGCCAAAGAACGTAGCATCCCTTTCTTCCCAAACAATATTTTCACCCGTTTCTCTAGTCCCTGACTTTCTATTAATTCCTATTTCCAACCTCTTTTTTTTTTTTTTAGCAAAGCCTTCTTTTGTTCTGACGCTTTTATTTTATTTGTTACTGCCCTGTTTGGGCTGATGAAAGGCATTTTTGTCTTGCCAATAAGACAAAACTGAGGGAGGGAGGAGGGACAACCAGGGTTTCAAGCAGTGTGTCAGTAAGCGATGAAATAAATTGGACAACTTTGACATTGTCGATGGGACAGTTACGTGGGCAAAGAATCAGCTGCTTTCAGAGTACGGGGGGAAACTGAGGTGGCATTTGATGCCTCAGGTAGTGTTTGACAGGACCCTGTTTTGGTATGAACTCTCCAGCTGATGGCATTTATTTGCACACCTTGCATACTACTCAGCACTGGGGGGGAGGTGGGGGGTCCCTATTATTTTTTATTTTTCCAGGCAGTCATATCCTCAGGGGCGGGCATCAAATTGTATCTAACTTTCGGCAGAGGAAGGCCCACAGAGGCTTTAATTCGTTTCTGAGAGCGAGTAAGCAAAAAGGGCGCAATACGTGCTTACATTAGCAAGCAGCATTTCCAGCAGGACCGCAGTGCCCGCGCTGGGAAAGGCTTGGGGGTTGCCGGAGGCGAAGGTGGCGGCAAGCATCCCTCCGGGGTGCCACCGCCGCCGTCCTCCCGCCGCTCCCCAGGCGCCCTGCCCGGGGGAAGGCAGCCCTCCCCGGGCGCTGCGGGCAGCCCAACGCCACCCCGCGCCGGCCGCGCTCCCCTGTCCCCCCCTTCCCACATGCACCCGGGGTGGCGAGCGTGGCCACCGCCGGCTCTCGCCACGGGAGCCGGTCTCCCAGGGCAGGGCAGGGCAGGGCAGGGCTGGGCGAGGCGGGGAGCGGAGCCCCCTCGCCCCGCAAAGGAGCGGCCGCTCCCGCCTCCCACGGCGGGTCCCCCCGCGCCCCCGCCGCCCTCCCCTCGCACACTCACCGGGAGGGTTCTCTCCTCACCGACGATGGGGCAGCGGCGCGGCGAGGACCGTCGAAAGTTTGGCGGCGGCGGCAGCGGCCCCCGCACGCCGGGGGAGCGGGGGGCGGGACGGGGCGGGACGGGGCGGCCCGGCCCCGCCGCCCGGGGAAGGGCTCGGGGGGGGCGGCGGGGCCGGCTGGGCAGCCGCGGCTCCGGGAGGGAGGGAGGGAGGGAGAGGCGGCTCGGGCTCAGGGAAGGGGGCTGGGGGTCGCGCTGTGGCGGTCTGTGGGCTGCGCCGCACTTAGCGGTGCCGGCGTGGAAAAAACCAGGGGTTTGGAGGAAGGGGGATTGTGCCGGGTCCGGTGGAAGCGCCTGCTTCCCAGTTTTCCCACTCCCCGAACTGCCTTCTGGAGCAGTGTAAAGGGAATGCCTTTGCTTCAAACAACTCCTGGAATCCCTGTTACAAGCACCCCGGCTCGCACAGATTTGCTTTCCCCATAAGAAGATGAAGTGGATGTTGCCAGGGCAGGCGTAAGGGTGAATAAAGCATTTACATATTCTGTCAAGAGCAAAATAAAAGATTGCATTTTTATTTACGAGGCTGAAAGGTAAAGACAACAGCTGCTGTTTATTTAGTTCTATATTCAGCAACCTTTCAAAAAAGCTCTCTTGCCAGCCAGCTTAACTGAGGACTGGCTCCAGCCGGCATTGCGGCCCTTCTGGTAGAATCTAGCTTCGTTAAATCCATAACGTTCTGCTAATAGGTTCTGCTCTGCTGTGTGCCTGATGCCTGTCTCCTAGGTATAACTTCTGAGATTCAAGGGAAGGTCTTCTCAATGCATAGTCGGAGGGCCTGATTCACCGAACAGTGCTTCAGCCCTAGTTGTAGCTCCCAAGAATAGGAACTGAGAGACTTTTCTTGCTCTGTGCCTCCAGCACTGACACTTGGACAAGTCTCTTCCCAAACCTTACAGAAGCTGCTATCCAGAACAGGAATGCTCCTTTACTTTCTATCACTTAAGGTAAATTTGCATTAATATTTCAGGTAGTTTCAAGGATCAGCAACTATCTTCCCTCTTCTGTCGCTCTTTTCTTCTAAAGGAGACTGTACCAGACCTCCTCCTTTGCCAAAGGTAATGCTTCTTGCTTTGGTTATAGCTCAATAGCATGTACTTATCAAGCGCACAGAATGTAAACGGCACATCAAGGAGTAACTTCAGCGATTTAGAGTTTGTTTTGAAATTCAAAATATGGCTTGAGAACCCCCTTAGATCTTTACTAATTCAGGCTATCTCTTCATGAAGGGCCTCACTCTTAGTCCTTCAGCACTTCTGAGACTGTTAATGGAATGCTCCTGGCTTGTTGCAAAATAGCTTTCTTTGATGACTAAATAAAGAGCCAGGAGTTTCAATTCTCCTACCCCTGTTTATTTCATTTCCCAAGTCAATTTAATTGTAGGATTTCTTTTTTGGTCTACCAGCAGACATAAATGCATGCCATGAGTTTTAGTAATTAGAGCACTTGTATAATATATGGCTGTAACAGCCTGCAGTTCTTCCGTTCCATTCTCTTACAAATAGTCAACAGCGGCATTTCACTCATCTCAGGGGTGTTGCTATTGTGCCCTACTCCGTGTACTCTTTCTAGCTTAATATATATTTTTGCTGCTCCTAATGTCTTGGAGAGTGTAGTGAAATGCTACAAATCTGTACAATCTGTCCAGCTCAAATCATCTGTGGATCCCATAGCTGAGGAAAAGCTGTTCCTTACTTTCACTTCCAAACTCCTAGAGAAAGTCAAGAAGATGTGCAAGTTCCTATAAACTGTTAAGCCAGCGAGGGCTGGCTTCCCACGCAAGGGAGAGAAGGGATTATTTCCTGTTACAAGGTGACTCTGTGTTCAGGCGTAACTGAGATTCTTCATGGGAGTGCATTTCCAATAAACAACAGCAGTTTTTATTGCTCATAAAAGAGTGGTAGTGAAGGGCCCCATAAACACCACCTTGAACCAAAAGCCCATGAAAACACTAGTATCAAGGGCAGAAAGAGTCAAGTGGCAAGTAGGCTGTTCAGTATGAAATGTGCTGCTGGGTGACCGCATCCAAAGCCACTGGGGATACTGTTCTTTGTGTGCACTTAAATTCGTATCCCATAAACCGCAACAAGCCCAGAGTCATTGAATCACAGAAGTATGTAAGTTGCACAGGACTTCCAGAGGTCTTCTCATCCAGCCTCGTGCTCAAAGCAGGTCTAGGTGCAGCAGGTTGCCCCAGGCTATGTCCAGGCATGTTCTGAGTATCTCCAAAGTGAGAGATACTGCCCTCACTGAGCAGCCCATCCCAGGATTTGACGACCCTCCCAGTAAGACAGAATTTCTGTGTACCAAGTCAGAGTTTCCCATATTACAGCTTGTACCAAATGCCTCTTGTCCTAGCCTTGTGTTACTCCTGTTGTGGACAGTAGTTAGATTTCCCTTTAACCTTCTTTAAGGCTGAACAAACTCAGTTCCCTCAGTCCCACTTTGAAAGTTACGTGGTCCAGCTTCCATCATCTTGGTGGCCCTTTGTTGGACTTATTCCAGTCTGTCAATGTCTTTCTAGCACTGGGAGCCCCAGACTAGACCCGGTATTTCAGATGTGGTCTCACAACTGGTGAATTGAGGGGAATAGCCGCTTCTCAGCCTGCTGGCTACACTCTTCCTATGTCTTGATATAGACTGTAAGTTAGACTGTGTAGGTGAGCTTGCGCTAAATAAATGAGCTACGTGAACTTTAAATCCCAGCTTCCTGTTTAAGGCAAGCCTATAAATGAGCTTTTGCTGTACTAAGGTGAAATACGGATATCCTAGCTTAACAGCTTGAAAAAAATATGTTGGACTTAGGTTGTTTCCACTCTAAGTCACACCTATGGAGGTATGGCAGGGTGTAAGAAATTTGATATACATAGCTTACTTCTGACAGTATCTGTTTAACTCTCTACACTGTTAGAAAATTGTCTTGTCAAATTCCATCTGACATGGAGTTTTTTCAGAGGGAGTAATAAGTATTTCTGCCAGCTCCTCAGAAGTTTACCAGTTCTCAGAAGCAAAAGAAAGGTCTGCATGTAGCACCCAGACTTGAAGAAGTAACGACTTTTGTTTCAATCATAGAGCTAGGAAAGAGTTGCCAGTCTTTGCTCATAAATTGTCCAACATCAGGTTTGCCGGAGTGGCAAATAAGGCTTGATGAATATCAGCAAGACAGAAAAGGCAGCATCTGTCCCATCTGCTGTCCCCAGACAACGTTCTCCTTATTTCATTTACTGTAAGGAGTGAATTTAAAAGAAACCACTGTCCCTTGAGCACTGACCTTTCAAAGCAGTGCTGAGCTGCATGCCACTCACTTGAGCCAAACTCTGCCAGTCCTTCATCATGCGGATTTTCCTAGAGTGAGTCAGGTTTTAGGGAATGAAGCGTTCTATGTGTCGTGGACAGTCCTTTAAAAATAAAATGGAAAGAACAACAATAATACCTGAAAACATGACCTTAAGAGAGAATATCTGTCCTGAATCTTTTATATGGGGCCAACACGGAGATCAGAAAGTGTAAAATTATACAAGACAAAGATTTTTCTTGCTTAAAAGGCCAGAACAAAATTGTTTAAGTAGCTAAAGAATGAAGTTTCTATTCATATAGACCTGTGAACATTTTGGAATACACTTATAAACTGTGATTTGTTCTTGTTCCTTTTTGGTTTATATTTGGCCTCACAGGTTCAATTCTACCTCTCTCTCTTTTTCAAATGCAGTAATAAGAAATAGCTGTATGCATAAATAAGTGTAATCAATCTGCCTTAGATGACTAAGGGGATAAATACTCGCCAGCAGGGAATGTAAGAAATTGGTAGATATGTATAAGTACCAACTTCAAGTTGCTAACAGCGGTACTTCACAGCCGGTGCTGGTTAAACAATCAGTTTAGTGCAGCTGGTTCAAAAGCTAATACCACCAAAGGCTTGCTTCCATTGCCTGTGTGCTCACAGACTGTGACTGGGTTTCGGCACCATTTCCACATACGACAGGGCTGCAGAGCTCAGCGCTGCGTGTCAAACGTGGTCTTCTCAAAGCATCTAGCGCATTGCCACACCCCTGTGTCATTTAAAGAAAGTTAAAACTGTACAGTCAAGTAGCTCATCCAAGAAATGACAGGTTTAAAGTCACCCATTTCACACCAAAACAGCTGTTTGTGTTTACATAACTATGATACAGTCTTTAAGTAACTAGCCACATTATTTTTCTTTAAGGTCCACTGCTTCATTCAGTGTCCCAAATTGGCAATCCTTATGCAATGAGTACATTCTTGGTGTTTCTTTATATTCTCAGTATATATTTTGCCATCTCATTCATTCGCTTTACCACCATGCTATCCTTTCTCTGCAGAGAAAATAGAAATTGCCATTTCTTCACAGGGTTTTCTATGGTTTTTTCATTACCAAACCGCCACTAGAACTACTCAACCTTTATTAAGATCTGCTTTCTGTCATCTGGAATTCCAAGAGGCTGACCAAACATTTAATTGGATTTAAAAAATACAAGGAATAAACCATTTTACAGTATTTTCTGTTGCTCGCATTTTAGACGTATTTTTTTTTTCAAACTCGTAAAATCCTATTTTTTCCTTAATTCCATTTCTTTTTAAATACGGAGATTTCTGTAAACTCCAAAATGTAATGTGGAAGGTGACACTTCATTAAGATATTGAAAGTTTGGTATACAACCAGTTGTTGCCATTTCTAAAGAGGTTTTAGACGTTCCCAAGGCAAGCATACTCTGTTTATTTTTAGAGCATTCATCATAGAAAATAGATTCTCACATATAGCTTAGAGCTTGAATATCGTACACACTTCAGTCCTCAGTTTCCGGTAGCTGGGAAAGCAATATATCTCTAAATGGTTTCCAAAAGTGAGTCAACTATATCTGTTTGCTGTACGCTTGCTTGTACGTCAGTTCTTTCTAATTCTGGAAATCCTCGGCTGTTACAAGCAGCAATGCCGCTCAACCTTGTCTTTACCTAAAAATTATTCTTTATAACAATTTTGAAAAGCTACGTGTGTTCATGAGACTTAATTGGATGGTCTTCAAGCTCAGTTTTCGACTTGCCAATGAAATCTGCCGAAGTACTGAATGAATGGTCTTTGAGACAAACAGAACTAAGCTGGAAAGATGGAAAAGTTTGTCCTAGATGTGTTTGCCCCTCTCCAAGTACATTTCTTAGAATATAGAAAACTGATCATAAAGGTTACATATGTTTTCTTCTCCTTGTAGAGAGTGCATAGAGCATGCCGCTGACTATGCATTATTACTCGGAAATATATTTTAATGAGCTTATTTTTCAAAAAGATCCATGTGACTTTTTTTTTTTTTGGTTATGATTTGATTCTCTTTTCATGAGAAAGGAACTTTCTTGGGTTGCTCTTAAGCTCAAGGGAAGTGTCATCTTTTGACCCTTGCTCAGCCAGCCTACATTAAGATGACTGTTGGTGTGGTTGGCATCTAGGTTCCTGAAGAGATGCTTGGAAGAATCAATATCGATAGGGTAACCTATCACAAATGAAATTATTTTGTTGAATAAATGGCATCCATGAATGAAAACAGGCCTTCTGATAATTCTGTCTGATATGTAATGCCATGTAAAACACATCATGTTCATTGTGAGCATAAATATAAGTTACAATTAAAAAGTTTCAAGTAATTTATGAAACTCTGTCATCTGACATAAAAAAAATGTATTTTTTACTTGCAGTTCACGAGACAGTGACGCAACTGCTAAGAGGCAAGTGAGTATCCTTCCCACATGTTGTTGAAAATGAATTAATTCTCCTAAGTTTTCAGCATGTTATTTCAGTTCATTTTTTCACATTTACACAGAATTTGCAGGCTGTGCTAAACCACTCACTGGCTTCATCCAGAGACATTCTGTACCTCTGTGTGGCATTTGATGGAATAATGCCATTTGGTAACAATACATGGCATTAAATTCATGGATTTCATTTGTAAGCATTTTTTGTCCTTGAGAAATTACTTCAATTGCTGAAGGTGTGATAAGGGAACATTTTCCATACCTATTATCACCTCAAATCATTTTAACAAATTACGTCCTTGCTGTTTCTTTTGTGCACTCTGTCACAGTTTTGGAACTTCAGAAGGACATCTGTTTTAGGCTAAGTGCAGCAAACCTGTACGGCCCTCTTCTCGAACTGTAATGCTGTGACTCATACGCTAACATCCAGAAATGCTGAAGAGTTTCAACCGCTCCATCTTCTTCCTTGCTGATACATCGACGGGATACTTTCCATTACAGGTGCCACATCTGCCGCTGTAGTGAAACTTTACTGTCCCGTTTTTGACTGACGGCTCTGTTTGTGAACAAGTTAAGCTTGTCAGCCAAGCTTCACAAGGTTGAAAAAGTGCTCTGATACTTTTCTAAAAAGTCTGCCTCCCACTCAGAATTGAACTGGCAGTTTTCTAAATGAACTCTTTGCTTTCCTTTGTTAATTGCCCGTGATTCACACCCACATTTTGCAGAGATTGATGGCATTTTAATTGCTAGGAGTATTTTAGGATGGAGGAGAGGGGATGGGAAGAGGCTCGGCGAAAAAGTGGGTAGGGGTTTGGCATGATTGGAAGGCTAACTCTTCTGTGATTGCACACCGCAACGAGATCAGCAGCCAGAGCACCATCTGTGCACACAGCTTATCCATACCTCCCGCCTTCGGCACAAAGGAATGTGTCAGCTCCCGCTTTTCCAGATCAGCTGAAAGCCTCCTTCGTGCTCCAGTGAAATTCTGCAACCGTTCCCTGAAGATCTAATCCCTTCACCCCGCACGTCCGACTGGCACAGCCCTTCCTTCGGCAAGAAGCTCTTCCTGCAGCGCTGCTTTTGCAGGCTGGAGCTGGGAAGGTTCAGCTGCTCTTCAGTGTCACCTCCCTGCCCCGCCAGTTGCAGAACGATCATCTCAGCGTCCTGGGGAATGGTAAGAGATATATGGCTCCCCATAGAAATGTAAAAGCATCTCCAGAGGCTGTGTGTGGCTGTCTGTGGCAGAGGTGTTTGCATCTGAGCTAGTTGTCCTAGACTCCCTGTGTAGTCAGGAGAGAGCTACTTACTCTAACAGGTGGGGTTTAAAACTTGATTCATCCCCTCCTAAAACGGATACTTAGGTTTGGTCAGATGAATTGCACCCTAAACACCATCAACTGTTTACAAGACCTTCTCTGACTATAGTGGGAACCTCAGCAGCTAGTTCTGTGTACGCTGTGGGTACCTAAACTTCAGCGAAAGGAATTCTACCTGTCACTCCTTGGTATCATGGTGACATGTGAGTAAATTTTCTCACCATCAGTATCTGGACTGGAATCCAGTGTATGAGCAGCTGTTCCCCAGATCCTTTTAGGCATTTAAACACCTAGTGCCCATTGATTCCAGGTACACAAAACCAGGATTTGGGCCTTAATGCTTTGCAGATTGTATCGAATTTGTCCTTACAGAATCTCTGTGCAATATTCTCCTTGTTGTGCACAAAGGTGGGGGGGTGGCGGGATGGGGACTTGTCTGCATGGGGAAACTGGCCAAAATAGTTCTCCCAGAAAAGCTCCTGATGTAGACTCCCTACTCCTAAATATCATTTACTGTGTTCCAGAACAAAATATCTATATGAGAAGAGCAAAATTGCCAAACAAAAAATTGGTTATTTTCATCTGTAAACCGATACCGACCTCTGTATAAGTTTTTGTCATGTTGGCGATCTTACGCTTTCACACAGCTCTCTAATTCTTTAGCTAACGGTGTAGATGATGGCGCGTTTAGATGGATCTGCCCTTACATGAAGTTAATACCACACATTCCTATCAACAAGTTTCAGTGAGGAGATTCAGGAAAAGCAGATTTCTCTACAGATGCTGTGGCAGAGTTTTGTTCAGTGACTAGGGACCACTCTGTTTCTCTCTATCTCCACACATCCCGTCTCACCCTGGCTTTTCCATTAGGTACCAAAAATCTACCCTTTGGCTCTCACCAATTCACCCTCCCCCTTTATTCCCAAGTCTTCCCCGTGATTCTCACTTTCCTCTGGCTTTGATTCCTGCCAGTCAGGACACTCCCATCCATTTCCACCTTCTTTCATTCCTATCACCTCCTTCCCAACCTCATCTTGCCCACAAGTTTCTGTACATACCTGTTTCCATACATACCTGTTCATCTCCCCTCCTGGGGCTATCAGATGTACTCTTCTCTCTTCTAATAGCAAATTTTGTTCACCATCAGAAAAGAAAAAAAAAGATGTTAATGTCTGTGTGTGAGAAGAAGAGAGATCTTCTTTGTCTTTACCTTTGCTTCGCTACAAAATTTGAGAGCAAAATTTGGCACATTGCTTCTTTACCAGCTTGTTTCTCTCTTCAGCGAAGAAGAGTCCTGTTCTTTATAGTGCAAATATCTCTGGCCTACTTAGTGGGAAAGCAGTGAATATCATTAACAGGAATTAAGATAAATTCTTGGGTAATTTTTGTTAGATTTTCTACCACCTTATGACATTTTAAAGAAATCATAACTATGAAAAAGTCAATTGTTTAGGTGATTTACCTTTTCAGAGAAAAAAGACAGAAGCATTGAACAAAAAAACTTAATTTTATCTCCAAACAGTCCAGAACATTTTATCTTCTATCCTGTAGCTAAATATTAGCACAACCATTACACCCTAAGCTACAAACATATTTCTGAAGGAAATTAGCTTTCCCTTAAACCTAATAGGAATTGGGTATCTGTCTTCTCAGCCACCACTGAAAATCCTAACCTCACAGTTTTAAATTATTTGTGCTCTGGCAGAGGTTTGCACTTGATAGTTTTTCAGGTGAGTATTATTTCTGACCATTCAGCAACTAAGCAGAATAGACATCCCTGTGTCAAAAACTGCAGTCAGTTCTGTATATCAAGGGGTGGCTTTTCCCCAGCATGGATTTACTTCAGTAGCTTACCTCATTCCCTCAGATCTTACAAATACAAGTCAAACTATGAAGTATACAGAACATAGCACACAAAAAAAAAAGTATTGCTAGTTTAAAAATAAGCACGAATCTGCCTGACCTCTGCACAAGTCCAAGAATAAGTGGGAGCTGCTGTTGGGAAATTCTGTGCCTTATTTGCAGGACAGCTTGTGATCGTATACTCTAAAATTACAGAAAAATCAGCAGTGTAAAAGACCTTGACTCTCCCTTGCTAACCATTTACTTGCTCTTTTGGAGTCATCTGAGTACCTTCTGCCTGGAGGCATAAGGCCTACAGCTTGCTCCTTGAAACGTC